>NC_142009.1:165392711-165711877 GCF_049901735.1 Notechis scutatus | reverse complement strand
CCAAGACAGCTCCAGCTCTGTTTTCTACAAGGTCATTTATAATGAAGAAGCAGGGGAATCAGATACAGGAAGTGTTTTACTCAGAGGAGGCTTTTGCACATTCTGAAAATGCTACTTTCAAGGCACACTGAGCAATGCCACCAGAGACCTCCTAACACCAACTCAGCTAAGAAAAGCTGAAGCCTAATTTATTGCACTTTCGATGCGTTTGTGCTATGTCTGCAGAGCAGGAATATCACCTGATTAATATTTATTTAACCAAATAATCCTATGAATTCTAATCAACAGCCCAAGGTTGCAATCCTGTGGTCTCAGGCTGGAGAGGGAAAGACAGGAAGATCCATCTTCAAATATTACTCCCATCTCAACAACATAGGGCTGAAATCTCAGCAACATGCCTATTCCAGCATCACTGTTAGACACACACAGACAGGCAGGCAGACACAAAGCCATGTAGGGGTCAAGAGAGATTGAATCAGGAAATTATTTTGGGCTTCCTAAATCAGAAGCTACAATGGCAAAAAATAGGACATCTAGCCATTTTAATGAGTACTTACATTTAATACTTAAAATTTTTAAGTACTATATTAAAAATACTTAATACACATTGACATATTTTCTTCTCAACCTTATTATTTCTAAGAGGTATTTCACTGACTGAGAAAAAGTTATAGACCTTCTGTGAGATTACCTTAAATTGTACAGATTACCTATACAAGTGTTTTCTTTTTAAAATCCTCCATCAATCAAGTGTCAAGCCAGCAATAAGGATTCAAAATATAAAGCTGGCGTTGGCCTTTAAACGTGTGGCCAATTATCTGCTCCTTCCAAAAGCCTGTCTGGATAGAGACTGGGGAAGACCCATTTGCCCAGGAGAACTTGCTCTTCCGCTGCCAAATGAAACAAATGGGGAAGATTATTTAAATCTGTTCCAGAATGGCACAACTGTGGGACTTATTCTTTGGGTTTTACTATGAGAACAGAATCCCTTTGGAACTTGCCATCAGCATGTATGTCCCACAGGCGTTTTTCCCAAAAGGCAAGTGAACTAGCAAAAATTATGAAAGTCCAGTTGCCTTTTGGAAAAAGCGTCTTTTGGGACAACCATGACCTGGATGATGGCTGAGAATCTCCATAGACATTTGCCATCAGAATTTGCATGAGGGCACTAAAACCAACTCCTCTCCCCGAATATCCCATCCTTGGGCTTACTCTTGGCATAACTTTTATGCTGTTGATCTAGAACATTCTATTGCCTTAGTAAAGAAATGACGGAGCAATGGAAATTTTCCCCCAATTGTTAGAGAGCTTAGTTTCAATACTTAAATCCCACAAGTTCAATTGGAAATTTTAAACAAACCAGTGAATCCTCTGTTTTGTGTGATACAATTGTAAATGCTGGCATAATATATTAAAAAAAACTACCTAAAACCTCTGTATATGAGGAGTCAGGGATAATTAAGGATGAAAGAAATCTATCAGAGATTTATTTTTCCCCCAACAAAATACCAAGCTTGCAAAAAAAGGAATATATGTATAAGCTGGTGAAGAGAGAGCTAACAGTTCCCAGTTAGAATTACAATATCACAATTGCCTAAGGCCACCAAATAACATACCAAATATTTATTACTTTGGAAGGATGGGGAAGATGCCTATAATTCAATTTTTGGAGAAAATATATAAAGTCCCTGACATCATTGCAGTATGAAATAAACCAATGTACACAAGGTTTTATCTTTTCTCTTTCTTAAAAATTCAAATCTAACTAAATCAAGTCCTTGAATGTACTGCCAAGTTAAGCTAAAAAATTTGAACTAAGGGTTAAGTACTTGGAAATCAATGACAATCAGTATAGAAGGGACACCATCTTGCAATATTTCTTTGAGGCACATTCAACTATGAGGACACTGGAGAATTTACTGTAGCCTGCATTTTGAAACTAAATGGCCTAGTTCATATTTTCTGGATTAATCTATCAGTCAGGACATAGGTTATATACTTTATAATAAATTGGAAAGTTATGTAGGAACAATGTACATGTAAGAAAGGTGCCTATTAAAAGTTTCAAAAATATATACATATATAAAACTGCTTATTTTGATTTTAGTCAAAAGATTGACAAACTGAAAATTAACTACTCTCAAACTAACATGGTTGTAATGCTTTGCACACTTAGAAAACTAATAATATCAAAATTGAGGAGATACCTTCAAATATTGACACATTTATTTCTAATCTTCTTCAACTTGGAAATATCCATTTTATGACCTTTTCTTATGGAAACAAAAGGCCACTAAACCTATAATCAAATTTGCTAAGTATAAAGTTAATAATTACAGTAATTCAAATGGTTGATAAACCATTTCTTGTATGGTGCACTATTTTGCATCAGGGGCACATCAGCATTACAAGCAATCCAGTTCAAATATCTGAGATCCATCTTGTGTGATCTCCCATTCCCAATGCCCTGCATCCCAACCATATTCCTCTGGTTGGAATCTTGCTGTATCTTGCAACAGGTCCAAAAATGATTCTGATGCCTGAAATATTTGCCATGTTCTTAGTTTAGCTCAACCTGGCTGATAAATTCTAATCTTGGAAGAAACAAATATGTCTAGAAAACATAAATGAATAATACCATAATAATACCATAGCAATAGCAATAGCACTTAGACTCCATGGTTCACTCTAAGCAGTTTACAGTGTCAGCAAATTGCCCCCAACAATCTGGATCCTCATTTTACTGACCTTGGAATAATGGAAGGTTGAGGCATCTTTGAGCCGTTCAGGATCAAAATGGTGGCAGTTGTCAGCCTGCAATACTGTATACTAACCACTGAGCCACCACAGCTCTTATGGGTCATAATTTATATATGGAATGCTAATAGTTGCTTTGGCATAATATTGAAAAAGAGGAACCTTTGCCAAATGGGAGACCAAAACAGTAACAATAAAATCAACAATATACTGTACATCCATATCAGATTTGATTATGTGCCATCAAGTAGCTTTTGACTCCTAGCAATCAGATAGATAGATAGTCTATCTTTATCTCTATCCTGGTCTTTTAGGTTTTTCCAACACTGCACTCATTGCCACTATAACTGAGTGCATCCACCTTTTCTTTCCTTCTACTCTTCCCAGCATTAGAGCCTTCTCTAGAGAACCAGATCTTCACATAATGTATCTGATATATCATTTTGCCTTGAATGAGAACACTGCTGATTTGTTCAATGATCCATTTGTTACCCATAATAGAAGGCTAACAAAAATTAAACAGGGATGGCTTCCTTGTATTACACCTTACACAGCAATGTAGATTTAAGCATTTTAATATGTTTTAGGGGAACAATTTTGAGACTAATAAAAAATAATAGATGAAAGGATTTAAATAGAAATAGCAATAATCTCCTATGTTCAATACTAAAGTATAAATATCTAGGTTAATATGAACAGTCATGGAAACAAATGAAAGGGAAGAGAAGAATGTGTCATTAGAAATTTTTCCAGGATTTTGTTTTACTTATATTCAGTAGTGGTTTATTTTTTTTTATTCTACTGTTACTATCTAACGTAGACCTTTTTTCCTTTGTGTTTCATTATTCTAATAATAAAAATATCTTAAATATTTATATAGCTGCAAATTTGGCCTTCTGCAATCTTAACTCATGGTGTACATTCTCGGTTTAGAGAAAGCCATTGCCAAAATTAAACAGAGTATTGGGTTTACATTTATAAAGCAGTACAATTAGATCATTTCAGCTTAATAAAGCCCTTATCATGATGCCATATGTTATTCCCCAAAATCTTTAGAACATTTCTCAGTCCCATCTGGAAGGGGATTTACTTTGGCAAGATTTGACACCCTACCCTCAAAGGTGACAACAACAAGAATGCCTCCGAGTATGCTGAGCGTATGTCAAAGAGAGACACCCCCATACTGCATCTGGTTCCTAATGATAATATGTCCAAGTATTACTATATTCTTAGGCTAGCCCGCATCAGCAATGGAATGAATCAGCATACATTAATACAACAAAATGGTAAAAAGTATCTCAGATAGATGGTTATCTGGCCTGTTCTTGAGCACATCCATCACTTCTGGACTACTAGACTACTGGTCACGCTATTGAACTTAATGTTAAGGTTGTCTTTTTACCTAACATACAGTTGAAATCTGATTTCCTGGAATTTCCAAGCATTTTTTCATGTCTTGCTCTTTGAGAAAAAAAGGCAGGTTGCCACCTTCTTCTATGTGACAGCATTATTTCAGATATGGGAATAATATCACTGTATCATCCCTTAGTTTTTCTCTTATCAAAGTAAACATTTTCAGTTCCTTCAATGTGTCTTTGTAGGAATTTGTTTCTAGTCCTTTTTTATCTTTGATGTGCTTCTCTTAGCCTCTTCTATTTTCTGTGAATTCTTTTCAAATTATGTGCTAAAAAAGGGTACAATGCTTGAATGGAATAATTACTTCCTCTGATTTGGTAACATTCTGCTGATGCAATCAAAACAATGTGTTTGTTTATAGCCACAGCATGCCTACTTTACTGACTTATATTCAATTAGTAATCAATGCCTGTAGTTGTCAAATTTCTTTTTCACAAAGATTGTTACCCAGTCAAGTGTTCAACATTTTATACTGAAACATTGATAAGAAGTCTTGGGTATGGTTTTCAAATAAGTTATTAGTCCATTTAATTGTCAGGCCATGTAATTCACATCTAATTAGCTTGCTAATCAGGTTGGCATGGGATGTCTTATCAAATACTTTGGTGAAATGAGTATGTGTTTAATATTCCTGTAATGTACTGCCAGAATCCTGACACTAAAGAAGGTATCCAATCAGAACATGAAACAAGGTTTGTCTGGCAATATTTGTTTTTTTAGAAATCTATGCTGCTTTTTTATTATCACCAAATTATTTTCACAATACTTACAAATGTATGAAATCATTTATAATCTTCCTGGGTTTCAATTATATATTGACTACAGTAATCTGTTTCTGTAAATTCCACCTTTTCCCCATGTGTTGATTCATAGAGAGGTTTATCCTTCTCCAGTCATCGTCACCTATTTTCCAAGATACGAACATTCAGCCAAACCCTAAGCAATCTATTTAGCCCCTTCTTTGTACCATGCTATGGAACCCTAATTGCTAAAGTCCTTTCTTATAGGAAGGGCTACTTTACATTCTAATCCTTCGGGTTCCTCTTCTTGTGTTTTTTCTTGCTTAGTCAAACATTCCCTACCTCTCGCCCACTCTCATATGTTTAAAAGTTCTGGTCAGCTAGACCAGCATGTAATTGCATTTACAAATAACCCACTTGTTTTAGGATGATTTTCATTTCAGTGGTAAAGCAGGGTCACCCAGCTAATTAGCCTAAGCATCTCAGAGTATAATAGAAAGGCACATTGGTCAGATGTTGGTGGGTATGTCCATCTCATGTCAAATTATGGCTCTGGGGACTGCATTTTAAAAAATGGTTCCATGTCTTTCAAATGCAATCTACACTGTCTGACAGAGTTACGATGTTTGCTACAGGTGTAATTTGCAACAAGGGGCTTACCACGAGGTCCAAATGGCAGAATATTTCTTCAGATAAACTAATGCCCTATTCTATGTGCCTTCTTCATTCCCAGCACTGAAGTACTTGCTACTATTTCTAAGTGATGAGGAGAAAGCAGGCCTATTAGTTTGTGTCTTTCAAACTGAAACTAGGTCATAGCTTTCATAAGTATTCTAGTATTACAAAGAGAGATAGAACGACAGTCTTGTTGGCAAGATAACACTGATACCTATTACTTGTGCAAAATGTTTATCCTTTGAAAGTTGTCATTTGTTTTAAAGTCCATCTCTCAAATAAATAGAACACAATAGCTATTCACTAGTTCTGAATAGGATAGCAGGTAGAAATATACGTGTGCATGGTAACTGACTATTTTAGATATCTGCCAATCTGGTCCTACACACCATCAGTTCCATTTAAATTCCATGCATTTAATGATATCAATTTCCAAGACAATCAAAAATACTGACCATTTCTTTAGAACATATCTAGATAAGAAGGTTTGTGGCATTGCTGTGTTGATACAGGTCATGCCATCATGTGTTGATACAGGTCATGCCAAGTATCCGGCATATCATTGATAATGCAGCTGCTCAAAGCTGTGTTGTTTCTTCCAAAATCAGTAATAAATATAGTAACAAGTGTTGGGAAGGGAAATTGATAACCTCCAGATGTTATTAAACTACTATTTTCAGGAGTCCTGAAACACAGTCCAGGATCACAGATGCTTAGAGACATAGCTGGACAATTTCTAGAGTGACACAGATTCCTCACTATTGATAAAAATATTTAAATGTAAGATAAACAACGGACAGTTGTCAAATTACAACCTGTCAGAATTGTGACTGAGGAATCAAATGCTTTAGTACAAAAGGACAACACAACTGATATTTTTGCTTATTTGTTCTGTTCCCTTTTGTTTTATTTTGTAGATCAAAACAGGCCAGTCATTTGATATTATTTCCAAGATCAGCAAACTACTGGTCAATAGGATTAAGCTATTCTCTTATAATCTTTTTCTTTTTGTCATACCAGTCAAGTTCTTCAGCCCAAGCCGCCTCAGTCCAAAACTCCCATCTTTTTTGTAATTGAGGAAGATGGCCAGTGCAGAACGATCTTCATACAGTTTTGTTCCACGAATGATCCGCAGATTTTCCAAAGGAAGGTATTCAAATTGATTCAGTGCTACCAAGACATAGCCAGTCACTTCTCTGATAGACTGCAGAGAGAGAGAGAGAGAGAGATTTGATTATATACTAAAGTATTCCCAATTTGCTTATCAATTTCCAATTTACAAAGTTTCTCATACAATATAGACAAATCACTTATTTATTCTCATTTAAAATGGATGAAATTTATAAATGTCCAGCTATCACAAGTAACTCATAAAGTCAGCATTCACTTCATATTTAAAAGCAAGGAAGAAATGCAACTTCAGAAAAGGCTGTGACTCACATTGTCTCCCATGTACAGTATTTCAGATGATGGGAGGAGACAAAGCAAGCCTTCAAATCAAAGGTATATGTTTTTAATAAATAATTTTGTATTGTTCACATAATTATATACGGCATTACTTTGCACTTTGGTACCACTTCAAGGAACATCTGCAGAATAATTTCAAGTACAGACACAACATGCATGAATAATGCACATAGCATTCATGTGCATCCATATTTTCAGATCTTTATTGTGATTAAATAAAAAGGCAAGACATTTTTGCTCAAGGCACAGTTAAACTGCTCAATTCTTCATTATTAACTCTGTGCCCCCAAATTTGCTTTCAAAGATGGTAAACAATATTATAGACTGGGGGCTATAAAATAAAGTTTGTAAAACCTCCTCCCTGTGAATGAGATTGTTTAATCATACTCTAATACAGGAATATCAAATTGACAGCCCGCAGATCAGATGCGTCACATGCAGGCTACACCCACCCTGGTTCCGCAAAGGCAAAAAGTCATGACACGTCTTGATACAGTACATCACGTGACACGATTGGGCTTGACACCCATGCTCTAATACAGGGGTGTCAAACTCAAGGCCTGTGGGCCGGATCTGGCCCATGGGGTGTTTAAATTAGCCTTCAGGGCTGGCCTGGAAATAGCAAAGAACATGGTGCTTCTGCTAATGAAAACAGGGCACAGGGGGCTGCACACAGCTTCTCCATGCCCCATTTGGCCTGGACAGCCTCCTGCACCACTCTGCCGGCCAAAATGGGGTGTGGAGGGCCAACAGAGTGGTGTCATTTTGGCTGGCAGAGTGTTGCAGGAGGCTGTCCAGGCCAACATGGGGCACAGAGAGGCCGCTGCAGGAGGCGTCCATCACACACACACACACACACACACACACACACACACACACACACACACACCCCTCAAGGAGGAGAACCACAGTGCTGATCCAGCCCTCAAAGAAATTCAGTTTGACACCCTTGCTCTAATAGAACCCATATAAATATAATCCATATAAACATAATCCAATAAAAACTTAACTGTAAAAGACAGATTAGATATAAAAGTTAAAATAAGCAAACAAACTGGTAAGATAACATCTTGATGAATATGAATCACTGGGACCTGACATCCCAGAGTTCTAAAGGAGCTGGCAGAGGTCATCTCAAAAATACTGTACCATATCTTACAAAAATCCTGGAGAACTGGGGAACTACCAGAGGACTGGAAAAGAGCTGATTGTGGTTACCATCTTCAAAAAAGGGGGAAAAACAGACCCAGGAAACTATAGACCAATCAGCCTAATATCAATAGCTTGGACGATACTGGAAAAGATAATAATAATTTTAAAAAAACCAGATCTGCCAACATCTAGAAATGAGTAAAGTAATAACTAAAAGTCAGCATGGGTTTGTTAAAAACAGATCATGCCAAACCAATCTTATTTCATTTTTCAACATAGTAACTAAATTAGTAGACCAGAGAAATATTGTGGACATATTATACTTAGACATCAGCAAGGCATTCAAAAAAGTTAACCACAACCTACTTCTTGGTAAGTAGGATAGATTGCATCACCATCAGATGGATTTGTAACTAGCTGACAAACGGTACTCAATTAATAGTCCTTAATGGGTCTAAGTCTACATGGAGGGAAGTAAGCAGTGGGATACCACACGATTCCATCTTAGGTCCAGTACTCTTCAATATCTTCATTAACGACATAGATGAGGGAATAGCAGAGGAACTTACCATTTGCAGATGATACTAAGCTGGCAGGAATAGCAAACATCCTAAATGATAGGCTTAAGATCCAGATAGATCTTGAAGACTTGAACATTGGATGCTATCTAACAAAATGAAATATGTAGACTCCACTCTACATATTATGCACATGAATATTAATGAGGCATCAACGAATATTTAACAAGAGCAATCAACCAATGGAACAGCTTGCCTTCGGAAGTTGTGGGAGCTTCATCACTGGAAGCTTTCAAGAAGAGTCTGGACTGCCATCTGTCAGAAATGGTGTAGGGTCTCCTGCTTTGGTTGGACTAGATGACCTACAAGGTCCCTTCCAACTCTGTTAATCTATTAATCTGTCACAATGTGTTCTGATACACATATTTCCTGGGGTGGGGAGGGAAAAAGTCTTACACAAATTCATTATTAGTTTGGAAAAGCAAGCAGGAGTTTTCTTCTGTTACCGGAAGTAGCTTATGGAGACCTACTTGTGTCCAGAAGCCCCTTTGCAGTAATCTCGGTTCTGTTGCAGTCACTTTCAATGAGATGAATCTGCCCACATCAGAACCAGGCCTAATCCCTGACCACAGTGTTGGTGAAACTGGTGCAGGTGCATTAGTAGGCTAGCAGGGGTAATGTGGAAGCCATCTTGGCAAAGTTTCTACCCATGCAACTTCTGGCTCAAAATTCTGGCAGTAAAAGCTATGAGCATACTAATGGATACTAAGGGCATCCCTAGATTCTTTCAACTAATGGCAGTGATGGAAGACTAGTGGATTCCAGCAGAATGCCAAGCATCCTTGGGGCACTAATTGTATGGTCATTCACCTCAATTGCAAATAAAAAAACTAATCAATGTGGGGAAAACAACTAGGATGCTAACTTAGTATCCGGAAGTAGAGAGATCAATATTTTGCTTTCTCTCTCACACACATACATGCTCACATCCAAGTATTGCTTTTGGGAAAGAAGCAAAAAACAGTTTTCCCAGATGAAATGCTTCAATTTTTTTTGTCTTAGAGTCCAAAGCTCCAACACAATTTACATCTGGTAGAGGTTGCATCAGGAGAACAATTTGCAACTGGTAGAGATAGCAACTGGTAGAGGTTGCACTAATATGCAACTGGTGAAGATTGCACCAGAAGCCCAGAGCTCCAACACAGTTTACAACTGATAGAGCTTGTGTGTATTGACATATACCACCTTCATTTTCAGCGAGAGACACATTGTCCTGCTGGCCAAATATGTCAGAGATGCAGCTACTGTGCTTTCTTGCACCTGCCTGTTCCACAGAGAAAATCCAATAGATATAGACTTCATCTTGCCCATTCTGCACACTATTGCTGGATGCAGAGTAAGAAAAGATGGGCTATCAGCAAATGCAACTGGCAGGTGGGCAAGTAAAGAGTTAAAGGTGCCTCTGCTGCTAGGAAGGTAGATATGAAAAATATTGTGGTCACTCTTAATAGTCCCAACAATGACCAAACTTTAGGTGTGCTAGCCTAATTTGGGTGGACTGTTGCCAGTATACATTCTGTCATATCCCTATCATGATACTGCCATTTCTGTAGGGAGGGGGGCCTGGATCATTTATTCACTTATTACCCTGTTTCTGTTTCCTACATATCCTGTAATCCCTTAGTTTAATAATCCTAACTCTGACACCTATCTGCCCTATGCTTTGATTTACCTTTGGGGAATGTTTAAAGGGGGGTCTGTTTTTTCTCAGTTCTGAAGCTTCCTGAAAAAAGCATCTGGGAACAGGCCCTTATTTCCTTTCCAGGATGACCGTTTTCACAACATCTTCACACCTGTAGATTGGCTCATTCAACATCGGACTGAGGGAAGGGGTTTCTAACTCTTTCATCCTAAAAGAATTGCCCAAAGGGACCTTAGAGCCTGCTTTGCTTTTGTCTTGCAATCACTTCCTTTCAATAAAAGGTTCCTTTTGCAATGCATTGAACTGGGCATGGCTAGTTTAGTGAAGAGAAGGACCAGGGGAGACATGATAGCAATGCTCCAATATTTGAGGGACTGCCACAGAGAGATGGGGGTCAAGCTATTTTCCAAGGCACCTGAAGGCCAGACAAGGAATAATGGATGGAAACTGACAAGGAGAGATTCAACCTAGAAATAAGGAGAAATTTTCTGACAGTGAGAGCAATCAACCAATGGAACAGCTTGCCTTCAGAAGTTGTGGGAGCTTCATCACTGGAAGCTTTCAAGAAGAGATTGGACTGCCATCTGTCAGAAATGGTATAGGGTCTCCTGCTTGGGCAAGAGGTTGGTCTAGATGACCTATAAGGTCCCTTCCAACTCTGTTAATCTGTATCTGTATATTCAGTGATGAGATGCAGTGAGAGGCTACCTTTTGCCCAGCAAAGGTTTTGTTGTATGAACAAGTATTGTATAAACATGTGTAGACCATCAAAATTTGCTGCAGGCAGCTCCCTGTCTCTCTTAGACTCTACTACTAAGACCTCATTGGAATATTGCATCCAGTTTTAATCATCATGATATATATAAAAAAACATTGAGACTCTGGAAAGAGTTCCGGGAAGAGTACGAAGATGATTAGAGGGCTGGAGGCTAAAACATACGAAGAATGGTTGCATAAAGAAAAGGTCAACCTATTTTCCAAAGCACCAGAAGTCAACACAAGAAATTAAGGATAAATTTCCTGACTGTGACAACAATCAACCAATAGAACGGCTTGCCTTCAGAGGTTGTGGGTGCTCCATCACTGGAAGCATTTAAGAAGAGATTGGACAGCCATTTGTCTGAAATGATATAAGGTCTCCTACCCGAGCATGGAATTGGACTAGAAGACCTCTGAGGTCCCTTCCAACTCTGATGTTCTGTTATTCTGTTACTGCCGACCATTTTCCTTTTGACAGCAGAGGGCTTTTTCCTTTCTGCACTTTTGCCAAACCTGCCAGAACTGTCAAGGGAATCTCAGGGTGACAGCTACCTGCAGCCCTTCCCACTACAGGTAGTCCTTGACTTACAACCACAATTGAGCTCAGAATTTACATTGAAAAGTTTGCTAAGTAAGTTTTGCCCCCATTTTGCATTTTTTCTTGCCACATTTGCTAAGTGAATCACTCCAGTTGTTAGTAAATTAGTAAGTTAGTAACACAATTGTTAAGTGAATCTGTCTTCCCCATTGACTTTGCTTGTCAGAAGGTTGTAAAATATGGTCACATGACGCCGGGCCACTGCCAGTGTCATAACTATGAGCCAATTGTCAAGCATCTGAATGTACATCAAGTCACCAAGGTCATAAGTGTGAAAAATGGTCATAAATCACTTTTTTTCTGTGTAATTGTAACTTCAAATGGTCACTAAATGAACTGTTGTAAGTCAAGGACTACCTATACTTATTTTCCTATCTGAGTAGAAGAGCTTGCTTCTGAAGAGACTGGGGAAGATCAACACAGTTTGCCAAATGAGCTCCCAAACATAAAAAAGTATATTTGGAGGACAGCCATAGTCTGGGGAAAAAATCCGATAGGTTTTTGCATCCAGAATAAACCTTGCAGAAAGAGAAGGGGAATTGAAAATGGACTAAGAACCTAGTAGAAATATAGAGAAGAAAGAAAAATAGAGAAGAAAGAAGAGAGAGAAAGAGAAAGAAAAAATAGAAAGAGAGAAAAAGAAAAACTAGCCTGGAAGAATGGGAATGGGGCAGTGTCCATTTGGAAATTCCAGGATGACTCAAGACTATACAAAGGGCATTAAGACAAAGGATGACACATAATGGAATCCACTCATTTTGCATAGTTACCAAGAGAAAGTAAAAAGTGTGACTGATAGCTGTGAGAGACAGACAGCTAAGTTTTAACTGAAGCCATTAATTAACTTTATCAGTTGCATTTTAGAACAGGCATACTGTCATTTCTGCAGAACCACGATTACAGCTAGGAGGGATTAAACATTACTCTCACAATAATAGAGCAATTCGACCATAAATTGGAGCCCAAAGTGATATGGAGGTTTAATTATTGGACTAGTAATGGGGAGAAACAAGTTCCAGTCCACCCTCCAACCACCAAACTCACTTTGTTACTTGGCACCAGTACCCTCTCTTATCCCAATCTACTTTATAAGATTGTTATGAGGAAAAATATGGTAGGGAGCAACCCACCTTGAATTCCTAGACAAAATGCAAGATATAAATCTAGTGGGAAAGATCTTTCAAAGGAAAAATGAAAGGAAACTGTCTATCTTCCATCCTTCTTTGCAGGCAGACACTAGAGGGAAGCAGAGAAGGAAAACTGTAGGCGTGTTTCTACACATTAGCTGAATTCTGCTTGACTTGAAAAATCACTCAGGTTCTTTTTGTTATACAAAGAATAAAGGGCAAAGTTAATGTTCCATATTAGCAGGCTCGAAACCCTGCATATTCATATTGGTCCACAAAGACAGCTACCTGATTGGGCAGTCAGGACGGCTGTGATTGGGTCGCTAGGAGTCTACCGCGATTGGATGAAACCAATCACGGGAAACTCAAAGCGATGTCATTGGCCGCCTAGCCGCGGCTAGCTCTATAAGAGCCGCCGCAAGCGTTGTTTTTTACTCGGGACTAGCCTGTAAAATAAAGAGCTGTTGTTCACTTAACCTGAGTCTCTTGTCTTTATGAACCCGACCTGTCGAACATAACACTGGCGACGAGGGTGGGATTGTGAGACAACGATACAATCCAGCACGTGGCAAACGGCGCGAAAACGACCATCAAGATGGCCAGCAACACCACGCCACCCGCACCCTTTAACCCGGCCACCGAGGACTGGGAGTCCTACATCAACCGGTTTCAGATGTTTTTGGAATGCAGCAACCTGAAAGACGCCAATGGCAATCGGAAATGGGCCGTATTTTTAACACACTGCGGGCCCGCCGTGTTTAAAATGGCCAAGGCTTTGGCAAAACCTGCAGACGTCAAGGCGATGGATTGGGATGACCTCGCACCCATCCTCCGAAACCACTACGCCCTGGCCGTGCCTACCCTCATTCGCCAGCACGATTTTTACCGACGAGACCAGCACGAGGGTGAGAGCATCAGCGAATTCGTGGCTGATCTAAGGGACCTTGGAGGTTTGTGTGGATTCACTGACCTAGACGAGGCCATACGAGACCGGGTCGTCCTCGGCCTAAAAGACCCCGCACTACAAAGCAAGCTGATGGCCAAGGGCGATATCTCCCTCGCCGACACCCTAGCCGAAGCGACCGCAGAAGCCACCCGCAAATCAGTGGCCTGGATGCGGCGATCAAACGGAACCGACCACCATCCTGTCAGTGAGACGACCTCAACATTGGAGAAACATACCACCACCACCCACCACGGCAACATCGAATCCCCCTCTGACAGCGACTACAAGGAGGAAGAGATCCACCGACTCCAGTCGGAACGCGATCGACGGGACCGGCGGGGTCATAAGTCGGGGTTCCAGTGCGCCGGTTGCAGAGGCGATCACCCCCGTTCTGAATGCCGTTTCCTTGATGCCATTTGTCGGCATTGCGAGAAGCGGGGGCACATCGCGAAAGTATGCCGAAATAAACGTAACCACAGTCCCCGGTGTCGAGGCGGCGGCCCTAGATGACGAGACGGCACCCCCCCCAAGCATCGGGATCGCCAGACTGACAGCCGATGGAGCCGAGACGGCCAGAACAAATGATTCAATGAGGCGCCGCAGAGAGAAGAGACCCACCAAACGGTTGTCATCAGCCATTCCTCAACCATAGACGCCTGAAAGGTACGCGTAGTGGTGGACATCGAAGACCAACCATGCACCATGGAGGTGGATTCCGGATCCTACCTTTCCATGGTCTCGTGGCACACCATCAAATGCCTAATACCCAGCATACGCCGACATGAGCTAAGCGACCAAAAGCTGATCCTCAGAGACTACCAAGGGAACCGCATTCCCATAGCTGGCATCGGGCACTTCAAAATCACGTTCAAAGGCCACACCAACATACTGCCACTCACCATTGTGGACAAAGACCGCCCCAGCCTGCTCGGGCTACAATGGTTCGCGCTGCTAGGAATAGAAATAGCAGGCATCCACCACACAAACGAAGAAGATTGGGAAGTGACGCTCGCACGAGACTTCCAAGAGGTCTTCGACGACACTTTAGGCAAGTACAAGGGGTCCCCAATCTCCTTCAATCTCAGCCCAGACGTCGCCCCCATCCGTCTCAAACCGTGGCGAGTGCTTTTTGCGCTCAAACCCAAAATCGACGAGCAACTAGATAAGCTCATTGCGCAAGGGGTATTAGAGCCTATTGACCATGCCCTCTGGGAAACACCTATAGTCACCCCTATCAAGCCAGATGGCTCCATAAGAATCTGTGGGGACTATAAGGCCACCCTCAACCATGCCCTACAGCAAAGTGCCTACCCCATGCCAATAGTTCAACACCTCCTGCACTCACTAGGGGGAGGCCGGGTCTTTGCAAAGCTCGACCTGGCACAAGCCTATCAACAGCTGCCGGTTGATGCAGAAACCACCAAGGCACAGGAGATTGTAACACACCGGGGGGGCATTTAAATGCAACCACCTCCAATTCGGCATCAGCGTCGCGCCCGGGGTATTCCAAAGCCTCATGGAAAAGTTGCTACAGGGAATTAAGGGAGTAGTGCCTTATTTTGACGACGTGCTAGTGGCAGCGGCTAATAAAAAACAACTAGAAAAACGTCTAAGGGCAGTACTACAAAAATTCAAAGACTCTGGCCTGAAAGTTAAAAAAGAGAGAAATGCACCGAGAGAGTTGAATTCTTGGGGTACCTCCTAGACAAACACGGAATTCACCCTACCGAGAAAAAACTCAAAGCCATCAAGGAACCCCCCAGACCGAAAAACAAGACAGAACTTCAGGCATTTTTAGGACTCATTAACTTTTATAATGTTTTCCTACCCCAAAAGGCGACCATGGCGGAACCATTGCATAGACTGTTGGATAAAACCGCCCCCTGGACTTGGGGAAAACGGGAGGAAAATGCCTTTCAACAGACAAAAAACCTCTTAACCTCCGACGCAGTCCTCATCCAATATAGTGAAACCCTACCGCTGACAGTTACATGCAACACATCGCCGTTTGGAGTTGGGGCAATTCTCAGTCATACCTTGCTGAACGGGAAAGAGGCGCCCATCGCCTTTTTTTCAAGAACCTTGTCCAAACTGGAAAGAAACTACAGCCAGCTGGACAAGGAAGCCCTAGCGATCATTTCCGGAGTGAAAAGTTTCCACGAATACGTCTACGGTAGGACCTTTTCAATCATTACTGATCACAAACCTCTGCTAGGCATATTGGCAGGCAACAAGGCCACCCCAAACATCCTGTCACCTAGGATGACTAGGTGGTCCGAGTTCCTAGCCGCCTATAATTACCAGCTCTTGCACCAACCCGGTAAGGACATTTTGCATGCTGATGCTTTAAGCCGTTCCCCCCTTCCAGACGTGCAAGACGACCCAGCAGCCATGATACCGGTCCTTCAAATAGAAACTTTACCCAGCCCACTCCTGACCGCGCCAGACATTGCCCGCGAAACAAAAAAGGACAAGCGGTTGGCGCGAGTCCTGAGCTGGGTAGAGAGAGGTTGGCCAGAAAATGACAAAACCGAACCTTTTAAAGCCTTTAGGAACCGGCAAACTGAACCTTGCTCACAAAAAGGGTGCATACTTTGGGGAGACCCTACCAGAGACCTTACAAAAACAAGTACTGGACATGTTGCATGAAGGACACCCGGGCATCGTCCGAATGAAAGCCCTGGCCAGAAGTTACGCTTGGTGGCCAGGGATGGACAAGCAGATCGAAACATGGGTAGCCACTTGCAACAGATGCCAACAAACACGATCCGCCCCCACAGTACCACCCCTGGAATGGGAAACCCCTAGAGGCCCCTGTTCGTGGATCCATATAATTTCGCAGGCCCCACTAAAGGACACACATTTCTGATCACCGTCGATGCTTATTCAAATTGGCTGGAAGTTAGCACTATGAAAACAACTACTGAAGCCGTCATAACGAAACTAAACAAACTCTTTGCCACACATGGTTTGCCAGATGTGCTAGTGTCTGACAACGGCCCACAGTTCACGGCGCTGGCATTCAAACAATACCTGGCTGACCGGGGCATCAAACATGCTTTAACATCGCCCGCTCACCCAGCGGCGAATGGGCGGGCGGAACGAATGGTTCGGTTTACCCAAAAAAAACATACAAAAAATTGAAGACGGCAACATTCAGGAAAAAATTAATAAAATGCTACTCATACAACATATCACACCTAACACAACCACAAACAAATGCCCAGCGGAATTACTTATGCGCAGAAGACTCCATTCACCACTAAACCGCTTACACCCCACATATAATCCAGAGAAACTCCCAGGCTCCACCAGCCGACACCAAGCATTTAACACCGGCGACACTGTTTTTGCAAAAAAAATTCACTGGAGACCCTCTCTGGGTACCCGCACAGATCACCCAAATAACCGGACCCCGGTCATACCGCCTAGAAACAAGCGATGGGTGAAGCTGGAAGCGACATATCGACCAGTTACGGTCAAGGCTAGCCAGCACACCTCACACAAACGGTAACGAAGAAATCAGAGGGGGGGTGACCGCAAACATTGAAAAAGAAAAACTTTTAACGCAAGCAGAACACCCCCCAATCAGAAACCAAACAATCAACCAACCATACTCACCTGACAACACAGAACCGTTGCAGACGGGTGCTTCACCTGAAAGGAGTAGCCGGACAAGCTCGACCAGCCCAGAGAATCCAGGCGGGAGCAGCAGAGTGAACGACTCGACCAACCCGGGCAAACCAGGCGGGAGTCGCAGCTATAGGCCCGGCTCACCCTTACAGGCGGTTCCACCGAGATGGTTGAGAGCGACGTGGAGCCCGTCTGAACCAGACGATGACCAGAGACCTACTGAGACGCGCAGGTCAAGTAGGCAGGTCCGAAGACCCGCCTACCTACGCGACTACGTCACCCCGCCCCTTGGACGAAACCAAGAGGGGAGGGGTGTTCCATATTAGCAGGCTCGAAACCCTGCATTCCTATTGGTCCACAAAGACAGCTACCTGATTGGGCAGTCAGGAAGGCTGTGATTGGGTCGCTAGGAGTCTACCGCGATTGGATGAAACCAATTGCGGGAAACTCAAAGTGATGTCATTGGCCGCCTAGCCGCGGCTAGCTCTATAAGAAGAGCCGCCGCGAGCGTTGTTTTTTACTCGGGACTAGCCTGTAAAATAAAGAGCTGTTGTTCACTTAACCTGAGTCTCTCGTCTCTATGAACCCGACCTGCCGAACATAACAGTTAATATAGTTCACAAGAAACTTATAATTGTCTGATGAACCCTGAGAACTCAGGACATTGCTTTAGTGGACAGAATGCATCTCTTCTCCCAGGAAGGGAGACTTGAGCAGATTTGACTAGGTTGGGCAGCAAAGCAGGCCTTTCCAGGTAAAAGACTCCCCTTGGGCATGGGTCTTCAGCTTTATGGCTGCAATTGTTGATTCAGAGGAAGGGTGGGTGGGTTTGGCACCCATGCACACATTCATGGATCAGCTAGCTTGGACTCAAGTTCTCCGAGATGATTTTTATCTGAACATACTAAGAGCAACTATTGGTGGCTGCCATCTTCCTTCCCCTCCCTGCTAGATGAAAAAAGCACTATTGATCATCTACTTAATGTTGGGCGAGTGGAGCTAGGCATTGGAAGCTTAAGAATCAAAGACTTTGTAGTCTTCCTTCTCCAGAAGCTATTACAGCCATGTTGACAGTTTAACAACCATACTGAAAACAAAATAAATGCCCTTATTAGATTGCCTGCTGTTGAGCTACAAAGCAGTCTTACCCCTGCTGCTTCTCCAATTCTGTCTTTAAAAGAGGGGGTGCTGTTTAGACTGATCTAATACTGTTTGACACAGTTGGTGAATGTATGTTAATAAAAAGACTGGATAAGATCTGAGATTGTGTGAGAAAATGTCTACAGAAGCCAATAAATAAGCAGAAACAAAAATAGCCATACGCAGGCCTGTCAAACTGGTGGCCTGTGGGCCAGATGTATCACACGCAGGCCAAGCCCACCCCAGCTCCTCAAAGGAAAAAACCTTCGCTATAAGTCATGATACATCATTTGACACGATCAAATTTGACACCCGTGCCAAAGAGGAACAGTAACCTATCACTTTAATACTGGATCAGTTAAATTCAAAGTTAGGTGGGCCCCAGCATTGAGGAGGCAACAAGGGCCAAGTACTGAGAATGATTAAGCACAGGGTTGTCAAGCTGTTAGGACCAATATGTGGATGAGCCCTTACTCTACCCCAAAACAGTCACCAGTCTTCAGAGTCCTCATATGTGACTTCCACTGCAGATGTCAAAAGCTTTTGGAATTGAACATCTTTGATCCCACCTTAACTAGTTAGTGAAGGTAAGGAATGAGTTGCTTTGGAGAGAAGCAACTACTCTGTATTTCCAGCCTTTGGTTAGCAAAGTCTAGTAGTTCTTGAGGTTGCTGCTGTAATCCCCAGCCATTAGAAGATAAGTGTTTAGGTGCTGGAGAAGCCTTCAGCTTTTGCAGGACCCTATTATAGAATGCAAGAACCACAGTCATATTCATTTGGTTTTTCCCTAATTATCTTTGAAACAGGGCTCCTCCATCCAGCACCACTAAAGTATTGTATCCAATGAAGGATCTGCCAGGAAATTAGGTTAGCTGACCTGTCTTCTAACCCCTTCTCTGTTTTGGCAATGAGCAGAAGGGAAAATATGATTATGCTTTAAAGATTCTCTTACTTTAGCCTATATCAATAAAGCACAGTTCCATTGTTTTTAAAAACATTTTCATTAGTAAGAATAATACAGTAAGAATATAGAAAATAAAATAAAAATAAAAAAGATAAGAAATATCTTCCTCCCCATCAATCATCAAAAAGAGCTGCCAGTCATAGAAGCTCCAGGGTAGGAGAATTCAGGTCACAGGAGGACACAAAGTAAAAAAAAATCAAATAATCACTATGCCAAGTGTATGTATATATGTATGTATTGAATTTAGAGATCTGCCCAACTCCATAGGACTTTGGGCAGTGTACAGCATTAAAAATAGTAGAAATCAAAATAATAAAAAGGAACAGAACATTGCATCATTGATCTGTCACTTCCTTTGTAAAATAATATTTGATACCTCAAATCTGATGTGAATCCATTGGAGGATTGACTACATGAATTTTTAGGATCCTGACTTAGGTGTAATCCAGTATTCATACAACTATACATGCACAAAAGCTTTCTTCCAGACAGCTTCTGAATAAATCAGTGGGGGATAGAGATTATACAACAGGTAAAATATTGACATGGTTATAATTTTTTGGGAGAGTAGGGGAGGATAATGCATCCTCCCCAATCCCTCCATAGTTATCAACTTTGCCTCCTACCAGGGAAACATCACTGCTTCTGACAGTCGACAATTCCATGACTCACCATGACCAATTGGTCATGCAAAGGAGGCATGATTAGGCAGGCAGTTGTAATGCTCTAAATTCCATTTGAGAACTGGCAAATTATACATGTGTGGATCAATGTCAGGTTATACTTTCCTGCTTTTTGCAAGCCTTTTGTAAACCATTCAGAATCACGGTACCAATGAGATGGGCAGCAGAGAAATTTAATAAATAAGCAAACCTTCATTTGAACAGATTAGTGGTAGTACTGTAACAATGATTATATTGAGTTTTTGGGGAGGGGTCACATATCTAGAAGTTTTTTTACTATCACTTGCAATTGCCAGAAATGCCATTTCTCTACGAAGTATGTTTCCATCTTGCTTTTTTCTATCTACTATTGCCTAAGCCAATTCAAAAAAAGGTCTTATCTGGTGTGAGAAACTGGAACATTGATTTCCTGGTGTCCTTTAGCTTCCTTTAGTACTTCTGGTTTTGTTCCCCTTACATTTTTAACTGCCTGATTTGTTTTTATTTATAACCAAACATTGAGAGTGACAGGAAAGAAACGCTTTGTACATACAGCTTCCCACTGTCTTTGAAATCAATGTCCTTCGTAACGTGGTTCTTTATCCTTCTACTCTCTCCATGTGCACAAAAAGGCAGCATGGAACTTTTAGTTGTAGAGAGAACATGTCACACAGGGAAGCCTAACTCTTTCTCACTCAAATAGTAGGCTTTAGAATGAACTCCCTGGATTTATTCTGTTTGAATGAAGTGCTGCTTCTGAATCTGTTTCCAGATGACCTCATAATGGAGCCGCCTTTCCATCTAATCTCCCAGCAAAATTATCTTATTATTTTTGTTTCTTGCTGCTGTGCGTGAAGTAGGGCCCCTGGTTCTCTGGGTTCCTTGGATCTCTGGACTTTGTATAATGTATTCCTTTTTAGCCCCTTTTTAGTCTCAATCTGTGAAAGGTGTGCCTAGGCCCACATGAAAGAAAAATGAATGCTAGAGACCATCCCATAAATTCTTGGTTGAGGGAATTTTGGAACTAGAAGTTTTCTTGTTTGCAGGTCAACTTCAACCACTGTAAAATAAAAACATCCCCATCTGTTCTTTTTCAGGTATTGCTTAACTGCCACAAGTGAATCCAAGAGGGACTCTTTACAAACTTGGGGGGGGGGAAATCAACAGAAAGATTAACCCAGAAGAATGACAAAACAATTCTTGCCATGCAAACCAGTGCTACAAATAAATATCAGTACTCTTAAGAAAGTGGAAATGCCAGATATGCCTCAGTATAATAAGCTCTGTGCACACTAATCCTGGAGCATAATCGATCCTTAAAAATTGCACTAAATTCTTGGGAGGATTGTTGAAATCTTATAAGCATCCACTTAATGTATATGAATATCAAAGTTAGTCAGCAGATAAAAGTGGAATTTATTCACTGAGTTAGGTTTATCAGAATACTAGACTTACACTAAAACCCCTGTGTCTCTAGAAATAATAAACAATAAAACATGGATCTAGTCTTCCATATTTGTTACAATATGCCTTCTCTCTCTCTCTCTCTTTCTCTCCCTCTCCCTCCCTCTCTCCCTCTCTCTCTCTCACACACACAGCACACCAAACACGCTTCTCTTACTAATTATGGAAGTTATGGAAGCTTCAGACTAGTCTCAAAATATGCAAGAGAGGGAATTAAAAAATGGAAAAAAATATTTAAGGTTTATTCAAAGGAACCAATCCTAAAAACCTGAGAATGTAACATTCTAGAGAATGCATAATATCTGATATTATTCTCCAAGCTAACACCATGTGATGTTAATGCATCATGTTTAATAGGTATATAATTTAGTTTTGTTCTCATTGGTTTTGGTTCAGGTGGCATCTTCTAAAGAAAAAACAATCATAGAGTTATACTTCTAGAAGGGCCTATGGAAGTCTTCTAGTCCACCCCACTACCCAAGGCAGGAGACCTTATATCATCCCAGACAAATGGATGTCCAATCTTTTCTTAAAAACCTCCAGCGATGGAGGGGCCACAACTCCAGGAGACAAGCTGTTCCATTGGCTAGTAGTTTACACTTTCAGGAAGTTTCTCCTTAGTTAGGTTGGTTCTCTAATGAGTTTTCAGTCATTGCTTTTTGTCCTGCCCATAACAACCAACCTCTCTGGGGCAGCCCCTCATGTATCAGAAGGCAGATATCATGTCACTCCTAATGCTTCTCTTTGTTATACTAGACATACCTACTTCCCTTAACTGTTTCTCGTATCCATTATCATGCAGACGTTTATCA
Organism: Notechis scutatus; assembly: GCF_049901735.1. Lineage (NCBI taxonomy): Eukaryota > Metazoa > Chordata > Lepidosauria > Squamata > Elapidae > Notechis > Notechis scutatus. Next base: position 165,689,345 of record NC_142009.1, on the reverse strand, counting down.
TCTTAGTTGCTCTTCTCTGTACTTTTTCTAGAGTCTCAGCATCTTTTTTGTATTGGATGCAGTACTCCAAGTGTAGCCTCCCTAATGCAGTATAAAACAATACCATCATTTCTCATGATCTTGAAACTAACCCTTTGTTGATGTGGTCCAGGACTGCATTAACTTTTTTAACAGCAGCAGCACATTGCTGGCTCATACTTATGTGGTGGGTCACTAGGCACCTAGATCCCTTTCACAATTATTACTGTTGAGCCAGGTGTCACCTATTCTATATGTGTGCATTTGATTTTTCCTTGGTGCAGGGCCTTACTTTTCTCACCATAGAACTGCACTTTGTTAACTAGAGCCCAATACTCAAGTCTTTGAAGATCCTTCTGAATCTTGAGTCTATCCTTCAAAGTATTAGCAATTGCCCCCAACTTAATGTTATCTGCAAATTTGATGAGCTCTCCTTCTATCCCCTCATTTTGATCATTTATGAATATATTGAAGAGCACTGGCCGCCAAACCATGCTGCATGCCTCCCTCTATGTAGATGTAGTTCCATTGAGGACTATACACTGAGTGCAATTTGTCAGGCAATTGCAAAATCCATCCAGTAATAATACTATCTATCCTACATTGTTCTATTTTACCAAGTAATTTTACCAAGCTGAATAGTCAAGATCTTGTTAATGATCCAAACTCTGTCAAGGACCTTGAAGTACTCATCTCTAATGATCGAAGCGCTAGAGCCCACTGTAGCTACATAGCAAAAAAGGCATTAAGAGTTGTTAACCTAATCCTACGTAGCTTTTTCTCTGGTAATATCACACTACTACCTAGAGCATACAAAACATTTGCTAGACCTATACTTGAATACAGCTCATCAGTCTGGAACCGGCATTACGTATCTGATATTAACACAGTTGAGAAAGTCCAGAAATATTTCACAAGAAGAGTTCTCCACTTCTCTACTCATTGCAGAATACCTTAGGCCACCAGACTTGAAATTCTAGACCTAGAAAACCTAGGACTATGCCGCCTTTGGTCCAATCTAAGTATAGTATATAAAATTATATATTGCAATGTCCTACCTGTCAATGAATACTTTAGCTTCAACCATAACAATACAAGAGCACACAATAGATACAAACTCAAGGTAAACCGCACCAAGCTTGATTGCAGGAAATACGACTTCAGCAACAGAGTGGTCAATGTCTGGAATACTCTACCTGATTTTGTGGTTTCTTCCCCAAACTCCAAAAACTTTAACCTTAGACTGTCTACTGACCTCATCCCTTTTCTAAGAGGTCTGTAGGGGGCGTGTATAAGCGCACCAACGTGCCTACCATCCCTGTCCTATTGTTTCTTTTTATTTTTCTTATATGTATCCATTTCATGTATTCATAACTATGTTTATACTTACACCTGTTATCTTATAATTGCTTGACAAGTAAATAAATTAATAAAATAAATAAATAAAGTAGGTTGTGATCTACTTTGTCAAACGCTGTCCTGATCCACTAATTTAATCACTGTGTGATCTTTGTGCAACAGCACTGAAACTAAACATGAAGCTAAACATAACAAATATTGAAAGATAACATGAGATGCTAACTCTTACATGTATTTAGCAGTTTTATCTTAAAATATCACATATTTAAAGGATTTCAAATGAAAACATTCAATCTTGTGACTTTTTGCTAATAGCAAAATAGATAAGAGTTCTTCAGAAACCTACTGGGCGGGTACACATTTCCGACCCTGCTTTTTTTATTTAAATATCCAAGGTCACCTCTAAGGCAAAAATATGGATAAGAATTTAGTTCGCCATTTGCTTTTGGCTTTCTTTCTAGGTACTATTCAAGACTTAGACAGATTTTAATGGAAATTAAATTTATGGTCGTGTGGAGGTTCAAAGTCAAGCATTACATCACCATCAGTCATGACCAGCCTATGAAGAATATGACTCTTTGTATCATTTTGGTTATAAGGAAAGTTCATGTATTATTTGGATTAAAATGTACAAATAGTAAATACAAGTAATGCTTTTTGATCTATACTTGCTAATCAATTCCACATTTTCCTCATGGAGAAAATACATCTAAGTGGTCACTAAACATTGAAAACTACTTATACACATGGTCAGATTAATCTAAAGTTTGGTTTTTAACATACCACCCAATCAAGATTCTATGCCCCTCCCAAAAATATTAATTTATTTAATTTATTTTTATTTAAAAGATTTGTATATCTTAGAGTATGACTCTGGTGGTTATACTTGACTGGAAAATTTGGCATATTTTAATCCTTCATCTTCCCTTGAAATAACTTAGTACTACAAGCCCAAAATTCCCCCGAGGTTGATACTTGTGGATGGTTAACTCCATTTTGTGCATACTGAGATTATGATAATTCTCCTATGATTTAGTACCTTACAATGTGCAAAGGTATGAGGTTATGTTCTGCTAAAGAAAACTGAAACCTTATAAAATCTGTTTCACTTACAGTCAGATATATTTCACCCACGACTCTGTAGAAAACAAGTATCCAGCCTCTCTTCTCTGTTTTCCAGTTTCAAGGGGCCATCTAATATCCCCTCACCCTTGATGAAAGTATGGTTGGAAAAAGAAGGATGCAATCCTGATATACAAATGGAAACTTACAAACAAGACATGCATTTACACTATCAATGGGTGCAGAGATCCCCAAGATAAATTGAATCTTCTTTAAATAAAGATATGCAGTACCTGACTATAATCAGACCAATGATAAAGTTTTACTGATTTAATCAAACAAAGTTAGATCTGTAAACATTCACATATACACTTTCCTCATTAAACAGGCTTTGCCAAGACACTGGCTAGGAGCACTGGGAAAAGTCTGGCACAAAGAAGCAACTTAATTCCTTTATTTGCTTCACTCAATTTTATCCAGAGACTTGTTACTGGGCAGATTCAGACCCTTGCCAATTATTAAATATGCTTAGATGCTGGATAAATGCACTTCTCTGCTTTGCTGTAGTTACCACAATCTTTCAGCATAAGTTGCTTCCCCTTGTGGATTCCTGCTCCATATGCATACCTGGCCTCATTTTCTGGTTTATAGCAAATAGTTCAATGAGATCGTATCAATGATTCTACTTTTGACACTGTGTCTTAATGTTCATAATGCTTACACTTTGAAACATATGAACTCTGGAAACATTTGATTTTCACCAAAAGAGGATTCTTTTGGCTTACTGTCAAGTCATAGTTTGCAAACAAGCCTTCCCACCAAAAAAATACATGACTGAAATATTTTCCTTTTAAACATCTTGTCTAAAGAATGTTATCCTGATCAGCTCCTTTCAGCAACAGTTTTAAAGTACATTTAAAGATCCTTTCAATAGGATACCTCCAAATACAACAAGCTCGGGTGTTGTTAAGGGTCAGTTCAAATTTGTTTTGTTGTTATTTGCACATCCACAGCAGTTATAATAATGGTAAGTTTAAAAACTCTAAACTATAATCAATTTTACTTGATTACTAATAAAACAACATCAGCAAGGTACAAATGTTGTTTTGCTATTAGTTGTCAACAACCAAATGAAATAATTACAAACAACAGAAAACTTTGCCTTCTGTTTAAAATAACAGATCAATGGACAATTACAAAAGCGAAGTTTCTCATGAAATCCACAGGAGGCTACAAAAATAAATCAAAGAAAGATAGACTTTTGGTTAACATGCCAAATGGGAAGCAAGATCAATTTCTGGCTCTACAAAATCTCTAGTATATTCCACAATTTCATTCAGCTGCAGAAGTATTGATTTAGACCAGCCTACACTTTACACTAAACACACATATTTTGTCCTGAAAACCAACTACCCATTTAACTCAGTTCCACAGTATTGTTGGAAAGGGGAGGCAGAAAAGCCTTTGGGAGAAAATGTTATCCTGGCCCCAGTTCCAGTCAGACTGTAAGTTTCTAAGCTTTTCAGGATTTTTTTAAAAGGCACTTTTAAAAAAAGGGTGGTTTTCTCTGCCAAACCAATATTTGCTACTCATGCTTGAATATGAACTGGGCTCCTGTGGGAATAGAAAACTCTACATCACATCCAATTCTATTTTGCCTAAACTTCAAGCCTTCCTCAATTCTGTTTCAGGTCCATGTTATTCCACGAGTTCAAAAATTCAAGAAAACCATATTTATTTTCATACACAGTTTCCCTAATATATATTGCATGTCATTTTTAAGTTGAAACTGCATGGCAAAATCTAGAGAAGTTCAGGAATTGAAAAGTAACTATATTCCAATCTACAGAGTAATCCAGGAAATAGAGCTTGGGTCAATTTTCTTGGTAAGAGATAATTGGTCTGTAGCCACACTTTCCTCTCTAGTGTAATCAAACATGTATTTCCTAAATGTTACTGTCTGTACTGAACACAAAATGTTTCATCTGCTCCATAAAATATAATATTTATGATAATGTGGAATACTGAAATTTTATATCAGATCTGCTTTTTTAAATAATAGAACTAAAAATAATTGAAGATACAACACATGTTGCACAAACTGTTGGTTACCTTAGGGAAAAACCCATCTCTGTTTTGATTCCCTCATTGTTCTCAAATTCTGTCTGTGATCTATTCTTTTTTTCTTTAATTTACTTTAACTAGGTGACATTCTAAAATTAATTTCACAACTTGTTGCACCTTGTTGCAACATTTATTTATATTGTGGTGACAAAATGAGTGTCATAGACTGCCCTGAGCTCTCTAAATAAAATACAGAATATAAATGCAATGAATAATAAATAAATTTGTACCTTCTTCCTTCTCTATAAATTATTCATAGTGAGATTCACCTGGTCTTTTAATATATGCAATCAAGTGCAATTCTAAATAGAGACATTAGAAACAGTGAAATATAACATTCTTCGTCAACAGAAGTTGAAACTAAAATGAGTATATATCATGCTGTCTCTTTATTTGTATACAAAAACATGCTAAAGTCTCAAACTATTTATGGCTTTCTGACTTAAAATTCTGAACTGCATCCTGATAGAGTAAGGAAAAAAACATAATATGTTTACAGAAAGCAAAGCCTGTCCTAAGAAACAATCTGCCAAGATATTATGAATCAGTTGTAATTTCCCAAAGCCTTCAAGGGCAGCACCACATGAAAGACAATACAGTAATCTACATTAGAAGTGACCACAGTTTAGATGCTACTGCTAGATTTTTCTGCATCTAGGGGAGGATGTATTTGACATATCAACTGCAATTATGCATTTCCATCATTAGGGAGCTTAAATAAAAAAAATTAAGCTGTCATTTATTCTATGCTTTCACTAGCTCCAGAAGAAGCAGAAATCCAACTCTTCTGCAAAATTCAATTGAAGTTAAAAAGAATAATCACCTTAAGCAACAATATAAAACATCCCTATCATTTATTCAAGCAGTTATTTATTCAAGAATCCCTGTAATTTATTCAAGCAATGAGTTGAAAATCCATCAGGAGGTATACCAAATAGTTCATTTTCAATTGAGGCCAAAATTTGCACAGGAAACATTTTGAACCTCAGCCCAAGCCCACATATAAAAGCAATCGTTTTGTAATCCCATTCTTCTGCTTCATCTTCCAAAGATATCATAGGAACCAGAGTTCTTCAAAATTATTGTTATTTATTTATCCAACTTATAGACTGCCCATCTCACAGGTTGACTCTGAGCAGTGCATAATTAAAAACATAGAAACATACAAATCCTATAAAGCAGGCATAGAATAATTAAAATTAAAAAGGAGGGGATGGCCTTCAAGGTGCTAAGCAACTCAAGATTGTGTGCTGCTCTGCAAATCACCCTATGAGTTGGCAGAGGCAAGTCTTCAAACTCTTCTGAAAGACCAGGAAGTGGGGGGCACTGTTCATCTCCGGGGGAGGATAGTTCAAAGATCAGGGGTGATGACAGAGAATCCTCTCTTCCTGGACCCCACCAGAGGTGGGATTCAGCAGGTTCTGACCCGTTCTGGAGAACCAGTAGTGGAAATTTTGAGTAGTTCAGAGAACCGGTGTAACTTACCAGTGGTAAGTGGGGAGGGAATGGAGATTTTACAGTATCCTTCCTCTGCCACACCCACCAAGCCACACCCACAAAACCAGTAGTAAAAATTTTTGAATCCCACCACTGGACCCCATCAACATTTAACTGATGGGGTCCATAACATAAGTTCTCTGCCTGACTAAATGGGATAGGCTAATTTAATGGGAGAAGATGTTTCTGCTGGTAACCAGGCCCCATGCCATGGGCTTTAAAAGTGATAACAATGCTTTGAATTGCAACTGGAAACAAACCGGTGCCCAATGAAGCTTGCACAGTTGAATTGCAACTGGAACATTGGTGCCCAATGAAGCTTGCACAGCAGAAGTGTTATATGTGCCATCTTTGGAGCACTCAAAATTGCTCAAATAGCTGCTTTTTGTATCAGCTGAAGCTTCTGAACACTCATCAAGTGTTGCTTCATGAAGAGCATGTTGCAAAGTCCAAGCAGATGACAACCATGGCATGAATGATAGAAAGATAGGCCTCCCTGCGCAGGAAGGGGCATAATTGGTGAGCTGCATGAAATTTAGCAAAAACTCTCCTATCCATCAGTGAAGGTACCATGAGTCTGGGAGCGCCCACAGATTACATACCTGGGGTAGTGCAACGCCATCCAACCCCAGAGATGAGAAATATCCAGATACAGAGGAGCCTACCAATTCACAGGCACTCTGTCTTAGCAGGATTCAGCTGAAGCCTGTTGTTCTCCATACAGATACCCCTCCACCAGCCTCCAGACATTGCAGAAGAATATCTACAACATCACTGGATATCCTCAGCATACTGATGATGCCTCATCTCATGATGACAGCTGACTTTACTCAATGGTTTCAGATAGATGCTAAAAAGGAGGGCAAAGAACACTGAGCCCTGCAGCACTCCATAACAAAGGAGTCATGACTTGGTCTATCGGTTCATTATCAACCCTGATTAGAACTAGCCTCAGAGGAAGGAGATGAACCATTAAAAAACCATCCCCCCTTCACTGCAGCAGCCTCGCTCTATCATTACTCAAACTCTGCTTCTGTCATATCTACATGTGACATCATAATGTGACATCATAATACAAAAGGGGTGGAGCTTGCATTGCATCAGTATAAGGCTAATTTCATCATCTGATATCCTCCACTGCATCTTGGAAGATGTTGGAAGAGGATTAAAACTGTCTGGTTTCAGGCTCAGCAATTCTTAAGAAATACTGATAAAGGTTCATGTTGGTGGAGGTGGAATTCACATTCATTTTCTATTTTCAGTCACTCCACTCTTCTTGCTCATAAGAACCTGAAAAATCTCCAGCCCTGGTGAAATGGAGGGAGAGGGTTGAGGTCAGGGTAGAAGCAATTACATGATGCAGTTCTACATGGCCTGACTTGGCTTGGAACTGGAAAAGACGTTTCAAACCTCACTCTGTTATGAAGATCACTTTGGGCCATGAAGATAACCTTGGGTCAGTTTCAATCAGAATAGAGCTGGAAGGGACCTTGGAGGTCTTCTAGTCGAACCCCCTGCTCAAGCAGGACACCCTATACCATTTCAGATAGGTGGCTGTCCAGTCTATTCTGAAGGCAAGCTGTTCCACTGGAGCAGCTAATTGTCCTCACTGTTAGGAAGTTTCTCCTTAATTCCAAGTTGCTTCTCTCCTTGATTAGTTTCCATCCATTGTTTCTTTTCTTGCCTTCTGGTGCTTTGAAAAATAAGTTCAACTTCTCTTCTTTGTGGCAGCCTCTCAAATACTGGAATATTGCTATCATCTCACTCCTACTTCTTTTCTCTGGCCAATGAAACAAACAAAACATCTAAAAGTTATGATATTTATGTAGTTACTTACCAAGCACATCTAAATTATATTAAAGTAACCAAAATATCATTACAATACCCAAGGCATGTCACAAGTTTTGAGCACCCCTAATGTTTGGAAATTAAAGTTGAAAAATTTGATATGCCATACCCAATTCCTACAATCTTTCTTCATATCTTTTTGTCTCTAGGCCCTTAATCATCTTAGTTGTTATTCTTCACACTTTTTCCAAAGTCTCAACATCTTATTTATAATGTGACCAAAATTGGATGCAGTATTCCAGGTGTGGTCTTACTAAGAATTTATAAAGTGGTACTAATACAAATTAAGAATTGTATTAACTTATTTGGTTGCTGCCACACACTGCTGGCTCAGGTTTAAGTGATCATCCACTAGGACTCCAAGGTCCCTCTCACAGTTACTATTTTTGAGCCAGGTTTCACCTGTAGCTTTGGTTTTTCCTGCCTAGGTATAAAAAATTGCTTTTCTCCACATTAAATTTCATGTTGTTGGTTAGGACCCATTGTTATTACTGTTATACTTAATTTATCTTCTGAAAACTTTGCTTGAATAAAACAAAGGATGAGGAACTACAGTATATGAGCTGATCTTCCTTTATAGAAAGATGACATATGAATCATCATAATCAAATAAACCAGAGCAAATCTAGATTCAGGAAATTGGTGGATATAGAGTTTCTTTCATTTGGCAGGGAAACAGAGATAAAATGATGTGCTGAGGGAAAGACTTTCCCTTTCTCAATGAAATTGAATGTCAGATTAGCATCTTAACTCATTAAATGATTAAAATTGATGATAATATGAGCAAGCTTTCTTTATGTGAATTTCCTTTATTCCTGTGAATCTGACACAATATTTTTCTAAGAGCTGGAATGTAAAAGAAATTCACCATGGGTTTGAGTAGGTGCAAAATTCATGCAGAAGAGCATGTAATTGGAAAGATGTATTCCAAAAGTAACATAATTTAAAAAGCTTCTGGCAAAAAAAATGTAAAAAGAAAGGGCTAAAACAAATATTGATGGAACAGTATATTATGCGAAAATCAGTGGCATTGACATGGCCTCACACTTACCTTGAAATTGATTAAACTAGCTATGAATTATTGGAGTTGTGCAAGTAACAAGTTGTGGATATATTATCTAAAGAATAATTGGGACATTTGCTCATAAGATAAGAAAGAGCAAATGATAAATGTGCTATGCTAACTTCACCCCTTTGTACTTGCACCTCAATGTCATCATATGCAAGTATATGAAGTGTAGAACTTATGAAGGAAATACTTTCATTTTGAAGAAACTGTGGCTAGTTGCAGATAAATGTGGCTTGTTGCAGATAATATGGTAAACTCATGTAATTGTCCATGTCCTAAATGATGTAGTGGTGAGCAAGTACCTCAATGCCACATTTGTAATACATATAGCAGTATCACAGGAGAGCTCTTCAAAGACATTTGAAAAAAAATCACTTCAGGAACTTCTTTGGTGACAGACCGAAATCCATGATCGTGCACGGTCTCAATCTGTGCTCGCCGCTGGAGCGCCCCGAGCCGGCTGGTTTCGGGGTTAAGCCACCCCTCCCCAGCTGGCCATTACTCCCTTTCCCAAAGGCAGTTACAGCAGTGGTCAAAAATGGCCACCTCAAAGGAGAACTCGACTGGAAAAAGAATGTGCATGAGAAAGATAAGAAGAGAAAGTTTTGGCTGACCAGGTCAAACTGAAAAAGCAACAATATAAGGTACTCTGGAATTTGAATTATAAAGAATAACATTGCTCCCAAAGAAGACTTTGAAGCAGCGAATGAGAAAGAGAAGGGAAAGGATTTAGTTTTTTTTTTCTTTTCTTCCCTACATTGACAACTAAGAGATTTAAGCAAGAAACCGGCAAAAATCCACTTTGACATTAACAGGTATTTAAGCTGAAAATAAAATGTCAAAGAGATAATAAAGATTTCTGGATTCTCAAAAACTTTTAAAAGAAGGAAAAAAACAAAAGGGTGGGATCTGGAAAATTGGAGGAGACCACCTGGGAGAGAAAGGAATTAACAGTGAAACTTTAACAAGATTCCTAAAAGATATACTTTAACTGAAACTTTGTAACAAGATAATAGAACCCCAGGAAGAGAAAGTGGAAAAAAGAAGCAAGAAGAAACAGCTTTGGATTATTTGGATTACTTGGTGATTTTTGGATTTTTGGCTATTGGATCTAAAGGACTAAAATTAATCGGGTGGTTGTTTAAAAGTTTTTAAAATGGTATCACTCTTGGAAGAATTGAGAATGGGACTTAAAAAACAGAAAGAAGTTGCACAAGAAGGAAGAGGTTCTTTTGGCTTCGTATTTCAATTGTTAGAAATGGATATCCTGAACTATAAGAAACAACAAGAAATGCCTGTAGAACAAGAAAGGTGGGACAAAGAAGAAGCCATTTTCAATGACCAAGTATTTCTATGCGGGGAAAAGAAAGGAAAGGAGGGAAAGAGAGTGAAAAGTTTAAGATTTGAAAAAACAACCCCCAAAAAGAATAGTTTGAAAAGTAATTACAATATTAAGAAGAAACAGAAGAGAGGATTACAGAAGAGAGAATCAGAATTAGAGAGAGAAGGCGTCAAAAAGGAAATGGAGAAGAAGAGGGGGAAGAGGGAAAGGACAGAAACAGGACACAGAGAAACAGGGAAAATGTACAAGGATTAAGGGTATAAGCCTATTTAGAAGACACAGAGATAATGGATGAAAACTTAATTGAAAGGGGGATCCTGCAAGGGTACATAAGATAGTATTGTTATATTAGAAATAGAAATGAACTTTCAAAATATGAAACAAGTGTGATTAAAATGATAGATAAAATACTCATTATAATGTAATGGAATGTTTAATAAATAAATGAAATAAAGAGAATGAGAGAATGAAATTAGGAAAGGAGGGGAACATTTTAATTATTATTAATGTGTTATAAAAATTTAAGTGAAGAGGAATATGAAAGAAATATGAAAAAATTATGGAAATATTATAAGTATTCCTAGAAGTATGATATCCTATTGAAAAGAAATGTTAAAGATGTTAAAGATTATAACTAGCATTAATGATAGAGCTGAATTGGAATAGAAGAAATATTTTATTTATTATTGTTTTATATATATATTTTCTCTTTAAGAACTTAGTGCGTATTTTAAGAATGTACCAAGCAGAATTTGACTGGAAGTTATGTGTTATATTGAATGTTATAATTGTAAAGGCATAAATTGAAGTTTAAATAAGAGTTGAATGGATAAAAATTAAAAGATGCAAAGGTGTCATATTCCAATCAGTAACTACAGGGGAAACATTTGTTTAAAGAGAAAAGAAAATATGAAATTGAAACAGGACAGACAAAAGTATAAATATAATGATTAGAAAGATATTGAAACTTAGAAAAAGATATTTATATAATTGAATTTAGAAAGCAATGAGATAATTAAAAGTAAGATTGAGAAAACTAAGAGAAGGGAAAAATTATTGAGAAAATGTTAAAATAGTAATGATATGGAATAGAACACAAAGATGAATATGAAATTGAATTTGTGTCTGTATGGAGAAGTGATAACCTGGGTCCATGCTATTCTCAAAAAAAGAAATTTTACTTGTATTATGTTTTGTGAGAACCCAAATAAATTTTTTATTAAAAAAAAGAAGAAAAAAATCACTTCAGTTTCCTCAAATTCACAGTGCTTGCTGTTGTCCTTGCACATTTGATTGCAGATAGTAAAATAATTGAGATCTGGGCTGCAGAAAATCTGGATAACCATTTGACAGAAAATACTAACTCTTTGCTGCCAGTTAATAGTCATCTGAAGTGTTGCAATCTAGATCTGATAATCCAAGATTATAAACTTGGGAACTGCAATTCTTTTATTGATGGCATTGTTATGGGTGGATGGATGTCCTTTCCTTAGAAGAGCTTTACCTCCCATAATGCCAGCAGTATAATATTTTCTTTTCTTCCTTTGACTTACAATCTATGAATATTTAATACAAATTAATTCACTGCACAATGTGAAGCAATTCATTTATCTGGATGCAAAGTCACCACTTTCACTGGATTCTATGAGAATGATATGCACATATAATTCAGATCCTGATAAGTCTGAGAAGCCTTGAGGCTGTCTTTTGCTAATTGTTCATTATGGGCAGGGAAATCTATTTTTTTATCCCATGAACTGAGCTTAACACTGAGTTTAACATCACAAATATGGTAATCAGGAATAAGCCGGATCTTATTTCTGGTTGGTTCCTTCCTTCCTTCCTTCCTTCCTTCCTTCCTTCCTTCCTTCCTTCCTTCCTTTCCTTCCTTCCTTCCTTCCTTCCTTCCTTCCTTCCTTCCTTCCTTCCTTCCTTCTTCATTAAAATATAGCATCTATTTTTGATAAAAATTAACATACATCCAAGCACACATAATTGTTTCTACCTTTTAATTTCTGAAACAATGTGTGAGCAATATTAGCTGGCAGAATCTTGGCTTACGGATCTTGTTCTTTTGAAATTATAGTGGAAGCCACAGAGTTAAGTTGTTGAAGATAACTAAAAGCTGATTTGAATAATGATGCCATGTATATCAAAGCATGCATCATGTTTCATATCCTTACACTTCTTGAGAGCAAGTTATCTTTCACCATGGTTCACTTATTTAATCTTTTATTTCTAAGGCCATTAATAAAATTTATTGGTGCCTTGACAACATTAAGACAATTTAGTAGAGTAAAAATCTAACTGATAAATTTCAATGTTACCATTTCAAGCTAATTACATTATTAACTGAGACTTTTTACTGCAGAGATTTCTCCAATAAACTGAAGTATGAATCCAGAAACATTTACATTTGGAATGGTATCATTGCATAGCAATAAGATGTAGATAATAGACAATGGACAAAAAAAACAACAACAGCTAAATACTCTCTACATGGACCAAAATTACAATATAGTCCCAAAACATGGAATAGGAAAATGAGCACGTTTTCATTCAAATCTTTACATAAAATCAAGTGCCATAGATTAGTTTGTTTGTTTTTCAAAACATTTTACCTAACTTTATGGCTGTGTTCATGCAACAGACTTTCCTTTAATGTGTTGTGAAATTCTTGAAAGGGAAGATCCTGGAAAAGATAATCAAGCAACTGATCTGCAAATACCTAGATGTAAGTAAGGTAATACCTAGATGCCAACATGGATTAAAAACAGATAATGCAAAATCAATCTTATTTCATTATTTGACAAAGCGACTAAATTAGTGGACCAGTGAAATGCTGTGGACATAGTATATTTGGATTTCAGTAAGGCATTTGACAAAGTAGACCATTACCTACTTCTTGATAAGCTAGAAAAAAGTGGGATAGACAGCATCACCACCAGATGGATTTGTAACTGGCTGACAAACCATTAATGGAACTACATCTACATGGAAGGAAGGGAGCAGTGGAATATCCCAAAGTTCTGTTTTAGGCCCAGTACTCTTCAATGACTTCATAAATGATTTAGATGAGGGAATAAAAGGGGAACTCATCAAATTTGCAGATGACATCAAGCTGGCAGGAATAGCCAACAACCCAGAAGATAGGCTCAAGATCCAGATGGAGCTTGACAGACTTGATCACTGGCTCCTATCAAACAAAATGAAATTCAATGGAGAGAAAAGTAAGGCAAGAAAAACCAAATGTACAGGTAGAAAATAGGTGGAACCTGGCTCAATAGCAGCAACTGAGGGAAGGATCTAAGAGTTCTAGTAGCAAACCACTTAAATAAAGGAATTGGGTATGTCTAGTATAGTGAAAAGAAGGACTAGGGGTGACATGCTTTACAGCCCTCTCTAAGCGGTTTACAGAGTCAGCATATTGCCCTAAACAATCTGAGTCCTCACTTCTGAAGGATGGAAGACTGAGTCAACCTTGATCATGACAGCAGTGTTCCAATATTTGAGGTGCCACCACAAAAGAGGGGGTCAACATATTTTCCAAAGCACCCGAAGGCAGGATAAGAATAGATGGAAACTAATCAAGGAGAGAATCAACCTAGCATAAGGAGGAATTTCCTGACAGTGAGATCAATAAACCAGTGGAAGGCTTGCCTTTAGAAATTGTGAGTGCTCCATCACCAGAGGTCTTTAAGAAGAGATTGGACAGCCACTTGTCCAGAATAGCATAGAGTTTCCTGCTTGAGTGGGGGAGTTGGACTAGAAGGCTCCAAAGTCTCTTCCAACTCTATTATTATGTTCTGTTTTGATTTGTTAGGTAACATTAGCATTGACTGAGACATGTCCCCTTGTGCTACAAGATGCACATCTCTATTCTGTCTGGGGAGGGAGGAGAGAGGCAGGGAGGGAGAGAGAGAGAGAGAGAGAGAGAAAGAAAGAATTAATTAATTAATTAATTAATATATTGTGGAGTCTAGTTTGTTTAGACTTGGACCGAATTATGTCCCGGGTGAGGTGTCAGTTATTGTACTACTTACTCTCAGGTTTCACAGGTTCTGTAAGATAATTTTATAATTCTTAAATCCCTTTTGGGTAATTTATTTTATTGTTTTATTAACTAATATACATGTGTTTTTTCTCTCTTTCTCTCTCTCTCTCTCTCTCTCTCTCTCTCTGTGTGTGTGTGTGTGTGTGTGTGTGTGTGAATCTTTGTATTATATACTGCTATTCCAGGGGTGAGATTCTACCGGTTCTGTCCACCTATGTAGAACCGGTTGCTCTAAAGAGCAGCAGACATAGAACCGGTTCTATGTCTGCTGCTGTTTTGGCCCATCTGCCCGCCCAGGCTCTTACCTGTCCTTTATTTCCTGCTTTCTCAACCTCAGTTGCTTTGCGCGGCACAGCTGTGGTTGGAAAAGCAGGGAAATGGTGCTTTTCCAACCACTGCGTACCTGCATGCAGCACTGCTCAGCTGTCCAGGCAGCTCAGCAGGTCGTAAATTGCACTTGTGCAACTCGCGCATGTGCGCGCGACACAGAGCAACAGAACCGTTAGTTATACTGGTCAGATCCCATCCCTGTGCTATTCCAAGTTTATATTGTACAGGTTGCTAATTTATTTTTTTGTTGTTTATATGTGTAGCTTGAGCAAGACTTTTACCATATTTTGATTTAATGTTGTCATTTGGCCAACATTTTTTGTCTATACGTATTTTTCTTAACTATCTTGTCATTGTCAATTTAGTTTTGGATATCTGAATACCAATTCTCTTGGGATGGTTAATGACCACAATAATGTTAAATATGAGTGGGACTTTGCCTGCATTAAATTTTTATTCCTTTGAAGAACACATTTAGTCTGCAGTGTTTGAACTTGTGCTACCCTTAACTGTTCAAGTCAATGTAGTAGCAAGAACTGGTTTTTTTCTCCCTTGGTGGTGAACAATTGACCAATTACATCCCATCTTATTAAGGTTTTACAAATCCATCCAGTGATAATACTATCTATCCTACATTGCTATTGCTCTGGTTAGCTTCTGCAATATAATCTACACAGAGATGATGGAAGAACTTGTTATGAAAGTTTAAACCTTATAATATTTATTGTTACCGCTATGATAAACAGTTTGTGTTAAGCTACTGAAGTCTTTTATCAAGGATCACATCAACTCAAGATAGTGGCTAATTTGGGAATCTATCAATAGAATAAGACTTGTTTGAATATTGGGGATAGCTTTGGGGGAGACTAAGTTGAAAAAATGTTCAGGCGGGATTATATTATCTTTAAAGTTGGAGTGGCTTAATTTTTTTTTAATGAAACGGTGGAAAATAACTCTTAGAAACTCCTGATAGTATGCCCAGGAAGGCCATTTTCCCATCATAACCAAAGAGAACAGGCACTTTCCCTTCCCCCAAGAATGTTCATGTGGAAATTATGCTACTTCAAGATATAGAACTGATTATTTGTTTGTTTGTTTGTCAAATTTATATAGCTGCCCATCTCACCAAATATTACATCTGATATAATAGTTATTTGTCATTTATGGCATGTTCAAGTACTCTAAAATAGATTTTGAAGAAATACTAGACATTATCTAAAGACCATAATTCAAAGGGTTCCAGACAGAACTGGGAAAGATTTGATGTGCTGCCAGTCAAACTAATGCTTAGAGGTCTGACTCGCTACAGGGAAGCTTCCTGTATTTCTACAACCAAAATAGCTATATTGAAGCTTGTTATGTAAATATTTCAGAATCCACAAAGGACTGTTTACAGTTTTGAATCACAAAAAGTCTTGGTCAAACTGGATATGCAGTAACAGCCAAAGAAAAGTAAAACTAAGAGCAAAGCACAAAAAGTATTTTTTAAATTATAGTCTGCCTTTATCCCAGAAGTCCTAATGTTCCTTTTTATTTGTATCCATTTCATGTATTCATAATCATGTTTATACTTATACATGCTATCTAATATATGCTTGACAAAATAAATAAATAAAATAAAAAAGTTCAAGCACTCCCGTGTCTGATTTTCCCCAGTAACAACGACTTTAATAAACTAAGTTAGGTTCGCACAAAGTCATTCAATGAATTCCCATGGCTGAGGACAGAGTTGACTTGAAATCTCCCTGTTTCTTAATATTAAGATTACAAAATCGGCAGCATATAAAGAAAATACATACAAAATGTTTTATAGATGGCACTTGCCCCTTCGAGGTTGGCGAAAATGAACCCAAACACGAGTCCAAAATGCTGGAAATGTAAAAGCATAGAAGGAACCTACTTTCATATGTGGTGGTCTTGCAAAGAAACCCAGAAATATTGGCAAAAAATCAGAAAATGGTTGGAGGAGATAACCAAAGAACAAATCGAATACAAACCAGAGTTCTTCCTACTAGGGATCTCTGATAAACATTTACCCAAAAAGATGAAATATGTAACAATTCATATCCTAACTGCAGCCAGATTAGCTTTGCCCAGTGTTGGAAATCACCCTATGCACCTACAGAACAAATGGTCATCCAGAAAATATGTGATTGTGCAGAAATGGATAAATTAACTATAGCACTTAAAACAAAGAGGCTTCAACATTTTACGATAATTGGAACTCTTGGTATAATTGGTTAGTCCAGAGATAAACTGCTTAATGGACAATGGGTAATTTAAGCATAGATTTCGATAAGATGTGTGTATTCAAATTAAGGTAGGAGAATTGGATCTTGCAGACTGTCAAAAAGGATATTGTCTGTTTTTTAAACGCATCTTTTTTTTTCTTTTTTTCTTTCTCTTCCTTTGTTTCTTTCTTTCTTTTACATCTCCTCTTCTCTTTTCTTTCCAGTTTGTAAGACCGAGTGTTCTTTTTTGTTTTTTTCCTTTTGTGTATGTAATGTCGATATGTTTTTAATTGTAAATTTAATAAAATTTATTTAAAAAAAAAAAAAAAAAGAAATCTCCCTGTTTCTGATATAATCCACACCACACTGGCATTTGTGGTTGGATTGAGAGAAGAAAAACAAATACTATTATATTTAAATTCACATATAACAAATCTGCAAACTGCAATTGTCTTCATTTTACATACTGCAAAGATTTCTGATTACAGGGCAGCATGCTGGGAAAGTTTTAGAAATACATTTATTGAGTTATTTTTCTGATTTATATTTTGTTCTTCTCTCAGATCTAATGAAGGCATTACTTTATTGTACGTCTGTGGAATTATTCTAATCAAATCAAATGCTTCCTCTTGCTGCAATCTTCACCAAAAAGGCATGGAAACTACTTGGAGCAGTGATGGGATTCAAATTTTTTAACAACCGGTTCTCTGCCCTAATGACTGGCTGGCTGGGTGTGGCTGGGTGGGCATGGCCAACTCAACATCACTCATGTCAAGAGATGCCTCACCTGGCCCCTCCCCCCACTCCTTGTCATGCTTGGCCTCAACATATCTATAATTCTGTAAAAATGTTTTTCACTTTTTTTGATTTTATTATCTGCATCTACATACTATAGATGCACTTTCATGGACCACTGAAAGGAGGAAATGCCTCACATACTTTGTTCAAGGGTGTGATAGGCAGGTCACAAAACAGGATTTTGAGGGGCTGCCACAAAGAAGGTGGGGCGATGTATTTTCCAAAGCAACAGAAGGCAAAACAAGAAGCAATGGATGGAAACTGAACAAAGAGAGAAGCAACCTAAGAAGCAGAATTACTTGTCTCCAGAAATTCTGGGTGCTTGATCACTGGAGGTTTTTAAGAAAAGACTGAACAGCCATTTCTATGAAATGCTCCCCCACAAGGTCCGTTTTAAGGGTTATTCTGTTATTCTGACACCTTTCCCAGGCCCTCCACTCAGATTTTGGTATCTTCAGTTTTCCTGCCTGAGCAGGGGGTTGGACTAGAAGACCTCCAAAGTCCCTTTCAATTCTGTTATTCCTGAACTAAATAGCTAAGACTCTCACTGGGATCCTATCTCTTTTGCTCCCTCTGGACTAATGAGTTAAAGAGCTGCCTCTAGACATTCATTTTAATAAGATTTTTTAGAAACATGCAGTTGAAAGTTCTTCATGTCTCCTTACCCCGAAGAGCCAAATCTTTACACTTCTCCAAATGCACCCCCAAGAAGCCATATCCCCGCCCTCTCTCTCTCTCACACACACTTTAGAATCATAGGCTAGAAGATACCTTGGAGGCAGGGGTGGGCTGCTGGGGGTTTGCAGGGGTTCGGAAGATCCTTTAGCTAACATTCTGCACAGTTCAGGGAACCCCCAAACCCCAGTCCTTGTAGCAGGTTTCCCTCCCCCGCCACGGCTGCCTGTGAAGGTAAGGCCAATGGTTGGTGGCCCTCGGGGGAACGACATGCTGGGGCCAAGACTGCTGCTCCACTGCGGTGCGCACGTACAGCTACAGGACATCCACCCATGTTCCCAGAGCGCCACTGCCGCTGGCATCATTGAGATCTGAAGGGCAGGACACTCAGGCCCATGGAAAGTCTGGAGCTCCTCAAGGCCTTCAGGACAGATTAGGTATCCAAGGCTTTTCTCTCCAGGAAGGGCTCCATCATGGAGGGCTGTGTGCCCAGACCAGATGCTTTGTCTCAGGCCTCAAGAAGCAGTAGGAGGCAGAGTGAGAGAAGCGGTAGGAGGCAGAGGGAGAGCTTCTATCTGCAACTGCTAATACCAATGTCAGAAACCAACATGCAGTTTGTCCAGCAACTGGACACCTTGTCTATCCAATGAGAAACAGTAGCTCTTCTAGGAATTTCTATTGTATTTTTCCCTTAAAGTTTAAGGGACCTATATTTAAAACTGTCTTTAAGATTCAAGCTGGACATTAAGATCTTGAAGAAATTGAAGTTATTATTTCTTCTCTCAGTTATGCTATTTCAGTTTCATTCCAATAAGAAGAAGAAACAACTATTGAAGTGAAAGTTAACTCCTGGAAAATCTACAAATTAGCATAATATGTCCTCTGCCTCTGCTGTTGTGGATGAGACATGACTAATGCTGAATCAATTAAAATAGATAAATCTATAATAAAAGTATAATTCTAGACCTGAATTGCATCACTGATTCCCTTGGGAGTAGCAGGAAGATACCTGAGGCCAAATTTACCTAATTGTTCCATAATAAATCATTGTGTTTAATCACTGGCTGTTTCAAAGGAACTCCCAATAGTTTTAATTAATTAGCTTTTGTCATGGAATTGAAAATAGTTCACATTTCTTATCATAGATGGCAAGCCATCAGTTTTTATACTGCAGGATATCTTTAAACGAGTCTTATTCCTCACTTCAGAAGCTTTTGTTTTAAGAAAACGAATCTAGAATTAATTACACCTATACAGACACTAGTATATAGGATATGTTCTGGCATTAATAATGCTGTGGTTCAACAGTAGGAAACACTGTTCGCTTTATTTCAATGGAGCCCAACAAGGCAGGGTAAGGATTGTTTTACAGGTGCCTTTGTGCATAGCTTTTCCAAGTACAGCACATGATTTGCATGCAGAACAGTCCACACTCATGTCCTGAATAACAATGTAGGGAAAAAATGCACTGCTGACGTTGCCTGACACATTCCACAACTCTTCAAGTCAGAGGAGATACCACTGGGTGAGATCATGGCTTTGTGTCAGTGTGCCCAGAGATTTCTGCTTGAAACTGCTTTAGAAGAATCACTGTGCATGAATCAATATTTTGAATAATCTTGACATGGTATCAATTCACACTATCACAGGTAATGGTTGGGTAGAAATTATGTTTATCAATATATTGAGTTTAAGTGGTAGAATCAGTCTTGCATTGTGTAGCGTTGCTATCTTCATTGTGTAGTGTTGCTATCTTCATTGTGTAGTGTTGCTTAATCTCATTTTACAAAATGATTCCCCTTGCTTCCTGTGTGCCAAAAATATCTCCTATCCTTTCCATGCATTTTATAAAGGAGTTTGCAGTTGTCAAAAAATCTTCACAACAACAAATTTGTTCCACTTTCTTATATTTTAAAAAAAATATTGAACAGGACATAATAAAACAAGATGTTTGCATCTCACTGGATAGGGCATCCTCTATAAAATATGGGAAGGGAATCCACAAATTGAAATTACATGTAATTAAAATAACTGAGTGGAAGTATTTTAGTTCACTTTCAAGAATTTGGGCTCAATATTACATGGATATCAACTTTATTCCAGAGACCAAATTTAACTTAGATTTAAATGTTGGTTAAAGTTGTAAAAATATAACTTGAAGAGTAGTAACTTGAAGATGATGGGGAAATCAAACATATTCTTGCCATGCTCAGGGCACTTTCCACTGACATGTAAGCTTGCAACAACCATTCCTCCTTGGAATTATTAGAGTGGCCGAACCTGGGAGATTACAATAGATTACAAAGGACTCTGATAACATTTATAATTAATAGAATGAGTATCAATGTTGAGACACAGGACCAACTGAATATTAAAAACACTGGATTAAAAGCCTACCTATTAAAATCTCCATGTGGTCCATAGACGTGGTAATACAACACTGTTTTGAGAAATCAGACCATAAAACACAATTTTACCAAAAAAAGACTCAAGAAAGAAGGCACAGAAATTTCTAGGAGAGCAATGTGTGCACACAAATACACACTGACATGAAAAATCTCCTCCTTTAATCAACTTATTTACCCTGTTGAAAGCTCATGATGACAAAGTGTCTGAACTGCAGAAGTTTGGGAGCCAATATTCTTCAATGCCTTGTGCATTGAATTATTGCTCTCATGGCAGGCTGTGCCAGGGAAGATGGAAATGAGTGGTGGTGTGCTCTAGAAGGGATAAATAGCATTAACCTCCATTGCTTTCCCCCGCCCCTGCTTTGCAAGTAATGTGTTTTAGGAATGACTTCAACCAGAAAATTCCTGCACCTTAAAATAAAAGGAGTGGTTTCATTAGTCTTCTCTCCCAGATTAGCCATTTTATTTTCCAAATACACAAAAATAAAATGAAGCTGCCTCAAACAGAGTTGGTTCACAATCTGGGTATCCTCCTGGATTCACTGCTCCTGCTGAAGGTCTATGTATTGTCATTCAACATTTCAAGGTAACTTATATTCCTATTGTAGAATTTCAAAAGTTCTAAAACTGTCATTACTTGATAGCTGATTGAGGCTAATGATTCCTTTACCAGCCTGAGTTTTCTGAAAAATTTATTACCAGCCACTTTCAAATAAGCATTACTCACAATGTCAATTTCACATGAGAAGAAAAATATTTTCCCCCTTTTGTGATATATAAGAGATGCAAAATTATTCTGAGTTTGTCAGTATACTTCATGTACCTTCCAGCTCATAAAATACAGTCAACAGTAGTTGGCTGGCAAGGTCATCTCAGGAATAAAAATTCTAGCTTTATGCTAGGAAGGATCTCTTAGACTGACTTTCTGCATTGTGTTCTCTAAAAGAGAGTTCTGATAAACCGAAATACTGTTTTTCACATGGGCCACTTTTAGTCACAAACATCTGGGTTCAATAACTTGTCAGCTGAATTCCTCTTTGGAAAAGTTTCACCCTCCTAGCCAAGACAAGGCTATGATATCTAGAGGCCAGAAATTAATCATATCCGAAGCACTGAAAGCACCTCTGAGAATTAACCTCTTTCCCAGAAGTAGAGAAAAATTAATCATCTTGAAAGTGCAAGTCTGTCAGCTACTTATCTTCACTTGCTTTGAAGCTTGCTAGCAACTGCCATAACTGTGGGTGGGGAGGGAGGGGGCAACTGGGAAGGGAAGCGTGCTGGAGGTGTGAAAGAATGATATGGGAAGTTGGGGAGTATGGCCACTAACAGGAACCAGAGGTGCCAAACTGAGCCATCTGCCGAGCATGAAGGATGCCAGTCCTGGAAAAGGAATTTATACTGGTGCCTGAGGCATTGAGTTCTCAAAACGTTGGAATGACACCTGATGGGACTGTTCTTCCAAGGGTGATAGTTTTGGATATTGGGGATTGCTTTCAATATAAGATTTTCAGACAGTTTTTCCTTAGGGCTTGCCTCACCCACACTGATGAGGGATTGCCTCATCAGCATCTCTAAAAAGCACCTTTTCTCTAAAACCTGGGAAGATGGCCTTCGTGAATTACTCTCCAATAGTTTTTCAATCATCTACTAACTACTAAGGTAGGAGTGGGATCTGGGGTCAGCGGAACCATGGCAAGAAGCACTGAGAGGTACTGATAGTGGATAGCTGGCCTGGAGATCCAAAAGGGAGGCTGAGACTGGAAAAGAATCCTAATGAGACCAAGTCGATAGCCAACTGATAAACAAAAGAGAGAGCCTGAGACTATAGCTTACCGGGACCCAAGAGGGAGATCGAATTCTTTTTATTCTCATTCTATATTTCTGCAAGGTTTTATTAATTCTCCCCCAAAAAAAAAAAAAACATATACACAAAACATAAAAAGATCTTTTTGGAAAGTAACTTGGACCCAGGTATCTCTCTCTTCATGGACTTCAACTATATTCATGCTCATCTTACATATCATTACTTATTTTATTTACCATTCTAAGTCTTCTATATTAACTTCTCCACATATTTCACTCTTCTTAATTCTATCTTAATTAATCATCTTAATTTAAGTCATTATATTTGTATCTTTTGTCCATTCTTTATTGTACCTTTGTCTCATTCCTTATAAAAAAAGAAATTTCTCCTGAAATCACTAATCAGAGTATGATGCCTTTCTATCTCCCCACTAAATTAATCAAGTTAATCTTTAAAATAACGCCAAATACCCAATCCGATTTTGCTTGGTACATTCTATCTGAATAGTACATCCAAAATAATTAAATACATAGTTAAACAATAGATCTAAATATTAAGAACAAATACTATAATAAAAATTTTATAATAACATCAATACCATAATCTTATTAAACTCTTTAATTAAAACTCAATATTCTATACCTCCCTCATATTATTAAATTTTAAAACCAATCATTATTAAACATTTCAACATTTTAATCTCTTATCAACTCTTAAGCCATTTAAGTTTTCTATTTCTAATACAATACTACAATATCATCTTATGTACCTTGCAAAATCTCTTTGAAGAAATTATACTTTATCCTTTATCCCTAAAAAGATTCCTTTTTTCCCATTTAGTTTCAAAACTTTGTAGCTTTTCTCCATCTTTTCCCTTTCTTTCTTCTCCCGACAAACCTTTCTACCCCCTTCTTCTAGCCTCTGCCTCACTGGCTTCCCTTCTCTGTCGTATTCCTTTTCCCTTTTGTTTACTATCATTATATTGATTTTGCACCTTATTTTTCCCTTTCTTAAATGTTTTTTTAAATCTTAAGTCCTTTATTTCTCTTCCTTTCCCTCTTCCTTCTTTCTTGGTCGAGTTCTGAGATTTATTAAAGATGGCTTCCTCTCCTTCTTCTTCTGCTGTCTTTATCTGTTGTAATGTTTGTTGATAGTTAATAAGCGCCATTTCAAAAAAAGGAAGGCTTCTTTCAAACCAGCTTTACCATTTTTTTGCTTGTTCATAATCTTTTCTCAGTTCCTCAATAGAAAGAGCCATTATAAATCTTTTCTTTTCTTTTCCCCTTCTTTCTTCTTACAACAATCAGAATATTCCAAAGGAAAAAATAAAACAGTCCCAAAGTTATCAATCAGTCCAAACCAAGGCAGAGTTCTCACTTTCTCCTCCTAGGGTAGTATCAATCAAAGAAAAAGAAAGTCCAAATCTGTTTCTTAAAATCTTATTGCAATATATTTTAGTCTTTCAATCCTTAAGGCATCTCCTCCAACAAAGTCTTAGCATACAAATATTTTTTTTAGTCCTCTCTTCCCACTCATCGCTTAAAGCCAATTTTCACCTAAAAAAAAAAAAGGTTTCTTAATATTCACTTATTTATTCAGTAGGAAAAGAGGGTAAGCTTTCCTTTCAGCACCATCAAACTGCCGCTTTTTTCCTCTTCTCGAAGGTATCATTCAGAAAGTCATACTTTTCAGGAATTTTGTTAAATATGTCTTAGAGTCCTAGGAACCAAGAAAAACTTTCTCCTTTTGAACACTTTCTCCACTTCCTCCTGCGCATTCTTACCCGGCTGCCAGCTTTTGTGGCGGCCATTACGGACCGCCGCTGCACCGCCTTGGGAAAAGGGGGTTCTGCCGGCCGGGAGGGGTCTGCAACACCCCAAACCCTCTCCGGATCCCCTACCTTCAGCTGCCCCTGCAGGGCAGCCTAGCTCCGCACCCGTCCGGATCGGAGCCCCAAAAGCGGCTAGCACAGCAGGGATCGCGCAGCTTCGCGAATCCCTGCTGCTCGCGAAGCCGACAAACCGGAAGAGGGGGAGATCGAATTCTGAGCCCCCAAAATAAAAAATAAATATCCAATCGCGCTAGCCGATACTGTGAGAAGACTGAAGAACATGATTCCGAGCTCCGAGAGCTATACTGTAATCAACGGAGAGCGAGGGAGACGAGAGAGGAGCAGAGAACTCTAAGCTAATTGCAGAGAGCTCCAAGTGAGACCTCTGAGAGAAGCTGAGATCAGCAGAGAGCGAGGGAGTCTGGAGAGGAGCCGACAGGGACACCGTAATTTGAGAGAAATCAGTGGAGTCTGAGAGACTAAGAACAGCACGATTCTGAGCTGGAAGAGGGCGGAGAGCAGGCTGCAAACGCGATTCTGAGCAGAAAGTGGATGAGAGCACGATTCTGAGCTAGAAGGAGGCTCTTTACTTTAAACTTTTAGTTTTAAACTTTAAGAATAAGCCAAGGATAACTCCTTTCACTACTAATCTCGAACAACCTCTACCTCAACAACCTCTTCCTCACCAAAAATCAATCACTTTGAAGCCATTCAAACAAAAAGAAACCACGTGCCTTCAACCTCCACCTCATCAAGATTCCATGGGCAGAGACTCCCTGAGCGGAGATTTCCTGTCAGCTGAAACAGAGTCAGCTATAGAAGTGGATCAGATAATAGCAGGCAGCAAAGCAATAACCCTATACTTGCTGACTTACTACTTCATTACATCAATACTTATAACACTGATTACTTCATTACCTCAAAACTTATAATTTTATTACCTCAAGACATATATCAATGATTAGATAATGATGTCTATAAAATAATTTCTCTATAATAATTTCTCTACAATAATTTACCAATTGATTGATTGTTTGATTGATTAGTGTGACTAGAGTGTCTAGTGCAAATAATGTGATTACCAATCTGTAATTTAATTGATTAGCAAAATTAATTATTAATGTAATTGACCAGTGTGATTAGTGATTTGTGTAATTAATTGTTTAGGGTGATTGTTAATTAGTGAAATTACTTGACTAGCATGATTATTGTTGTTAGGAATGTGAGTCACCTAACAGTTGGGTTGGAAATATATAAACCAGGATAGACATTTTAATACTGTCTCTTTAAGGGAATGCTAAAAATTGAAATTGGGTGTGATTCCTCAAATGGCCATAAGATGGAGCCAGAAACTGGTTTCCCAGAGAGTGTTGCTAGTTGCTAGTTGGTTGATGTTTGCTGTTTTTGGTTCCTGCATTTCCCTATTGACTGTTACTGATCATCGTTATTCTTGGATTGATGTGAGTCTATTACTGAACTGTTTTGATACTGGACTTTGTTATTGGATTATCCCTGGACTGAAAACTGACTGCTATAACCGTGTATGACTTGAACTGTTTGCTGGACTTTGCTTAACCGTTTACTGGAAGTAAAAACCTACATTTTACGATACAGTGTATCTGTATGCTGGTTGTGTGTTATTCTTTACCACTCTCACTACGTCTCCCTGTGTGTGCTCATTCTCCTAATGGGGAATTACCTCAACACTGGTTATGGGCCCAGGCCATACCAGGTTCAGATAACTGAGAGTTAGTGTGAATGCATAGTACCGTATACAGACAGCTGTTTACTGTTTAATTGTGGGTTACTGTCCTGGTAAAGATGGCACAAGACACTTCAACAAGTCTATCACTGATAACCCAGTTGGATGGAACAAACTATGTTTCCTGGTCTATGAAGTGCAGTCTACTTCTGCGTAGAGAAGGGTTATGGAATGCAGTTCAAGATCCACCAGATGCAAATGCTTGGGATCCAAATAATCAGGATGATGCCAAGAAGCATGCTGACTTTAAACGGAACAACAAACGAGCTCTTTGTATAATTGGACTAACACTGAGTGACCAGCAGCTAGTCCATATTCGTGGAGAAGAGTCTGCTGCTAGGTATTGGGAGAATTTGAAGAGGACTTATGTTCATGACAGTGTAGGTGCACACATACAACTTACACGTAAACGGTTTAGAGCACATCTTCTGAAAGGTGGAGATATGTTAGCTCATTTGAACTTCATGAAAAGAACTTTTCAAGAGCTACATGAAAAGGAACTGATATTTTCAGAGCTGCATCAAGTTTACATAATTCTTTCCTCATTGGATGAAAGTTATGATGATTACGTATCTTCACTGGAAGTCCTGACTAAAAATAAACTGACATTGACTGACATAACCGGAAGGTTGTTAGAAGAGGCAAGAAGACGGCTTGATAGGGACCAACTGAGGAAGGAACAACCACAAGAAGAGGATTTGTCTTCAACTGCCTATACTGTTAGGAAATGTTTTTCTTGTGTGGCTAGGAGACATATAGCTAGATTCTGTAAGAAGGGAAAACGACAGAATACTGGTAATCACCAGAAGGCTAAGAAGAATGTTAATTTAGCTATGTGTAGCAAGTCAACTGTAAACCATGATTTGTGGGTAATTGATAGTGGAGCATCGCAGTGCATTACTAGAAATAGAGAGAGATTTGTAAAGATGTCCACGAGTAAGCAACATGTATCATTGGCAAATGGATGGAAGATGAAAGCATCTGGTGAAGGTACTGCATATTGTTCATATGTAAATGAACATTTAACTATGTTATATGTACCTAAACTGAAATTTAATTTGTTATCAGTAAGGGCTTTAGTTAATATTGGTTATGTAGTAACCTTTAGGGGAGATAACTGTATAATAGAGAAAGAGGGTAAAAGTGTTACTGCTACTTTAGAGAATGATTTATATGTGATACATGACGACCACTTGAAGATGGCTAACTTGGTTTATAACAATGTTAAGCCACATGATGAATGTATACATTTACTGCATAGACATCTGGGGCACATTAATTTCAAAATGCTGAAACAAACTGTTAAATTGTCAGAGGGAGTAAAATTAAAACCCTGTAGCAAGTACTTAAACTGCAATGCCTGTAACCAGGAGAAAAGCAAGGTTACTCCAGCAAACAGACTGAATGGGTTTAAGACCAAAGAACCTTTAAAGGTTGTGTTTGCTGACATAATTGGTCCTAAAAAACCCAGTTTGGGAGGTGCCTGCTATATTTTGAGTATAATGGACCATTACTCATGGTACGGTTTCTGCTATCTCATCAAAAACAAAACAGAAACATTCAACATTTCTTTAATTGGCTAAGGTTGCAGAGAGAAAAATGAAATATAGAGTAATTACTTTAGTTACTGATAACAGGACTGAATTTATTAAGAATAGATTCCAAACTGTTAAAATTGGCTGGTGTTGAGCATAAACGTTCTGCACCTTACAGGCCACAACATAACTCGTTTATAGAATGAAGAGGGCAAACATTACAAGCCATGGCTCGCACTATGTTATCTGATTCAGGTTTGCCTGAAACACTCTGGGGTGAAGCCATAATATGTAGCAACCATGTATTAAACAATGTAGTTAACACAACAACTGGTGAATTGCCATTCACCCATTGGCATGGCAGAAAACCAAATTTAAGTTATCTATACACATTTGGAGCTCCAGCATGGGTGCATATTCCCTCACAAGTAAGACTGAAAGGGCAACATAGAGCTAGGAAATTATTTTTTGTAGGTTACGAGACCAACCATAGATTGTTTAGATTTTGGGATCCAGGCACAGCTCATGTTTACTGTAGCGCTAGTGCTAAATTTCTTGAGCACGTTGGGTGGCATAAACTGGAACAGGAATCCAGCAATGATGTTGTAATTGACATCCAAGTAGTCCATAAAGATGAAATAATTAAACCATCAATAGCCACTAAAGAGGAAGAACAGGCACAGGAGGAGGTAGAAGAACAGGAGCAGGTGGAACAGGAGAGTCCATCAGTAAGCCTTGTATTACCTAGACATTCAACCCGAGTAATACAACCACCTGATAGATATCAGGCTAGTGTTGTATGCCAAGTGAATACAATTCCTGGTAACTATAATGGACTGAAACTGTATTCTGCTAAGGATCAAGCTGCTTGGCAGGAAGCAATGGATAAGGAACTGAAATCCTTACAAAGACTGGGAGTATACGAAAATGTCAGGTTACCACCAGGTAAACATGCCATAGGGTGTAAATGGATTTATAAACTTAAGACAGGTGTGGATGGGACTGTTACCCATAAAGCCAGGTTAGTAGCACAAGGGTTCAATCAGACAGCAAATGACTATGATGAGGTGTTTGCACCTAGTCTGAAGGCTACTACATTAAGGGCAACATTAGTGTGGGCAGCTAAGGAGAAATACAGTATAAATCATTTAGATGTAGAGACGGCATATCTGCATGCACCATTGTAACACACTGTATATTTAAAGAAACCTTTAGGTATAAAAAATGATAATACAACTGATTGCTGGAGATTGAAAAAGAGTCTTTATGGCTTGAAGCAATCAGAATATGAGTGGAACCACTGTATAGTTAAGGAATTAACTAAGATAGTTTTATAGCTGGCATGGCTGATCCATGTTTGTTTAAAAAGGAAAGTGATGGTGTAGTTTCATTGTTGCTATTGTTTACTGATGATATAGCATTAATCACCAAAACTGAACAAGAAGCTACTAAAATAATATCACTGTTAGAGAATAAATTTAAGATAAAACAGTTAGGAGAAATTAAACAATATCTTTGTTTAAAGATAGATAGAACTAGGGGAAGATACAAATCTCACAGGCAGATAAAATCAACCAGTTACTAAATAATTTTAAAATGGAACTTTGTAAACCGGCTAAAACACCAATGAACCAGGAGTTTAGTCACAGTAATGTACAAAGTTCTGTTTTTGATAAGAACATTTATCAGTCCTTGATTGGTAGTTTGTCTTATCTCAGTAATTGGTCAAGGCCAGATATAACATACAGTGTTAACCAATTATCAAGGTTTAATGCTGAGCCAACTGAAAGGCACTGGCAAGCTGCTAAGCGTGTGTTAGGATATCTGAAGCAAACAATGCATTATGCATTGTATTTGGAGCCTAAGGATGAACTAAGTCTAACTGCATATGCCGATGCAAGTTTTGCTACAGACATAAATACACGTAAATCTATGTCAGGTACTGTAGTATTATTAGGGAAAGTGTTGATTGGATGGAGGTCTATTCGACAGAAACATCTAAGTTTATCAACAATGGAGGCTGAATTCTCATGTTTGTCTTTATTATGTACAGATTTAGTTTGTTATAAGCAACTATTGATTGACATGGGAATTGATGTAACAAATTCTATTGTTGTTTATGAAGACAACCAATCAGCAATACAGCAAAATTCGTCGAGGAGGTGGAGTTGCTATCTTCTATAAAAAAATCCCTAAATCTAAGAAAGATTCTAATTACACAGGAGCTTGCTCTTCCAGAGACCATCATTTGTAAACTGTCCTTAAATACCACTATCTACTTCTTACTATTCTACAGAGCCCCTGATTATGACATAGTTCATGTAAACAAACTAACTTCACTGCTGACGTGGGCTGCCTCTTGTCCACACCCTCTTATTTTCCTTGGTGACCTTTTATAAACTGGACCCTAAATGAATGTACATCCGAACCCATACATGCAACCCTGTACAATGCTGTTACTAGACTGGGACTGGATCAATTAGTAACAAACAACACTAGACTCAACAACTGCCTCGATCTCATCTTATGCAACAGCTCAAACTCAATTTATGGTCTACAAATACAAGAACCCTTTTCAAACAGTGACCACAGTATGATTGACTTTTGTCTCAATTTACGCCCTCACAAAGAAGATCATAATGATGGATCTTCAAAATACAATTTCAAAAAAGCCAACTATGATCTCATAGATGCCGACCTATCATCTCTTGATTGGCACTTTCTGTTCTCTAACTGTAATACTACAGAAGACCATTATAATGCATTCTTACTTGAACTTGAAAGAGTCATTAAACTATATGTACCATTAGTAACCCCTAAAAACAAACAAAAAAAAAATTACCCATAACAATGAGGAAAATTCAATTAAAAAAAAATCACTATGGCGTAAAAACAAAACTAGCTATGTAGCAAACTTTAAAAATCGATACAACACCTTATGCCAACAGATAAAAACAGAATGCACAAATTATTACTGCAAGCAGGAGGAAAACCTCCTACATACAAAATCTACCCACGCCTTCTACAATTTTGTAAACTCCAAACTTTAAGACTCAAGAACCATCCCACCTCTAAAGGGACCAAATGCGAAAGACTGCAGTGACAAAGCTGTTAAGGCCAACCTCTTCAACACATTCTTCAGTTCAGTCTTTGTAAACAGCAATGGTTCATGCCCCACATTTCCTAGTCATACCACAACTAACTGTAATGACCTACTACATATTGACTTTACAGAAGATAACGTAGACAAGGCACTACGAAACCTAAAACCATCCCTATCTATTGGCCCCAATGGATTATGTGCATACTTCTTAAAAAAGCTCTCCTCTGCCATAGCAGAACCCCTAAGCATTATATATGATATATCATTCAAAACCAGCTCCTTACCGAACCTATGGTCCTTAGCTACGGTCATCCCTATCTTCAAAAAAAGTGACCCCAGCCTGGTTGAAAACTATAGACCAATCTCACTGTGTTGTGTCACGTGCAAAGTCATGGAATCAATCATTAATCAATTCACCACTTTCCACTTAGAGTCAAACAACCTTCTGTCCCAAAAACAATTTGGTCTCAGGAAAAAATTGTCCTGCAACCTACAACTCCTACACTCCAAAAACATATGGACTACTCTACTCGACCAGGGTAAAGCAATAGATGCAATTTACATAGACTTCTGCAAAGCCTTTGATTCAGTGGTAAATGACAAACTACTGTTAAAACGAAACTCTTATGGCATTTCCGGATCCCTTCATAAGTGGATTACTGCATTCCTATCAACTAGGCAACAAATAGTAAAAATAGGGAGCGCTATGTCAAACCCTGCTCCAGTTAACAGCAGTGTCCCCCAAGACAGTGTTCTAGTACCCGCACTCTTTATATTCTATATAAATGACCTTTGCGATCACCTTATAAGCAACTGAGTCCTCTTCACGGATGATGTAAAACTATTCAACACCACCAACAATGCTACTGTTCTTCAAAGTGACCTTGATTATGTGTCTGAATGGTCAAACATTTGGCAACTGCAAATCTCAACCAACAAATGCTCTGACCTATACATTGGTAAAAAAAATCAGTACAACAAATACAAGCTAGGCGGATATGACCTTGTTGGTGACCCTCACTCTGTCAAGGACATCGGAGTACTCATATAGGTGGCATTTAAATGTAATACAAAAACAAACAAATTAAAGAGGAAGAACCTGAATTCAGTAACAATAGTATATATATAAAAAAAAACCTAAATATCTCTCAAGGGGTTCATTGATGAGATCCTTACAGGGAAAGAGGCAAACAGTCTAAATAAAGACCAAGACTGAATATGTGTACAGAAATGGAAGTGAGAATAATTTGCAAGGACAGAAACAGAATAGAGAATATAAAGAATGGTAGTGATAAAATATATTTAGATTTATCTTCTGCATTCTAATTTATTTTCCTCACTACTTTTTATACTTCTAAAGTGGCTACTGATCTATATATAGATGTATTGCACTGCCTTGTATTTTCATCCAAAACTAATCTATTGATACTTTATGACAGGGGTCCGCAACCCTCAATCTGTGGACTGGCACCGGTCTGCACCATGCCAGAAACCGGATAGTGCAGACAAGTGAAGCCCCGCCCACAGGATATAGGCAGCACACGAAACCACACCTCCTCCAGTACTCAGAAAAACCTCTCTTCAATGAACTTGTCCCTGGTGCCCAAAAGATTGGGCAGGGGGCTGCTTTATGAGGTTAATTCTTCTACTGCATCAATTGATGCTGCTACTACTGATAGAGAGTTCCAATTGCAGTCTAATAACAGTTTACCAAAGAAATGAATTCTTCATGGCATAATTAAGTCTATTGCACATAAACCCACAAGTGTTTATTGTATACTACTGTATATATAAAATATTACCTTGTTATAGCGTAAAGGTAAACATAAAAGTAAAGTGTCCTTTGTCCAGTCATTTCCAACTCTAGGGAGAAATACTAATCTTCATTTCTTAGCCGAGGGAGCCAGCATTACTCAAAGGCCCTTCTGTGGTCATATGGCCAGCATGACTACACGCTGAGGCATATTGAATGTTGTTACCCACCAAAGTGCTACCTATTTATATACTTGCATGTCAGTGGTGGGATTCATTTTTTTTTTACTACCGGTTCTGTGAGCGTAGCTTGGTGGGCGTGGCAGGGGAAGGATATTGTAAAATCTCCAGTCAGAAGTGGTATTTGCCATTCTCCAAACTACTCAAAATTTCTGCTACCGGTTCTCCAGAACTGGTCAGAACCTGCTGAATACCACCTCTGTCGCATTTGTATGCTTTTGATCTTCTAGGTTGGCAGGAGCTGGGGCAAGTAACAGTAGCTCACCCTATCGTGCAGCACTCGAATCTTGAACCTCAGCTATCAGCTTTCCAATGAGATTAGTGTCTAACTGCTAAACCATCACACCCCATCCTCATTGTATATATTATATTGAACTACAAGTTAGTTTTTTATTTAGTTAGTTTTCTAAAACTGGATATGAAAAAATGACATTTTAGAAAAAAGAAAAACCCAAGATTGAAATCAATAGTTGGCCCTTGAGTAAATAAAATGAAATGAAAAGCTTTCTTACCCTGTTTCTGGAGATGCTCTGGTTTGTAATGCAAATCATATATAATTTGGGACACATATTTTGTGTATTAAAAATGCAAAATAAAATCTTTGTGAAATGCAGTTAATTGGCAAATGCCCTTTTCAAAGTGTAATTTTCTCAGCCATTTACATTTTATTTGGAAATTAAAATTAGAATATGTAGAACATTTGCTGCAATTCATTTCTAAGATCAAAGTAAGTTCTGAGACCAGCAAACTGAAAATGACAACATAAAAAGAAAATTCTACAATTCAGCCTAATAAACAAAGTTCCCACTCAGAAAACAACAACTGAATGAAAAACTGCCGGTGACCTTCTACCACTGCACCATAGAGAGCATTTTAACATACTGCACCTCTGTATGGTTTGGCAGATAGGAAAGCACTCCAGAGGGTTAATGTCATTGCCTAGAAGATCATTGATTGCCCTCTCCCCTCTTTGGAATAGCTCCCGCTGCCTAAAGAAAGTTCAAAACATTCTCAAAGATCCATCTCATCCTGGGAACCCTTTTTTTGAACTATTACCATCTGGCAGATGGTACAGAATAATAAAAACAAGGACAAATAGGCTGAAAAACAGCTTCTATCCCAGGGTAGTAGCTCTTTTGAATTCTGCTGTATAGTGCGGTGTTGGTGTGGTGTCAGGGGTTTCTGGTTCAATGTGTGAAGGGTGAAGGATGTACGTTTGTGTTTATTTTCATGGTCATGGTCATGGTCATGATGTGCACTGAAGATGGTGTTTGATTTCGTTGTACGAGGTGCAATGACTATAAAGTAAAGTAAGTAAGTAAGTATTTGTACTCTTCCTTCATCACCACAATTATTTCCTCTAAGTTCAACAGCAATTCAACAGCAGCTAATTTAAACCATTGTCTCATTATCTTTATGAACAGCAATATTCTCCTTTATCCACATCTGTGATTTGTTCTTCTCAGTTTCCTTTTATGGAAATCCTGTACAATTATATTATTATTGGCAGCATTGTCATTTCTTTGCTTCAGAGTCAGTCATGAGCAATCTGGACTAATAAAACATTGTTGGATACCTAGTCCTCCTTCCCTGACAGCATCCTTAGTAGTCAGGAAGGATGGCATCCGTAGTCAAGCAATATTTGAAGGGCCTCAGGTTCTTCAATTTCCACAAAATGAGTTTTAGTTAATCTTTCAAATGTACTTATGGCTCTTTCAGCATTTTAAATAGTGCAGTTAATTATTTTGAATCATTTTTATCAGAAAAACAATTTCTCTTTCTTTTTAATAGTGAAGAAGATGCAGTATTGTTGAAAGTAAACAAATATGTTTGCAACAACTGTACTATGTAAATGGAAGAGAAAAAGGCTTGTAACGTATGAAATAGGGTTCTTACTTTTAACTCTGATTTCTTGGGAAGGATACAATGGCAGTTTTGTTGATTTAATCAAGGGTGAGCCCAAGCAACAAACTGGGAGTGCTGTTACAGGAACCAGCCTCTCAGCTACATGTCAACCATCCCCCCCACTCCTCCTGCAAACTCCCAAACTCCTACAATTTATTTATTGTCCAAATTTATATAGCCACCTCTCTCATATATATCTCTGATGTATGATTCTGACTGACTTACAGACAAATATAAAAAGCACCCCAATATAACGATTTATTTTAAAACAATAAAAAGTGTGTTAAATTTTTTTATATAAAATACATAAAACTCACAGCCAAAATAATCACACCCATCAAAACACTCAGTACAGCTACTTGGGAAACTCTGAAAAATATGATCATAAAAGCCCAGTCCAGCACAATACCACTGAAAAAGAAAAACAAAAATTCCAAGAAGAAAACAGCAAATTGAAAGACAAAAGGGACAAGTACAAAAATGGAAAGAGAGACACATAACTAAATCATAATATCAGCATATATCCTGAATCTGCAAAGATGAAGTCAGGAAAGCTAAGGCTCAGGTAGATACAAAGAAAGAATTAAGTAGTTCAGTTGTGGTATTCCCCGTTAGGAGAATGAGTGCACTCAGGGAAACGTAGTGGGAGTGATGTTGAATAACACACGACCAGCATAAAGATACACTGAATGTAGGTTTTACTTCCAGTAAACAGGTAAACAAAGTCCAACAAACAGTCCAAATCATACACGGTTAAAGCAGTTAGTATCAGTCCAGGAATAATCCAAAAACGAAGTCAAGTATCATAAACAAGTTCAGTAAATGGAGTTTGCTAACAGTTGCAAGATTCACAGCAATCCAAGTAGAATGACGATCAGGCAAAACGGCAAAACAGGAAATGCAAGAAGAGAAAAACCAGGTTTCTGGCTCCATCTTATGGCCGTTGGAGGAACCTCAGCCAATCACACTTACAGCATTCTCTTAAAGAGACAGTATTAAATTACTATCCTGGTTTATATATTTCCAACCCAACTGTTAGGTGACTATCATTCCTAACAAGTTCTACTTTCTTCCTACTGTCTGTCATCTTCTTGCCATTAGCTTCCTTTAGTGGATCTATCATTTCCTTGACTTTCTTCTTGTTTCTTACACATAGAAAGAAACTTGTTAAAATTATTTTTGCCATTTGTTGCCAGTTTAAGTCATTCTGGATCTTAGTTTTCCTGACTCCCTCTTTGCAGATTTGGGCCATTTGCTGGTATTCTGTTTTTAGTTATATGCCCCTTTCCATTTTTTATTGTAAAAAACAGCTGCAGTTATCTGTGCATGACTGAAGACATTATTATTGTCTTGGGATTTAGTTTTTATTCTTTTGTATGGTTACTATTGTACTTTAATATGTATACATCATCTAGAGCTTCTGGAGGGAGGTGGTGATAAATGGACTGATGGACGGACTGACTGACTGACTGACTGGACACAACTCTCAGTTGGGACTTGGCCTGAACTAAATCCAATTTAGTCGAAGCAGAACCAGAAATCAGGCCTGGACTGAATCTTATGGTCAGTGCATACTATTACCAAAGACTCTTAAGACATTCAGTTAATGGTTAAATGAAGATACTTGTTAGATAAATGAATACTTCACAGAATTAACGAACTGAAGATAAGCACTGAAGCTTTGCTAAAATTAGTTTTAATCCACAGTCTTTTCATTCCTGGTTTGCTGTCTAATTTCTCATCCAGATGCAAAGACAATCTATGAGAAAATAGACGCTGATTATGTCTTCAAAACACCAAACGAAGGTACCAAAATAGAAGATATAATGGTCTAAATATAGAAAATCAATGTTGGAAATCAGCAAAAACTCTGCCTTGAACAAAAGCTTTCTAAGGAAATTGCTTGGAACTATGCATGCTATACCATTTCTCACATATGGTACAACTCTCCCAATATGCCAGATGCTAAATGATCATTTTCACAAAGTGATCTTTACAAATCAGGCTTTTTTTCACATAGGAAATAATTAGCTTTAAATTCTTCTCCTCTCTCATTAAGAACTCTCTGAAGATGACCATCTTTACATAATTACCAAATGAGGGAGAGAGTTTCAAAATTATTCCTGGGCAAACTGTTGGAAGAGAAAAACAATGCAACAAATTACAGGTATTTCAGAAGACATTTAGTAGAATATTTATTCTTCAAGAAGTGAACCATCCTTCCTATCAATCAGGAAGTTTTATTTAGTAGTGAATAAGTCTGGATTGTGAATTGCAATATTTAGGATGGTGGGATGCAAAAATTAAGAATTAGGAAATAACACCAATGCTAACACAATAGCACATTATTATTATACTTGGCAGAACCCTCTGTGGGGTCACTGGGACAGGAACTAAGGAAGAAAATTACTTAGATCATGAAATTAATTCAATGAGAGATTATAAAATATATATCTTGGCTTCCCTTCTGTAGTGTATTCATGTACATACTTCTAATACCACATTTCTATTGGTTAGTTAACATAGCTTAACGATTGGTTAATAAAGAGAGTTTCCGACTGGCCGCCTAAGCGGCGGCAAGTTTAAATACATGCCATTGGTTGCGAGCCGCGAGCAGCTGCTATAAAAAGGGCTGCCGCGGCTCGACTTTAGTTGAAGTTACTGGTTGCTAATAAAGAGCTGAATTCAACTCCGGTCTTCGAGTCTGCTTTGTCCTGGCGATAGAACACCTTCTTTATAGCCATTGATTCCCAATCCCTTTGTTGATTGTGGATAACTTATCTTCTTGCTACCTACTGTATATCAGTGAACACACTGCTCTTCATTTGAAGGCTGTTAGACTTAAAATATAAAAACTCAATTTGAACTTCCCCATTAAAAGTCATCTGTTACTCTAATTTTTGCTGTATTTTGCTTTTGAAATGATGGGGCATGACAGAGTTAACAATGAAATCCAATAAAATAAAATAAAAATACAACTGTTTGAAAATGAATATGGTTTAAAGAGCATAGAGGGCTCAAGCCTACCAGATGAAACTGCAGCAGAGGCAAATCCAGTTCAAATTGACTTAGATGAAAAGAGTGGAAAGAGAATTGGCAAATCACAAAGAAGGGAGAAGGGGCGGAGGGAGAGGGAGAGGGGGGAGAAGAAGAAGAGGAAGAGGAAGTCTCATTGCTGAGCAAGCAAGGGGAAGGTCAGGCACAGCACATCAAAGACCATCAAAAAACAAAACAAAACACTGTGAACTCCAATTTCTGCCGCTAGCCATAATCACAAGCAATTGCAATTGGATGATTCAAGTGTTGGTTCAGATCCCACTCAGCTGCATTTCCTGAATGTACTTATTCAAGGGACTCCAGTATGTGATTAGATAGGAGATACTTATTGTATTGAAGTATAGGCATGTTTATTGCACGTAAACAGCCTTGGGCTATTTTGTAACTATATAAAATGCACAAACCATATAAAAATATAGTATTGTTAATAATAAAAGTGACAGTAATAACTTAAAATAATGTTAAGATACTCAGCTTCACTGGGTGTGAGCCTCTAAAATATGTCAGGAGCTGTACAGCAAAAAAAAAAGAACCTAAGCCACATAAAAGGTTTTTTAAGTAAGTGGGGATGAAATTTACCTCAAAAATATTATTACTAGTGTATTACTTATTTATTTATTTATTTAGCTATTACATTTTCACATGATTTGTAGACTGGTTAAAGAAGAAATATTAATCATTTTTATAGTTTTAGTTATTTTTATAATTTTGGAATTGTAAGCTGCCCAGAGTCATTGATTGAGCTGTAAAAAAAAATGAATGGATGGATGAAAATCGGACCATTTTTTAAAAAAGGACAGCTGGATGGACTAACTGACTGTCTGATCAACTAGATGGCCAGCTGGCTGAGGGAAATAGAGTAAGATAACATGGAAGAGCAACTAAATAATCAATATGATTTGTTTGGGTATTTTAAAACTTATATGTGCATTTTTATAAAAAGGGCAGTGTAATAACTGATTGCATATGTGCCATTAAGCCGGTGTTGACATTCAATGACTACACAGAAAAACTTTCTCCATAATGGTCAACCTGGTCTTTCAGGTTACCCAATATGCACTGATTGCCACTGTTCATGTTTATTACATGCCACATTCCTACTGTAATTCTAGCTTTACAGCTTGAAATTTTCTTTTCCTGTACAGCAAAACAGCAATTGGATATTTCAAATGCTTTAATCTACTTACATCACAAATTTTATTCATTCATTTATTAAATTTATATGCTTTCCATCTCACCGTTACAGTAATACAAATATAGGTACACCTCATCTTACGATCACAATAGACCCCAAAATTTTTGTTGCTAAGCGAGACATTAAGTGAGTTTTGCCCCATTTTATGTACTTTGCTTGCCACATTTGTTAAGTGAATTGCTGTAGTTGTTTAGTAACACAGCCGTTAAGTGAATTCCCCCAAAGACTTTGCTTGTCAAAAGATTGCAAAAGGTGATCACATGACCCAGGGACACTGCATCTGTCTTAACTGCCAATCATCTGAATATTTACACATACCATGGGGATGCTGCAGTGGTCATAAATGTAAAATCAGTCATAAGTCATTTTTTTCAGTGCTGTTGTAACTTTGATCACTAAACAAACTGTTGCAAGTTGAGGATTACCTGTACCATTTGTATCCCCAAAATTCTGCATCTCTTCCACAGTAGCATGTTGAATGCCATCCACTGAAGAGGCCAGTCATCAATCATTTTAAATTCTCTATCCATATGGTTTTTGCTGCCGTCTTCCACATGGTGTGAATGGCTTTCCCTCTGCCACTAAAATGATTGACTGCCTCCAGCATCATCCAATGTTGCTGTTGTCTGAAAGAGGTTCCTGCTTGTCTTAGCTGGGCAGCTGAGATGACCTTCATATCTGGGGTGACCCTGCTGGGAAGCATGCTATTGGCATTCTTCTTTATTCATCCCTCCCAGAAACATCTAAAACTATGGTTGGTGGGTACCGATGGCGCACAGATAGTGTAAGAATGTCTTCTGATATTATGAAAATGCTTAAAATGATATTGTTTGAAAAGGTTGAATTTGTTTTCAGAAATACCTATAATTAGGTGTCCAATTTTGTCAGCACTATGTATTGTATAGTCCATGGTATTTTCAGCATATCCACATAACAGAAAGACACTATTTATAACAACTTTAATATTAGTCAGCATTTAGAAACATTTTGGAAGAGTTCCCTCCTCCCTCCCTCCCTCCCTTCCTTCCATCTACTATTTCAATTACTGATGCTGGGAGGGGGGTGTCTACAGATATTAAAACAACAAAATTATACTTAAAATTCCAGTAACAAATTATAAATTATAAGAAAATTATATAGACATACATAAATACATAAATGCACAAATAGGCACTTATGTCTATACATATATTCCCAAAGGTTTTCTTGAAAACAAGAGAATAACCAATTTTCTCCAGCTTGCATGCAGCATTCAATGTCTCTGCATGCATGGAACCCACATAGACATGCTCTTAGGTTTCATCTATATTGACAGGTTAATCAAAAATGTTGTCTTTCACCTTAGGAAATTTCCTTTTAAAAATGCAACAGCTGCAGAGATAGAGACTACACATTTAAATTAACTTACATAAATGCTTTAAAAATAGAACATACATGTTTTGTGGGGGGAGATGCTTGGAGGTAGAATTACATGGAAAGGATATTCCAGAGATTACGTACAACCAAAGAAGCAGTGACTGAACAAAAGCAGAGTGTCTTAGAGAAACAATGAAACATTTTTCCAGGTTATCTGACATTTCCATAGACCAATTTTCTGCCTCTCAAAGCAATGGAATACTTAATATCCCAATATTATTTCAGCCAAAAGTAAATGATTACAAGTATACTCCTGAACTGATACCACAAAATATAAGATGGTGTTCCATTAAAAGACACAATGACTTCTTCAAGAATGACTTTCTCAGCAGTAGATCTTTTCATGCTTGAAGCCTTAATGAATCAATAGAGGCTAAATGCAAATACCTTTAAGAGTGGCCAGACATTGATTCTCAAGTGGTTTAACTAAATTAATTGAACAAACTGATTCTGGTTAAATTATTTTGGTAATGTCACTATTGCTTTTGCAACAGTCAAAATAATCAGACATGAATAAATTCATAAATTAAAATTCATAGTATTTTAATGTTCAATTCTGCAATTTAACAGCATTCACTTTGCAAGTGGAAAATATTTTTAAACTACTTTAATTTGTTTATTTTGTGCAATTTATCTACTGCCTCAATCCTCATGGACTCTGGGTAGTTTAATTGGAATAAAATAAGTATTTCTGGTGGAGAGTCTTAAATTGCTACTGCAATAACTTAAAGACTGCAGTGGGAACAGGCACATTCAGCTGCAACTAAAACAAAATAACAAATACAGGTTTGCATATACGAAATGCAATTTTATTGTTGACTACTCTGAACTATATTTTCAAAGCTAAGTAATGGTTAGGGTTAGGGTTTGTTTGTTTGGCCCTTTACTAAGCACAGTAAAAGGAAGAGCTACATTTCATGCAATAATGAGACATGTGCAGTACATGCACAATACTCAACTTGTGTCATTTTCATCTGATACAAGGGAGGTTTTTTGTCAAGTTTTTTTTATTGTATATTCTTTATACATATCAATATGTGGATGGTGTGATACCTGGGTATCATACATTTTGATACAAATAAGCATAATATTATTGTTCCAAATTATTACATTTCATTTTCATTATTTCCTATTATTTATGCATACCTTATACTTCCACCCTTAATTTTCTAAACCTCCCGCTTATTCTTTCATATATCTTGATATATTAATATATATGTACTATTATTCCCCTCTTATTTCTCTCTTTTAATTTTAATTTTCCCCATATCATTATAATATTCAAAGACATGTCTTCTTAATCATATTTTCCTTATTTTTGTCTTCCATCTATTTGTGTTAAAATTTCATCCTTCTTTCTTTCATTAACCAATATCTCAATGTACACTTCTAGTACAAATCACAATTATTTAAATATTTAAAATACATCTTTTCATGTTCTTACCAATCATCCAATCCATATGTTTATACTGTTAATACACATATTTACATTAAAATATATTCTTTCATTATCTAATCATCCATTGTTTAATTTTATTACTTTACTGCTAAAGGTAAAGGTAAAGATAAAGGTTCCCCTCACACATATGTGTTAGTCATTTCCAGCTCTAGGGGGTGGTGCTCATCTCCCTTACAAAGCCGAAGAGCCAGTGCTGTCTGAAGATGTCTCTGTGGTCATGTGGCCGGCATGACTAAATGCTGAAGGTGCACGGAACACTGTTATCTTTCCACCAAAGGTCCCTATTTTTTACTTGCATTTTTACATGCTTTTGAACTGCTAGGTTGGCAGAAGATGGGACAAATAACGGGAGCTCACTCTGATACACGGTGCTAGGGATTCAAACTGCCGAACTGCCGACCTTTCTGATTGACAGGCTCAGCGTCTTAGCCACTGAGCCACTGCATCCCCTTTACTTTACTGCTAATCATATTTTATGCATATTTAATAATGTCATCATTCAATCTCTAATTTTCCAATTAATGCTTAATTTTTATTCATAATTCCCATATTTTACTCTTCATATCTATTTATCTTAAAATATTATCCTAATGTCTATCACACTACATACAACATAGTTATCCAGCCTAAATAAATCTAATATTTATACACTTATGTTTATTAAAATGTATTAATGGAATTTCTTTACTCTCTTTTGTTTTTTTATCCATCATCTCTTGTGCGCATCAGAACTTTTATTCTTATTTTTTTACTTGCTTCCCATATTCTTCTCTTAAATCTTTTACTTCATCTAATTCTAGCTCTATATTCTGATTCTGCAATCTAACTTTCCCTCCCTTCTGTACCCTTTCTCACTGTGTAATTTTAAAGCTATCTGTTCTAGCCCCTATCTCTTTCCCCCAGATATCTTCCTGTTTCTCTCATTCCCTTTTAAATCCTTTAAAACATTTACCTTCTGTTTTAATTCCTTAATCATTATTAATTTTAGTAGCATCTCCTCTTTGCTGTCTTCTTTTTGCTGTTTTCTCGGTTCTGCTTTCCTCTCCATTCCTTCTGATGGCTCCTTTCTTTGTTCCTTGTCCTGGTCTTTGCTCCTTGTTCCTTGTATAATATTGTCCAGTTTTTGGTCTATACGATCAATTATTTTCACCATCACCTTATGTTGTTCCTGTAAAGGGTCCTTAATGCTTTGAAACATCAGCTCCATTCCATTTAAAACTCCGCTAGTTTCCGCCTTGCGTTGTGACTTATTTGGTTTAATAATTCTCCTTTTTGGCCAGTTGTCCTGGATTCATTGGTTAAAAGCAGAGCTTACCAGATCACAATTTTTAATATTTCATCACTAGTCAGTCAAATCAATTTTAAATACACCAGGGTGTTTTACACACCCCTTCAAATCACTTTTGTACATTCAATAACATTCAAGCGTCTTTAAACTGAAAGTCTTGTTTGTTGTTCAAATTTCCAGTGGTCTTAGAGTAGATGCATATAATCCAATAAGTATTTTCAGTCCTTCAGATGGTTATTCCCAGACTTGAACAGTTGGACTCTAGTCAGCATATGGCGCTCTTACTTCAGCCTGTTTCAACCTCTCTGCTGTGTTGCTGGCAAATCCGATTTTAATTATTTTAAATTTTAAATCCAACAAGTAGGCAATATTTATAAAAAAGATTTTAAGTCCATGATTCCAGCATTTTAAAAATGCCTTCTGGATACTACGTCTTTTTACTTTGAGAGTTCGATTTTCTGATATATATATATATGTGTGTGTGTGTGTGTGTGTGTGTGTGTGTGTGTTTAAGTTTTCGCGGGTACTTACATGTATGGTATTCAGCTTTGTTCAGGTATTTTCGCACGTCATTATAGTTGTGCTTTTAAAGTTGTAGCAACGTTTCGGCAGAATCTCATCTGCAGAAGCCTGATGATGGCAGATGAGATTCTGCCGAAACGTTGCGACAACTTTAAAAGCACAACTATAATGACGTGGGAAAATACCCGAACAAAGCTGAATTATATATATATATATATATATATATATATATATATATATATATATATATATATATATATATGTTGTCTTCTTAAATTATCCAGTATTTTTCCAAAGTGCCTGTTCGCCACTTTGATAAATAGTTCTGGATATATATTCCCCTTATATTCCTTGGGGTCAGATTTCAACAAAAAGTATTCTCTCACCCAGTTCACACACCATTCACCCTCTTTTCACTCCTGCACTGTCTTAGGTGTTTAGACTGCTCTTGGCTTCATGGCCGCTGCATGGCTCATCTTCAGATGAGGGGAATTTCCGAGTCAGGGAAGAGAGATGCAGCTCTCCTCGACCTGCAGAGCAACCCTTGATACAAGGGAGGCTATGACTGTTTGGAACCAGCTTTTCAGCATGATAAGGAAGCAAAGAGGGGTGAATGAACTGAGTGTAAAGAAGGATATTTTTGGCTTGCCCACTTAAGTGAATATGCTTAAGTTATATCTGATTTTGAAATTGTAATAAGGTGCCTAGTGGCAATATCCTTGCAAGCAGGTATCACATACAGGATTTAAAATGAAGATGGCATGCTACAAAACAAGCACATCAGCTTCACCTACACAAAGTTTATGAGACCCATTTAGACCCCACAGACCTTCTTAGAAAATAAAATGGTAGATGGTCACAGCCCACTATT
Organism: Notechis scutatus; assembly: GCF_049901735.1. Lineage (NCBI taxonomy): Eukaryota > Metazoa > Chordata > Lepidosauria > Squamata > Elapidae > Notechis > Notechis scutatus. Next base: position 165,644,790 of record NC_142009.1, on the reverse strand, counting down.
TATGAAAATGTTTATTGTCAGTAGTCAAAGTATTTTTTTTCTACTTCCTGGACAACTACTGCAATGCTATTACATGAAAACAGAGCATTGATTCCCAATATGACACATTATCTCCAAATTACTCAATAATAGAATGCTAGAGAACAAGCAAATGGGTGGAATTAAGTCCACAGAATACCAGCACCTCCCACAGTTTATACTGAATAGCTTAATAATGTTTTGAGTGTTCCATCGACAGTCATAAATGAGAGTATTAGATTTCACTGTGTCCTTTCCCTCTGAAGAATGTTTCTTTCAAAGACCTACTAATATCCAACATGATTGCTGTTTACGGCATCCTGCTGCTGAGCACCCCTGCTACTCTTCTAACTATGCTGTGAAATAATCTTTGCAAAAAGAAAAGGAGGATTTGTAAGAAGTGTATTGTATCCCACCTGTTATCATATGAATTTTAAAAGAAACTATATTACAAGATGTGGTGGTAGTTGTTATTTTTACCTTTTTAATTTCACATGAGATGCAGAATACCATGAAATTTGTTATTTTTTTTTCTGGAGCACCTTTATTTTGCCACAGTTTATTCTTACAGCTGAATCCAAACTCTATTTTGATGGCTGGTGGGAATTTTAAGAAAGGATTAATAATAGTTTTGAATCCTAATAATCTTGAATCCTGATAAATTGATATCCTCATATGGGTGTGAATGTGCATGTCTATTCTGCATCAGAATGGAAAGAAGCTCTGTTATAGATTTTCAGCTGGAAAAAAGAACTTGGCTACACAGACTGCCCTGCCTCTTCATTCCCATCTTAGCAATAAAGTATAGACAATCTTATTTCAGTTTAGGCAGAGGCTAAATCTTTATCCACCTTGACAATGGACATCTTTTCAACATAATGCTCCATTCCCCCCCCCCCCAGTGCACTAGTTTATAGACTTCCATATTTCTTTTTAATAGCCTTATATGATTTATTGCATTTCAAATGAGAATCATGGCAATGACATTAACAAAAATTTAAACACAAAAATATAATACAAATGTGTAACCAAAAAAAAAAACCAGTATAAAGTATAAATAATTCTTTAAAGTTACAACATGAAGTTTCAACTCTTCCTCTCCTTTGATCTGAAAGTTTTCTCAAACTTTCATTGCCATCCTCAAAATATGTAATGTTCAAAGATGAGGCAATTTCTGAATGTTACTGGGGGGAAAAGTAACTTGATAGCACAGTTTAATGACAGGCAAATCACAGAACCAGAAAAGGTTGCTATTTCTTTTCTTTTCTTTTGGCCATACCAAAAACCGGAGGGGAGGGGAGGGAGGAATGGACAAACCTTTGAATACTGCTACTCTCTGTGAATTAAATCTAAACATACTGTATATGCTGAAATACTTTTTGAAGCTAACAAAACACAGTCAAAGCATCAATATGTATTGTTTGGCCACACCAAACCGATAATCTTTCTCAATTTTTAGAACAGCCCAAATAAAAGAACCCTATAAATTGAAATTTTGAAATTATTCCAATAATGTGAGCTATTATAACAATTACTGCAGTAGTATCCTAATCTAGCATATATAGGTGCATCTATGACTGCCTGACAAAGTCATTGTCTATGAATATATCTATCATTGTCTATGATATTTGTCCATGAATTCACCTTATCCACAGTTATTTGTCTCATGTGTGGAAAGGCACTATTTAGTGGATTTTCTTGTATCACCAGTATGAAACCAATATATTTAAATATGCAGTTGCATTCTTCAATCAGCACCTCTGCTCCATGAGCTACATTGGTTGCCATATGCTTCCAGGCTCAATGCAAGATGCAGCCTATAAAGCTCTTTATGGTTTGGGGCAGGTTATTTAAGTGATCACCTTTCCTCAGTTATGTCTACTTGTCCCATTGGGTCTGGCAAGAGGCATGCTTAAGTTCCCACGTATTAGGGAGTGCCCTTAGTGGGCCCCAGGTAGAGAGCCTTTTCTTTCATGGCACCTGCGCTTTGGAATATCCTTTCTCCAAAGATTACATTGGCCTTGGAGATCTGATTCTGTCAGAAACCTGAGCATCAGCAAATGTTATTGGTTATGTTAATTTGCTATTGATGAATTTACTTTTATCCTGGGCTACAATTCACATGTGTGCTATTATATTCTATGTTTTTGAATGTTTTTTGCTGTTTCCAAATGCCAGACTCATGAATTTGTGATGGGTGACCATATAAATTGAAGTAATATTACATACATATGTGCACACATACACAGATATAGGCACCCATATACAAGCTATCAGAGGAAATGGCTATGAAGAAATTGTAAAATTGGCACTGACCAGTAATTTATCAGATTTTTTTGTATCTGTGACATATTCAACATGATAGGATCAATATTTTTTTTTTGAAATGCTGTACTTCTGGTCAGGTTTTTAATCACACATGATAAGGAATCAAGTAGGTTGCTGAGCCAAAAGTTTGGAAAATAAAAAACAGTTTAGTCTTGCTAGGCTTCTGCAAGCAGAAACCTGCTGAATACCATCACCCAAAAGCTGATGTAGGGAGAAATAGGACTTGACAAGATGAAGGAATAGCATGTTCCTAGTTATAACACTGCACATCTATTAAAACCTACAGGGAAATAAATAAAAATTGCTTCTAGCCAGAATTATTAAGGCCGTCTCATAACAGGTACAAGAGCAATTTGCCTTCTCCTTCAAAAGTAATGCATTTAGGAAGCCATCACTGGGATTAGAGGAAACTAATGGATTTTTTAATTCATATTATTCATCAGACAGAGGTATCTACTCAAGTCACATTTTGATATAAGTATGCATGCTTCTCCCAGATATAAAGTTTTTTATTCAGCAGAGGCAAATATTACCAGAAAAATATTTGCACAGCCCTAACTCAATTGTTTAAACTGAAGCAAACCTATGATGAATAGCACAGATCTTATTATTATGGTTAAGGCCATTTGAAGAAAGAATGCAGGTCACACACATTTGCCCTGCCCTTATGATAGCATGCCCCCTGTTGACTTTGCCCATAGCTTTGGGACTTGTTTGGCAAAAGACATACTTAAACAATGCCTAAGAGTGGGCTCTAGATGGGTTGCACCCTTTTACTCAAAGACAATTTTCTTAAAAACTAAACTGCACTGAATCACATTTAAAAAGGCAGCACACGTCCTGGCTGCTCACGTTATTAAAAACAGGCACTGTTTTCTGGCCTATCCATGGAAAATCATCAATTTTGTTCTTATTCTGGTCTGCTGGGAATCCTTATTAAAATGTTATTAGTCTGAATTGCTAGAATTACATCTGAATTTGAAGTAGGAGTTTGTCCTTAACAATGCAATTTTTAACCCAAAGAGGGGTCATCTATTTTTTTTTCCTGCACAACCATATATAAATGTCTGACATTTTGCAGGACCACAAATTGCCATTTTATACACAAAGGACTATTAGTTCTAACCACTGATAACACATCATTTTCTTTTAAATGTATCCCTCCCCAAAAGAACAATTGTTCTCTTTGTCTTCTGAATCAACTAAGAAAGAGGGCATTTCAGAGTTAATTAACATATCACAAAGCAGATGAAGCGAAGCCTGCTTTGGAGTGTGTGGGTGTGTTTTCTGGAGATTAGGCATATTCACCCTCCAGATGTGTTATGTATGGCTGAGTGCTAAATAGAGATGATGCGAGCTCTGACATTTATTGGCTTCATGAGCTGTTTGGACTAAGTTCAAGCAGCTACATACCTGCACCCTCAAAATCTTCACTTGCAGTCAATAACTGATACGAATGTCAAGGCCCCAAAGCTGGGTTGGCCCTTCAAAGCTGCAAAATGGTTTAGGAATAAGGGGTCAGAAAGAACATTTGTTCTATCATGAGATTGTATCCAGCTTTCCTGGATTCTTTCACAACATATTGTTTGTTTTGAAATTGTTGTTGCCTTTGGACCAGTATGGTATAAAGTTACCCTTCAATAATCTATTTTTTAAGTTTCTAGTTGCTTTGGTTTGAATAATATTCTGCTGAGAAGATGAAATATGAATAAATAATTAAATCAATGGTAAATTCTTGAAAAGAATGCCTACTTGTTTGAATGGTTTAGGGGAAAAGGAAATCACTTACCTTTCCTTCCAGGCATTAAAAGTATAGTTGGTAAGAAATTTGCATGGTAGAGATTGTTATCAGCTATCCTCAGAATCCAAAAGTTGCACAGGCATCAGGTTTAGTATTCTCCCCTTTTGAACAGTTGAGATGATTATCCATTTGTGTCAAACTTTTCCTCTAAAACTCAGCAGTTTTCAAAGCAGTATGCCATCAGTTCAAGAAAACTGATCTAAAGCCACTCCTGGCACACCACATTTATGTCATGGTTTCTTTGGAACCTGGCCAGCACCTTCTTAATTCTGGTGTGGTAAGCATGTGCATTAACCCCTGATGAATGAGGCATAATTGGATTTAAAACTTTTTTTTCATATTTATTATGGAACATAAATATGATTCCATCCACATCTGCTGAAAGCTATTAGATTTAGATATTTCTTAGAGGCTCCATTAGGTAAAGATGCCAAATGAAAACCAATATCTGACCTCCATGAACTCATAATCTGACTGCAGCTTCAGAACAACACTGTTGCCACTCAAGTGTAAAATTCCTCTTGCCTTGAAAAATAGAAAAGCATGTCCATACTAGTCTCAAAAGAGAACATTTCACAGCTCCACTTGTTCCAATTACGGAAACATATTCTTGAACATGTCAAATAACGGAAACCAGAGGTTCACAAGGAGTCATGCAGAAACAGAACAGCTCCTTGGTTCCAACCTCAGCAAATTCATAACTGCTGCATAGTTCTTCACGGATTTTGGCAAAGCTGAAAGGCTGATGGTAAAGGTAAATGGTAAAGGTAGATGCCCAGAACTCTTAATTTAGATTAAGGGAAAATCACATTTGTGTGTCATTTCAGTGTTTTTTGTTGGACTTTTTAATCCAGGGGATTGATTCATGACTTTCCTGTGCCCCTACATATTGCCACTGGGGCATTCATGACTTAAACTTCCTTCATATAAAAATTAACTGCATGCAGAAAACTGGAGTATCAATGTAATTATTAGTGTCAAACCTTTCTCACTAAAACATTTTCTATCTATGTACAGGATTTTTTTTTCATATAAGCAGGAATATTCAATCATAAGAGATCTTTCTGTTAGCTAACAGTTTACTCAACCAACTAACTTGTTTTTAGTAAACTGACCTAGCTGATAAAACAAATCAAAGCTTTCTATTGAGGATCACGTATTTCATAAAGCTATATAATTGCAGAAGACCAGTATATAAATGAACGGATGTGTTTAACAAATGGACCCCAACAAAAATACCTTAAGACAAAATTATATATATTTTTAAAAAATTGTAAAAACAATTAAATGAATCATTTATCCTCTTTGATGTCAATGTGCATTTCAATATGTAATTTAAAATAAACATGGTAATATGAGACAACTATAACAGAAGGCTAGGGAACTCTGAGTAAAAAGGTTCATGTAATATACTAATGTTATCAGAAAGATATTTAAAATGTGGTTATTTTTACAGCATAGATGTAATCCTCACAATTTATAGGTCATTTTCCTAGATAACCCCAAGGCTGTGTGCTTTCTCCACTTCTCTTCTCCCTATATACCAATGACTGCATCTCAAACAATCCATCTGTTAAAATACTGAAGTTTGCAGATTATACAACAGTGATTGGTCTCTTTCGAGACAACGACGAATCCGCATACAGACAGGAAGTTGTACAACTTGCCTTATGGTATAACCGGAACAATCTGGAACTGAACACACTCAAAACCATAGAAATGGTGGTAGACTTTAGAAGAAACCCTCCCATACTACCACCTCTTACAATACTAGACAACACTGTATAAACAGTAGAGACCTTCAAATTTCTAGGTTCTATTATATCACATAACCTAAAATGGACACTTAACATCAAAAATGTCACCAAAAAAGCACAACAAAGAATATTCTTTCTGCGCCAGCTCAGAAAGCTCAAACTGCCCAAGGAGCTGCTGATACAGTTCTACAGAGGAATTATTGAGTCTGTCATCTGCACCTCTATAACTGTCTGATTTTGTTCTGCAACCCAACAGGACAGACACAGACTTCAGAGGATAATTAGGATTGCAGAAAAAACAATTACTATCAACCTCCTTTCCATCGAGGACCTGTATAAGTGCACAAGTCAAGAAGAGGGCTGTGAAAATATTTACAGACCCCTCACATCCCGGACATAAACTATTTCAACTCCTTCCTTCAAAACGATGCTACAGAGCATTGTACACCAGAACAACTAGACACAAGGACAGTTTTTCCCCAAGCGCCATCACTCTGCTAAACAAATAATTCCCTCAGCACTGTCCAACTATTTACAAAGTCTGCACTGCTATTACTATTAACTTTCTCACCACTCCTTATCACCCCTCCCCTCCCCCTTGTGACTGTATGACTGTAACTTTATCATTTGTATACTTACGATCTATATTGACTGTTTCCTAGTATGATTTGATTGCTTATTGCACCCTATGACTATTATTAAATGTTGAATCTTATGATTGACTCTCGATGAAGGTATCTTTTCTTTTATGTATACTGACAGCATTTGCACCAAGACAAATTCCTTATGTGTCCAATCACACTTGGCCAATAAAGAATTCTATTCTATTCTATTCTATTCTATTCTATTCTATTCTATTCTATTCTATTCTGATTCTATGGTTGAAGCCTGAAGCCTTACTTTTGCTTATTTTCTCTCTTTTTTATTATTATCAAGGAACCTTGAATTAAAGAAACAGATTCAAGAAACAGATAATATCCCATTTCCCCCTTTTTTGCAGCTGTGCTGATCCTGATCTGGAGGTGTAAGGTGCTTTGGATAGATTTAAAATATGTGTTTTTTTCCTTCTCTGCACTGCCCCTCTCCCCATCTGACTCTCTAGGGAAGGGAATGATATTTTGAAAATTCAGGTGTAACACATTCAGATTGAGAAAGGGGCTATATGGTGTCTATAAAATTACATTGCATAAAAATGATTGGTAAAGCATGGACAATTCCTGCTCTATGAAATATTTGAAACATTTTTTTAAAATGAAAAGCAGCATCCAAGTTTCTCTGGAACAGCAATACAATCTTTGTTTCCACATTTGTAGAAAACACGAAGAGTATACATGGCTACATTAGTCTCAGGTGAATGTCTGGACGCCATACAATCCATCCACATCAATAAGCAGCTGCTACTGTTTCCTCCAAGGACATCATCTGTGCTTGGTCTGGCATCTGACTTGACCTGAGCTAACTTGATGAGGTTGGCCTGACCAGAACTCCCATTAGAGACCAAAGTGCTTTCTTTGAGAGAATTCCTCCTCTGCCCTCCATAATATGTCCTTCTTTCTCTACTTCTGTTAATGAAGACAGCTTGGTTTTTAAAAAAACCAGAATACAACCTGAGGTGGGATAAAACAACAGACTTTTCTTCTAATTAAGAGTTTCATTATTTAGGGAATTCTAAAATCAACTGTAAATGATAGGTGGAAAGAATGCTCATTAGAGTAATTGCATGCAGTCCAGTTGAAATCTATGATTCATCAAGGCCATAGGCTGCTTCTGAATGACATGCCAATCTGCTTTTAAAGCCCTTTAAATTGATGATTGGTCTTGGGCTGCACTGGCATTTGAGAAGGGGCATAAAACTACTTTAGCTTCATTTGCAGATCTGTCCTCTACATTCTCTAGATCTAGCTCAGCAAATTCCATATATTGCAATAATGAGAGTGGCAACTGTTTTAATCTTCTATAGCATATTGAATAGAGCAATCAAATTTCCAGATTTCTTGGCTATTTCTAATCAAGCCCCAAAAGACAATTTCACTGTTTAAAGTAAACAAATATGGGTTTTTTATTCTGCAATTCCATCAGGGCTGGGGATGGACAAATGAGTCTTTTTCTGTATCAATTTGGCATCTGTTTTGTCCAATGCGTACATCTGTTTGCAAGTTTCAAAAATAACATAATAAGCCATAACTATTTTTGTGTATAATCCCTCTCACATTTACATTTCCCTTTCTCTAATATACTGAGTTTTATATAAAAGTGTTCCTATTCATTTTCTATGAATTTTTGAGCTGAAACTGTATTGTAGAACCCAGAAAGTGCACAATCCAGAAGATAACTATGTTTCAATTAGCATACACTTTGCTGTACGGTTGCAATGTCATATACAGGTGAAATTCGAAAAATTAGAATATCATGCAAAAGTTCATTTATTTCAGTAATGCAACTTAAAAGGTGAAACTAATATATGAGATAGACTCATTACATGCAAAGCAAGATAGTTCAAGCCGTAATTTGTCATAATTGCGATGATTATGGCTTGCAGCTCATGAAAACCCCAAATCCACAATCTCAGAAAATTAGAATATTACATGCAATCAATAAAACAAGGATTGTACATAGAACAATATCGGACCTCTGAAATGTATAAGCATGCATAAGTACTCAGTACTTGGTTTGGGCCCCTTTTTCAGCAATTACTTCCTCAATGCAGCGTGGCATGGAAGCTATCAGCCTGTGGCATTACTGAGGCGTTATGGAAGACCAGGATGCTTCAATAACGGCCTTCAGCTCTTCTGCATTGTTCGGTCTCATGTCTCTCATCTTTCTCTTGGCAATGCCCCATAGATTCTCTCAGGTCAGGCGAGTTTGCTGGCCAATCAAGCACAGTAATCCCACGGTCATTGAACCAGGTTTTGGTGCTTTTGGCAGTGTGGGCAGGTGCCAAGTCCTGCTGGAAAATGAAGTCAGCATCCCCATAAAGCTCGTCTGCAGAAGGAAGCAGGAAGTGCTCCAAAATCTCCTGGTAGAAGGCTGCATTGACCCTGGACTTAATGAAGCACAGTGGACCAACACCAGCAGATGACATGGCTCCCCAAAACAACACAGACTGTGGAAACTTCACACTGGACTTTAAGCATTTTGCAGTGTGTGCCTCTCCATTCTTCCTCCAGACTCTGGGTCCTTGGTTTCCAAATGAGATGCAAACGTTGTTCTCATCAAAAAAGAGGACTTTGGATCACTGAGCAACAGACCAGTTCTGTTTTTCTTTAGCCTAGGTAAGTTGCACTACTGAAATAAATGAACTTTTGCACGATATTCTAATTTTTTGAGTTTCACCTGTATGCAATCCAAACAAAATTTATTCCTTCCCTTAAATGAGTACCATATTTTGTCAGAAAAACTACATTGTATGTCCTCACAAAGGCTCAATAATTACTAGCTGATTAATGCCCAGTGAATTGTATTTAAGAGAAGTGTATATATGTAATAGTCTAGCCAGGATAGATTTATTATGGCCCTATTTTCTATAGCAGAGTAAGATAAAATAAAACAAGTAATCTTAAATATATAATGTTAGTCTATGGAAATCAGAATAAGCCATTCAGCCAGCAATTATTAGCATTCTGATCTCAAATGGAAGTGACTTCCATTTGTACACACATACATTTAGTTAGAATGAAGAGATACTACTAATTGCAGAAAAAACAACAATAATTATGTTAATTAAAAGTACATTTCAGAACAAGATAATTAGTCTAACATCTGGAGCAATAACCAATCTTGACTTTGGTCTCATGAATTTCAAATATCCCCATCAGTCATTCTTAAGGCTCGAAAGTAAAATGGACCAGAGTAAAATGTGGCAATCTAGTAATGCATTTGGAAAAGCTTTTTATTCAATTTTTCATTTTAAAATGATATCCTAAAACTTCTTAAGTTAAGAAAAGAACAAATATCCATTTCTCAAATATTTTTTTCCTTATGCAAATATTGACCCCATCCACAGGCATCAGAGTGGGAGTGAGGGTAATGGGAGACTGGTATCATACACATCAGGATAGTATTATACAAATGACAAATGTCTCATTTGTGTCACTGTGTGTGATATTGGGAACACACAGTTGTATTGTTCCAGAACTATGTTTAAAAAAAAACCTATGATTGCAATCCCCATTCAGATGCAGTGGATGAATATTTCGGGATCAGAACCAAGTGAGTCCCCATTCCCAAAATGCTGGCTGAGGAGTTCTGGGAACTGAAGTCCACGCATCTTGAAGTTGCCAAGAAACATTATCTTAAACTGACTACAGATAAAACTTTGCTTTCGATCTAGACTGGAAAGAATTAAAAATGTTAGATACCTGGAAAACCTAGAGTTAATTGGCCACCTCTTGCTCTGATATCTTTTTCAAAAATATTAATGTTGCTTTTATTCTTAACAATATTGTAATAAAGCTTAATGAAATGCCCATATTTTAACAAAGAATTGTTGAATGATAGAGTTGGATGGAGCCATTTAGGCCACTGAGTCCAAACTCAGTTCTGTATAGGAATTCATATTAAAATATGGCCAAAATATAATTTTACATTATTTTCCATTTCATTCCAGATAATGAAAGAAAGTGTACTATCTCTTGAGATAATTGGTTCTATCATTGAGCTGTTCTTCCCATTGGAAAGTTTTTCTTAATATTTAACCAGAATCTACCTTCCTGTAATTTAACTCCATTATTTCTTTATTCTTCCCTCTGGGAAGACAGGCAAAAACATCTGTCTTTTTCTGTGACACCTGCTTTCTGATGCTAATGTTATGACAGAAATTATGAATAAACACATGCTATTGTTAAAAGTCATTTTTTCAGGATAAATGCACAAATTTATTCCTTAAATCTTAATGTTCATTTTTCACTTTATTTGCCCCCTGCCTATTTTTCATCAGAATCACACAAGGGGTACTTTCAGATAAACAAATGGGAAGATATTTGGGACAGTAAAACTTGTAGAAAAGGTAGTAACCAATGAAAATTAACTACAAATAAAAGGAAATGGCTTGTTGACTATAATTGAAAGCAAAATAATGGACCTCAAATATTTTCTATCATAGAAAATTTCACCCCAAAGCAAGAAAATAAAAATAAAATGAACTCACAACTTTAGAAAAACAAGGTCATTCTAGAACCCTAATTATATATTTCCTAAAATCATTTTTACTAATCCTTTCCAAGTTCAATAGTTATATAAAATGCTATCACTGTATCTTTGTATGTATTAAAGTTTCAATTATTAGGAAAAATTGGGTACAATGCAATCAATCACCAAAATAAATAAATTAGAATGTATAGGTAAACCTTTAATATGATGACAATCCAAGCATATGCTTCAACCACTGATGCAGAGGAAGAAGAGATTAGAGTAAAATGTTTTATTATCAAATCCAATCTGAAATTGATAGAACATGTAAGCAAGATGTGCTGCTTGTGATTGGAGACTGAAATAGTTTGAAAGAAAATGTAGTTGGATGTTATGGCCTAGAAAACAGAAATGAAGCAGGAAATCACCTTTTCCTTCAATCCAATGATTATTTCATTGGTAACCCAATTTTCAAACAACTGAAACAATGTCTATATACATGCATATCATCAGGTAAAGCACACAGAAATTGAATTGATTATATTATTGGCACAAGGAGGAGAAGACCTCAGTTATAATACCAAAGAACTGATTAGCAGCTGATTATGGAACAGATCACAAACTCCTAATTTGCAAATTCACAATCAAACTAAAGGAGAAGAAAGCCAAACCCATTTCTACAATATGATTTTGAGCAAATACCCACTATTTTCAAGGAAAATGTTAGAAATCATTCTGAAGTGAGGGAGGGCGGAGCTGGCATCGCAGCGATACGATGCGTGATCTTGATCCTCCAAGATCGCCATCGATATCTCAGCTGCTGGATGGTCCTGACGGACCTAAACTGCCCCGTAGAGACGGTGATTGATAAAGGCACGTCCTGCTGATCCCAGGGACATCGCAAAGTCCCTGGTTTATCCAGGAAAAGCCCCTTTTGCTGGCGGCGGAAAGGCAGCCATTCAAGCTGCTGAAGCTGGGACAGCTCCGGAACGGAAGAGATTGAAAGAAAGTGTGTCAGTTTGGTGAGATGAACTTTTACTTATTATTTCTTGAAGAGAACACCCTGGAAGACTTAAAGTGGAATTAAAAGTGAAGAGAAAAGAGTTTAAGCGGCAAGATTAAGCTAGTTAAAGTGAAAGTTTTTTCCCCTTTTTATTGGAATTTTGAACTTGGTGAAGTTTCCTAATTCTAAACGGTCCTTTTTAAATTTCCTATATCTGTTTGTATTTCTTTTTTTAACAATCCTCTTGAAAGTTTGTTCTTGATTAAGACTCTTCTTTCTGATTTGAGATTTATTTCTTTTTAAAAGAAAAGATTTTACTTTTTTTATGTTCCTGGCTTTGGATATATGAGGGGGAAGTGAAAGTGAAGGAAATAAGTAGCACTGCCGCCTAGAGGCTTGGATACATTGTTTCTTTTTTCTTTTACTTGTTTATGCATTCGTGTTATAGTCAAGGACTCTGAGCTTTGCACTGGAAAAGATAGTGGGATGAGCACGGCAGTTGGCTAATACAGGTGCTTATCTGTGAACTATAGATAGCTGGAGTCCAGAGTTGAAGTTGAAAGAAAGAAGATTGAAGTGACCTTGAAGATACTGAACTGGAAACCTTGCTGATTTATTAAAGAGCCTTGGATATTTGGTGGCATTGTAATTGTTTTACATTAGAATTCTTTGTTACTTTTTGCCTTCTTTTCTACTTCCCCTCTAGTTGGGTTTTTTTTTATTTGGATTTTGATTTTTCAAACCAGGAACTAGAAAGTATTTTTTTTTATTTTTGCCTTTTTGTTTCTTTTTATTAAGAGAAACACATAGACTACTTTTCCCCCCTCTTTTTGATTTTTATTTTTCCTTCCCCTATTCTCTTTTTTTAAAAAAAGAAAAATTCTTTTTATCCCTTTTTCCATATTTTCTCGTGCTTTTTTTATTTTATTTTTTGTATATACTATTGCAACTAATTGGATTAAGGTATACAAGTGCCTGAAGATTTTTCTCTCTTTTTCTTTTTGGAGTGGCAATTGTTTGCCTTTGTTTTTTTTCCTTTTTTCTTTTTTTTCTCTTTCTTTCTTCACAGACAAGCATTACAAGATGAATAGAAAGATAACAGCCCCAGTTACTTCAATACCAACCTGCTCGCCATCTGGAGGACAATGATCTATCCAGACAATGTTACAACAGGAGAAAGAGAAAGAAGTGACATTGCAGATGAGCAATCAAGGAATTCAGAAGATTGAGCAAAAAATTGAAAAGACAGATGAGAAAGTGGAAAATATTCAACAGATGATGATGAAATATGAAGACAGATTCAAAAAAATTGAAGAAGATATACAAAGAGATAAGAAAATTGGAGATATTGATACTCGATTGAGCTAAGTCAAGAAGGGCAATAGTGAACCATTGGGATGGGAAATCAATAGATCAGAATTTTATTTAAAATAATGTGGAAGAAGGATTGCGAGAATGTTTATGAATAAATCGGATAAATATTGGAAATGTCATCAGATACCTGGCTCATACTACCATATGTGGTGGATGTGCTCGGATGCAAAAATATATTGGACTAAAATCCACACATGGTTGGAAAAAATGATAAAACAACACATAGACTTTAAACCAGAGATTTTTTTATTGGGAATTATACCAGAAATATATAATAAAGAATTGAAGTATTTGATTGTAAATGTTTTAACAGCAACTAGAATTGTGTTTGCTAAGAATTGGAAAAACGATAAAATACCTATGCAGGAGGAACTTATTAAGAAAATTATGGATTGTGCTGAAATGAGTAAATTGACATTTGAAATTAGAGAACAAGAAGATAAACAATTTTATATGATATGGGATTTGTTTTATTAATGGTTGGACAAAAAGACATGGTAATGTGATAGATTTGTTGATTTTGTAATAGGTTTAATAGATAGACATAAAATATAATATAGACATTGGATGGATTTTGTAATAGGTTTAATAGATAGACATAAAATATAATATAGACATTGGATGAAAGTATAACATAAATTTTAAAATAAAATTTGAAATATCTCATATAAAGTGATAGAATAAATAGTTTGGTCATGGATGATTAATAATTGATAAGCATATAAGCATATGTTAGCTTGACAATGTGGAAATTTATATAAATTGAGAAATGACTACAAAGGGATAGCACAAAAGATTTGTAACCAACTGACACACTGTATGTATATAAGATGGAAGATGGTTTTTATGTTTTTATGTTTTGTTTGTATATGTTTGTGTTAAAAAAAATAAAGAAATTCAAAAAAAAAGAAATCATTCTGAAGTGATGCTAACAAAATAATATTTATTTATGCATCATCCAATGCCTTGTATGAAAAGGCAAATACTAGATCTTCTATCTAGGTTTACAAAATCCCAAAGAACAAGACATTACTTGATAATAAAGTCAAAGAATACTAAAAATAAATCAAAAATATCCTTAATTTATTCTATAAAGGCCTTCAATTCCACTGACAGTCAAAATGAGGAATGTCTTTAGGAAAATGGGAATCCCAGAACATCTCTCTGCCTTCATGTAAAAAATCTACAAAGACAGAAAGCCATAGTATGGATAGACATAGTGAAATAGATTGGCTCCAAGTTGGCAAAGAAATGAGGCAAGATTGTATATGCTAAATTTATATTTAGGAAGGCTGGACTGGGAGAAGATGAATATGGTTTTAAAACTGAAAAAAGAAATATCAATAACCTGCAGTATGCTAATGGTGCTACTTGGACAGGTAAAAATACAAATGAACTCAAAGCACTAGTAATAAAAGCTAAGGAGCTGTCAGATCCGTGTATCTGTCATTTCTTCAGTGGAAGAAGAAAAGGGGGGGGAGACTGATAAAGAAATCCTTTCTTGATGTAACCTGAATATATTTAATCTTATATCGAATTTGTATAACCCACACATGATACAATGGAGGGAGGAAACCCAGATGGCCAGAACCTATCACCTCTGAGAGGCACAGCCAGGAGATGAGAAGACCATAAAAATTCCACAGTGAGATGTGTCCTGGGAATCTCTGGAAAAGTTCGTTCTAAAAAGGGGGTGGGGGGAAATTAGGTATGCCCTGGGAAACTGTGAAAAAGATCATTTCTACAGAAGGGGGGAATTAACATACTGGCTTTTGTTTCACTAAATACACATCGAGATAAGGGGAGGAGTTCTAAGCTCCCTTATCTACCCTTGTATGCCTGAGGGACCTTAGACGCTGCTTTGAACTCCTACATGAATTGTCTCATCTCAATAAAGGATTCCTTTTGATACGTTTTGTTTTCAGAAGTTCATTCTTGTTAATTGAATGGGAAAAAGTTCTGTAGCCTGACATAAAGCAGTGTCTGCAGTACAGGTCAGCCCGGAGATGAATTTTAAAAAAAACAAAAGAAAAAACCTTCACTCAACCGAAGGGACCCTGCAAGAAAGGAAAATGTCTGAGTACAGCAAGGAGCAAGGGGAAGCCAAATGCTGTGGAGAAACATTGACAGTTACCCAGCCAGATACTGACTCTGTGCACCCCATCAAAGATAGTGAAACTGCCTACGAAACCTCCAAAAAGCCCTGGTGGTCTATAGGCATCGGAAAGAGAGAGAGCTGGGATGGAAGAACCAGGGGAGTAACCCTCACCTGGGCCAATCGTAAACCCGGATGGAAATTGGAGCTGGAGGCCCTATCAGATCAGGAAGGATGGGGCGAGGAGCCACCAGTCGATGACCAACTGAGGCGGTACATAAATTGCCTTGTGAGGGAAGCCCTGGAGAACCTCGAGGTGAGGGATGCACCAGGACACCAATGCAGGAGAGTGAGGGGACCAGAAAATGAGAGAACCTGAGCCGCCACCCCGGATTCAGCTGAGAATGATCGAGCAGTGGGACAAGCTGAAGAACCACAAGCCATACCAGGTACCCAACCCCTAAATGCCTCAGAACAGGGGATTAACCCTGGCCAACCCAGAGACATACAACTGCAGAGGAAGGTCCCACCACTGGGAGTAAAATTCGATGGGGACCCCCAGAAACTGGGATTTTTCCTGGCGCAAGTCCTCACCTACATGCAAGAATATGGGCAGAATTTCCAAACCCAGGGATCCCGAGTATGAGTCGTCACCCTGGCCCTTGAAGGGGCAGCAGCCAGATGGATGGTGATGCTCCACAATGTCAACACCCCAGAATTAAGGAATCTCGACCACTTCATGACGGCCCTATGCCACTGCTTCGAAGACCCTCTCACCGATAGAAAAGCCCGAGACCGCATCAGAGTCATAAAGCAAGGCCATCACCCAGTAGCTGAATACACCGAGGAATTTCATGACCTGGCTGGCCGAGTCGACTGGCCAGAGGATATCCTAGTCTGTTGGTTCAAAGATGGACTAAATGACGACTTATATGCTGCCTGCCTGGCCCATGGGGCCCCAAACCTCCTGCATGAATGGTACATGATGGCAGAGGAGGCAGAGATAGACATGACTCATAACCGGTACCGCAGTGGCAAGTTTTGGAAAAGATCCTCACCCCTAGGGAAACAGGAAATTTTCAAACCCCGAACTACCATGACTCCAGGAACGTCTGGTTGCTTTAAGTGTGGAAAGGAGGGACACCGCGCAGCAGAATGCCATTTGAAAACCCCTGCCAGAAAGCCAGACCACCCATCAGGGGGGAAACCTGGAACATCCAGCCCTCAAGAAAGGCCGAGTAGCTGTGGGATTCTGATCCCCCACAACCCAGAGAAAGAACCCCCAACGCCCCGAGGGGACCTGAGCCAGTCCAAAAGCGATCCGGAAGACGACCTGCTGGTAAGCAATCCAATTGAACCAATCACCCTACCCCGAGACTGTTTATCCCCAGCCGAGGGAAGGGGGAGGAAGTTGCAATGTTGCTGGATTCGGGATGCACCCGATGCCTAATAAATCCCTCCCTTGCAGAGAAACTGGGGATCCAACTGAAAGAAATGGAAAATCCCATCACTTTCTGCCAATTAGATGGAACTATAGCGGGGGAGCCAGCTAGGTTTACAACGAAACCATTGAAAATAAGACTAGGGAACCATAGTGAGATGCTCACATTCATTATAGCCCCAGGAATGGAAGAGCCGCTGGTCCTAGGTCTCACATGGCCTCAGAAACGGAATCCAAAAATAAATTGGAGGAGAGGAACCGTACAATTCCAGAGAGACGTTGTATTTGCAAATAGCTCAGAGGAAAGGATAAAGAAAGGAACAGAGAACAGAGAGTCAGCCATGACCGTACAGTCGGCTGAACCCATTAACATCCCCAATGAGTACCAGGATCTTGCCCAAGTATTTAGCGAGGAAGCTTGTGATGAATTCCCACCCCATCGTGCCACAGACTCCACTATCGAAATCCTACCAGGGGCTAAACTCCCCAAACCACAAATGTACTGCATGTCTCCCAGAGAACTAAAAGAACTCAGAGCATTTATCGACAAAAATTTTAAAAGGGGTTTCATTGAACCCACCCAACCAAAAATAGCTGCCTCAGAGTTATTCCGCGAAAAGAAAGATAGCTCCATACGTTTGTGTGTTAATTACAAAAAATTAAACACGATTTGCATAGAGAATATGTATCCACTCCCCCTCATGAAGGACATGTTAGCCCACCTCTCAAAAGGATTTTTTTTTCAAAGTTAGACCTATGAGAGGCATATTACCGCATAAGAATAAAGGAAGGGGATGAGTGGAAGACAGCTTTTAACACACCATTGGGATGCTACCAATTTAAAATGCTCCCCTTTGGACTGCAAGGAGCGCCTGCCATGTTTATGCAATTGATCAATGAAACCCTTCATGAATTTTTATATAAAGGGGTTTTAGTGTATCTTGATGATATTTTAATCTATACGGAAACGATGGAAGAACACATCAAGCTACTCCGTGCAGTCCTCACAAAACTCTTAGACGTTAAACTATGTGCAAAACTCTCTAAATGAGAATTCCACCAAGAAAAAATTGACTACTTGGGGTATAGAATATCCCACGAGGGAATAGAGATGGACCCACAGAAAGTAAAAGCTGTATTGGACTGGGACTCACCGCACACCCACAAACAACTGCAAAACTTCCTGGGGTTTGCGAACTTTTATCGCCAATTCATTCCAGCTTTTTGCAAACATCGCCCTCCCTATTACGAACTTGCAAAAAATGAAGGGGGGGGGGGGAGAAACCCAAACCAAGGCAACCCCTTATCTGGACAATGGAGTGCCAAGCGGCATTTGAGAAACTCAAACGTCTATTCTCAGCAGAACCGGTCCTTAAGCATCCAGATCCCGAACAACCTTTTGTCATCCAAGCAGACGCTAGTGATGTTGCAGTTGGAGTAGTCCTCCTCCAAAAGAATGGAAGTGGACAATTACAACCATGCTCTTATACATCCAAGAAACTGACAGAAACTGAGCAAAGATGGGCCATATGGGAGAAAGAGGCATATGCTGTGCGGTGGGCAATGCTCACATGGAGACATTTCCTGGAAGGAAACCAAATCCCCTTTGAAGTGTGGACTGATCACAAAAATCTGGAAGCCCTGAGAAATCTACGGAAACTCTCTGAAAAACAAGCAAGGTAGGCTCAATACTTTAAACGATTTAATTTCACTCTCAAATATTTTCCTGGGAGAAAGAACTTCTTAGCAGATGCACTGTCCAGAAAACCCCAATACAACAGCAAAAAGATTGAGGTTATAAAACCGATGATCCAACCGACACAACTAGTAGCCAAAGTAATCACCCGGGCACAAGAGAGAAAAAAATCATCCCTGACTGAAGACACAACGACGTCAATATTTAAAGAGGCACTACTCAAGGATGACTGGCTCCAGGCTAACAAAAACACTTGTTTACTCAAAGATGGACTGGCTTGGGTAGAAAACAAACTTTATGTCCCTGCAAGCCAGAGAATGGACCTCATGAAACGCTGCCACGACTCCAAAATAGTGGGACACTTTGGGTTTGTAAAAACCCTGCACCTCATCAAAAGACAATTTTGGTGGCTGTCCCTCAAAAAGGACATTGAAAATTATGTTGCAAGCTGCCCCACCTGTGCTGCTGCAAAGAGAAGACAAGGAAGATATCCTGGACTTTTACAAACAGTAGCAGACCCTTCTGCACCCTGGAAAGAGATCTCTATGGACTTTATAGTGGAGCTTCCCGAAAGTGCTGGAAATACTGTCATTTGGGTTGTAACTAATATTTTTTTCCAAATAGGTTCACTTTATTCCATGCTAAAGGATCCCAACTGCCAAGGCATTGGCAAAGATGTTCCTAATAACACATTTATCACCTTCATGGAGCTCCCCAATGGATTATCTCAGATAGGGGTGTTGAGTTCACATCCAAATTTTGGTGGGCGTTTTTAAACCTATTAGGCTCCACCCAGGGGTTGTCGTCATCAAGTCACCCAGAAACGGATGGCTCGAAGGAGAGTTAACATGTATTACAACAATATTGTAAGATGCTTTATTAATTACCAACAGGACAATTGGACTGACCTTCCTTTTGCAGAGGTAGCATACAATAACTCAGTCCATAGTAGCACCATTCCAGGTAGCCACGATCCAAGAATTCAACCCCATGCCGGAACTACCCACCAAAGAACCTGAAATCCCCTGCCTTAAGGAGTGGATGGATAACTTACAAGCCATGTGGCCAGTGGTAAAATTATCTTTACAGGAAGCTAGAGCAGTTTTCAAAACTCAAGCAGACAAAAAAAAGGTTGCGAACCTAAACCTTTCAAGATTGGGGACCATGTACATTTGTCCACAAAATTCTTAAAATCATTACAACCCTCTAAGAAATTAGCACCAAAATTCATTGGCCCATTCCCCATCTCCAGAATGATTAACCCCGTGACGGTAGAACTTCAACTTCCAAAAACACTTAGGTAGATTCATCCAGTATTTCACTGTAGCTTGCTCAAACCGGAGATCACTTCAAACCTCAGACTCCCCCCTTCCCACACCTCCAACCCCCATCATGGTACATTTTGAAATTAAAGATATCCTTGATTCACGCACTCACCGTGGATCCACACAAAATGAGTGGGTAGCCAAATGACATGTAAAAGCACCCACATTACTACGAAAGTTCCACCTAAAATACCCTGATAAACCATCCTGAATTGCAAATGTAATGCATGATTTTTGTTTTTTCCAGGTAGACCTATCTGTTTTTTAAGGAGGGCAGGATGTCAGATCCATGTATCTGTCATTTCTTCAGTGGAAGAAGAAAGGGGGGGGGACTGATAAAGAAATCCTTTCTTGATGTAACCTGAATATATTTAATTTATATCGAATTTGTATAACCCACACATGATACAATGGAGGGAGGAAACCCAGATGGCCAGAACCTATCACCTCTGAGAGGCACAGCCAGGAGATGAGACGACCATAAAAATTCCACAGTGAGATGTGTCCTGGGAATCTCTGGAAAAGTTTGTTCTAAAAAGGGGGTAGGGAGAAATTAAGTATGCCCTGGGAAACTGTGAAAAAGATCATTTCAACAGAAGGGGGGAATTAACATACTGGCTTTTGTTTCACTAAATACACATCGAGATAAGGGGAGGGGTTCTAAACTTCCTTATCTTCCCCTGTATGCCTGAGGGACCTTAGACGCTGCTTTGAACTCCTACATGAATTGTCTCTTCTCAATAAAGGATTCCTTTTGATACATTTGGTTTTCAGAAGTTCATTCTTGTTAATTGAATGGGAAAAAGTTCTGTAGCCTGACAGGAGCACTATGAAAAAAAATGGGGCTAGGATTAAATATAAACACCAGTATGATAATATGGCACCTACGCTCTATGAGTTACACTGCTTGCCAATCTGCTTCTAGTATGATTCAAGATGCTAGTGATGACCTATAAGGTCCTATATGGCACAGAACCTAGTTATTTGAGCATCCACCTATCCCCCTTTTAGTTTACATGGCTCATATGATATGAGCTGACAGGATTGGTATAGTCCAGACCCTTTCAATTATACAGTGTCATCTTTGAAGGCCAAGGAAGCACACTTTTTCTGTTGTGGCACTGATCTCTGTATTGAGAATCTGCTTGAGGCTTTAACTATCTAGCTTTCTCCCAGGCCAATCTCCTTATGCTGCGTCACCTGTAAAGTCATGGAATCAATTATTAACCAATCCATTATCCTCCACTTAGAGACAAACAACCTACTCTCCAATAAACAATTTGGTTTCAGAAAAAAACTATCCTGTAATCTGCAACTCTTACACTGCAAAAACATATGGACGACACAACTCGACCAGGGCAAAGCAATAGACTAATCTACATAGACTTCTGTAAAGCCTTTGATTCAGTGGTACACGACAAACTACTCCTAAAAATAAAATCCTATGGTATCTCTGGACAACTGAATAACTGGATAGAAGCATTCCTGTCAAACAGACAACAAATTGTCAAAATCGGGAGCGTCCTATCAAATCCAGTACCTGTCAATAGTGGTGTCCCCCAAGGCAGTGTTCTAGGACCAACTCTCTTCATACTCTACGTAAACGACCTCTGTGATCATATTAAGAGCAATTGCGTTCTCTTCGCTGATGATGTAAAGCTGTTCAATACCACAGACAATACTGCTACCCTACAAAAAGATCTTGACTATGTATCTGAATGGTCAAACAAATGGCAACTTCAAATCTCAACAAATAAATGCTCTGTCTTACATATTGGCAAAAAAATCAGAAAATAAAATACAAGCTGAATAGTCAAGATCTTGTTGATGACCCAAGCTCTGTAAAGGACCTTGGAATACTCACCTCTAATGATCTAAGTGCTAGAGCCCACTGCAACTACATAGCCAAAAAGGCATTAAGAGTTGTTAACCTAATCCCTACGTAGCTTTTTCTCTGGTAATATCACACTACTAACCAGAGCATACAAAACATTTGCTAGACCAATACTCGAATACAGTTCATCAGTCTGGAACCCTCATTACGTATCTGATATTAGCACAATTGAGAAAGTCCAGAAATATTTCACAAGAAGAGTTCTCCACTCCTCTACTCGTTGTAGAATACCTTATGCCACCAGACTTGAAATTCTAGAACTAGAAAACCTTGAATTACGCCGTCTTCGGTCTGACTTAAGCATGGTATATAAAATCATACATTGCAATGTCCTACCTGTCAATTAATACTTCAGCTTCAACCATAACAACACAAGAGCACACAATAGATACAAACTCAAAGTTAACCGCAACAAACTTGATTGCAGGAAATACGACTTCAGCAATAGAGTGGTCAATGTCTGGAATACTCTACCCGACTCTGTAGTCTCTTCCCCAAACCCCAAAAACTTTAACCTTAGACTGTCTACTATTGACCTCACCCCTTTCCTAAGAGGTCTGTAGGGGCGTGCATAAAGCGCACCAACGTGCCTACCGTCCCTGTCCTATTGTTTCTCTTATTCTTTTTATTTTTCTTATATGTACCCATTTCATGTATTCACAACTATGTATACACTTATACTTATTATCTTGTAAACAATTGGCAAATCAAATAAATAAATAAATAAATAAATAAATAAATAAATAAATAAATAAATAAATAAATAAATAAATAAATAAATAAAATAAAATAAAATAAATAAATGGAGTAGAGTGGATACAGTCCCTCATGGTATTTTGTGTGTGTGTCTTTGTGTGTGTGCGTTTTGTTGGTTGGACCACCATCTTCATTTTCTTTATTTTTCTTTATCTGTATTTTTCTTTATCTGTATTTTTCATGCTGCATTTTTTCCCCTCTGATACACTATCCCTCTGATACACTGTAAGACACCCAGAGTTAACCGGAATTGGACATCACCTAATTGAATAAGTTGAATTAAAATGACACTAGATGTATCAAGCAGCTTTAGAATTGACAGTGAAGATATTTAAACAGTGAACAGCTTTCGTCTTTGGGGATCAATCAGCCAGTAAAGAGGCAAGCACTCAGGAAATATGCAGCAGACTAGCACTTGATAGGGTAGCCATGAAGGCATTGGAAAAGATTCTGCCACATGCCTATACCTACTGCTATGGCAATAATGAAATATTTATTTTGATATAGTAATACTATGCATAAACATAGTACAATATTATAACTATTAGAACCAACAAAGGAAGAATATAATGTTGTATATAAAATTGAAAATTGGTCCAAACTCTATTTAAAAAAACTAAATTTAATGTAAAAGAATTAAGGAGTTAAGATGAGCTATGCCATTTAAGAATAGAAAATAGCTATGAATATACATATAAAGAACAAAACTCCTCTTGCAATGCTTTTATCTATGACAGGCAATTGAGTCAAAACAGGACTTTACAGATGACAGATAATCAGAGTTGGAAGGGACCTTGTAGGTCATCTAGTCCAGGGGTCACCAACCTTTTGGACCTCAGGGACCACCAAACTCATAATTTTAAATCCTGAGGACCACTAATATGAATTTTGACTGATGGTGGCTTGCTGATGGTGGGAGAGAGAGAGAGAGAGAGAGAGAGATCTGATCTAACCCCTCTCTCCCTCCCCTCCCTCCCTCCCTCCCTCTCTCTCTCTCTCTCTCTCTCTCTCACACACACACACACACACACACACACAGGCAGGAGTGGGATTCAAATTTCTTAACAACTGGTTCTTGGGTGGGGCCTAATTTGTGGGTGTGGCTTGGTGGTCATGTGACTGGCTGGGCATGGCTTGTATGTACATATTATAAATATTTATGTAAATATTGAATTTTTTATAAAAAAGAGCAATTTTTACTGAAAATCAGGCAAAGCAGGCAGGCAGATTGAGTTGCTCACAGAATCACAGATTCAGAGATCTATCTTTCTGCCATCGGCTACCTGAGTCTGTCACATAAAATTTGCTTGCAAGCAAATTCATAAAATTTGCTAGCAAGCAAACTCACAAAATTAACTCACAACACACCATATATGTAAATATTGATTTTTTTATTAAAAAAGAGCAACTTTTAACCAAAACCAGGCAAAGCAGACAGGCAGATTGAGTTGCTCACAGAATCACAGATTCACTTAGAAATCTGTGTTTCTGCCATCAGCTATCTGAGTCTGCACTGAATAATACAACCTTCAGTCCTAAGGGAGGTTCAGCTCTGCTTAAAAGCAGAGCCAAAGATCTAAAAATTAGCTAGAAAGCAAGAAATCCAACTATTTCCTGCTTTCTAGCTAATGTAAATATCCCGGCACAGCAGCACAGCTGATGGTTGGGGGAAATAAAAGGAAAAATAGCAACTTAGTAGGCAAGTTTGCCAGGTAAGGAATGAGTGGGCAGGGAGGGTTCCCGTGAGCCATGTGTGTGTGTGTGTGTGGGGGTAGATTTGTGTTCCTGCGCAGCCTGGATTAATTGCTTTGGGGGGTACTCTGGGGGTGACATTTCTCTGCGGACCACCAAAATTTTCTCACGGACCACCAGTGGGCAGCAGACAACCAGTTGGCGACCACTGATCTAGTCCAACTCCCTGCCCAAGCAGGAGATCCTACACCATTTCTGACAGATGGGAGTCCAGATAGGAGTCTTCTTGAAAGTTTCAAGTGATGGCACTCAGTGGTGGGATTCAAATTTTTTACTACCAGTTCTGTGGGTGTGATTTGGTGGGTGCGGCCATGTGACTGAGTGGGCATGGCTTTTTTTTTTTTTTTGCTTTTTGTGGCAACCCCCCATTTTTTGAGCCTTCTGGGCCTCAGTGGAGCCTCTGGGTGTGGGGGGTGTTTTGCTCCCAGAAGACTCCGCTAGGGCTTAGAAAGAAAAAAAAGAGCATGGGAGGGGCAAGCAGCACCCCTCCATGCTCCATTTTGGGAGCTTCCTGGCCACAAAAGAGCCTCTGGTGGGTGTTTTGCTCCCAGAAGACTTCCCTAAGGGTCAGGAAAGCAAAAAATGGAGGGGGCTGAGTCATTTTTGCCTTCTGGGCCTCAGCAAGGGGAATCCAGGCACAGCTTATCATATGTACAGCTGATTGTCGGGAGGGGGGGGAATACCTTGGGCGAACGTCAGGCAGGCTGGGTGAAGCGAGCATCAGGTGGGAGGGCGACTGGGTTGGGGGCATGGCCAGCCAGAACTTACTACCGGTTTGGCGATCCACGCCAAATCCTTGCTACCAGTTCACCCGATCCAGTGCGAACTGGCTGAATACCACCACTGATGGCGCACCCACAACTTCCGAGGACAAGCTGTTGCATTGGTTGATTGTTCTCACCATCAGAAAGTTATTTCAACCTTATTTCCAGGTTGAATCTCTCCTTGTTCACTTTCCATCCATTATTCCTTGTCTGGCCTTCGGGTGTTTTAGAAAATAGTTTGACCCCCCTCCTCTCTGTGGCAGCCCCTCAAATGACTGGGACACTGCTATCATGTCTCCCCTGGTCCTTCTTTTCACTAGACTAGCCATGCCCAGTTCCTGTAACCATTCTTCACATGTTTTAGTCTCCGGTCCCCTAATCATCCTGGTTGCTCTTCTCTGCACTTTTTCTAGAGTCTCAACATCTTTTTTATAGTGTGGTGACCAAAACTGGATTCAGTACTCTAGGTGTAGTCTTACTAAGGCTTTGTAGAGTGGTACAGGACAGAAAAAGTATTTATGCTTGTGATGGAGAAAAGGCTTTAGAATACCATGAGTAGCCAAGAAAACAAAGAAGAAATCAACCCTGAGTTCTTATTTGAAGCACAAATGATCTCATATGCAAATTACCATATTCTGGGGACATTATGCAAAGAGCAGCTCCCCTGAGAAGCCCATAATATTGGGAAAGGTGGAAGAAAATTAGAGAATGATCAGCAATAAAATGAAGAGACTCAATTACAGCAATGAGGGCTGTCCCTGTGGGAGACCTGAAGAGCCACGTTTGGAACAGATCATTCTGGAGAAAGAGGACTAAGAGACAACACACTGACCTGATGGGAAAAAATCAAACAATTAATGAATTAAATGTAATTCCTGATGTTCATATTTCAATTGGTGATGGTCTCTAAAGTGGTTTGAAACATTATGAAACTAATTAAAAACCCGGCACACTATAAATGTCTCAGAAAATGTTTGAAGATGATAATGAAGAAGAGCCATAAGGATAATTACAAAAAATAAAGTAACTTGTATCCTCCTCAAGATATAGCAAGTGAAAATAATCTAAAAAAATTCAGATGACTAAAGGAAGATTCCAGGCTGATTCTGGTCTTCCCTTTTCTCTCCAAACGGAATTATCCTGATCACACAAGCTGGAACTAACAGCTCTGTCTAACTTTAGGCAGAAAGGCGTCTTCTTTTGCAATGAGATTGCAGAGACAATTCTCTCCTTCCAAACATTTATGCTTATCCCAAATCCCCTAAATCAGTGATCCCCAACCTTTTGGCCGCGGCCCGGTACCGGCATCAGCTGGGCGCCGCGGCCCTGTACTGGCATCAGCTGGGTGCCGCCATCTTTTTGATGAAAAAGTGCTTCCGGTGACCTCACGGAAGCACGTTTCATAAAAAGATGATGGCGCGCGAACGCTTCGTGAGCTTTTCCGGTAGAAATGGCTTTCTACCTGGAAAAGCTCACCGAAGCGCATGGCGCCACCATCTTTTTGATGAAAACGTGCTTCCGGTGAGCTTTCTACCCGGAAAAGCTCACCGGAGCGCTGGCGCCGCCATCTTTTTTGATGAAAACGTGCTTCCGGTGAGCTTTCTACCCGAAAAGCTCACCGGAAGCACTTTTTCATGAAAAAAGATGGCGGCGCCAGCAAGCCGCGCCCGGTAGGAGTTGTTCGCAGACCGGCACCGGTCCGCGGACCGGTGGTTGGGGACCCCTGCCCTAAATCACTGCAACAGATAGGGAGGAGAATACATTCCACTCACAGCTAGTCCTACCACAAATTGCATTGTTAAACAAAATGCAATTCAGTAGGCCATGGGCTTCTGTGGCAGTGGTGGGATCAGCAGTGATGCAATGGCATGGGTGACTGGAATGATCAAAGCCCTACCCTTAGTTATGTGTGTAATGTGTGTTGATGCCTGTTAAAAGGGCAGGTCTTCTATATCCCTGTCATGCCTGTAATTCTGATGCTGTTGATCAGGGGAGAATCTGCCCTGCAGATAAGAGGGAGAGAAATTAGAATGTCAATTACAATCTCTCTCTTTATACAGATAGTCCTCAAGTTATGATCACTCCTGAGTAACCAAAGTTACAATGGCACTGAATGGTTTCTGAAGTTCTGGCCATCATAGCACCCAGGAATTCACATTATCATGATTTGGGCACTTGGCTTATGCCCGATTAGTGATGAAAAGATATCACAATAAATTAGCATGTTCCAGAAGATTATTTTAGATCCAGTGATCTGAAAACAGATGGAGGAGGGGGCAGAACATTTAATTTTAGTAACATAAAGTTGCAGGATTCTGGGAGCTGCAAGAAGTAAATATTTCCTCCATAATTTTCATTTTGTGCCCCCTCATCAAATGTGCATATTGATACAAATAAAAGATAACATTTCAAAAATGCTCTTATAATATTTGGTAAAAAATAATATTTCAGAACATTTGAAAGAACCTTATGCTAGGCCATCTGTGCTTTCTCCTTTAGTTGCCAATAGGAAATGTATTTAAATCTTTGGATTC
Organism: Notechis scutatus; assembly: GCF_049901735.1. Lineage (NCBI taxonomy): Eukaryota > Metazoa > Chordata > Lepidosauria > Squamata > Elapidae > Notechis > Notechis scutatus. The sequence continues at coordinate 165,617,125 of NC_142009.1, read as the reverse complement.
AAAAACAGATATGTCACCTCTTTGTATTCAATATGAGCAATTCTGTAGGTTTATAGAAAGTAGAGAAGGTATCAAAACACTTCACACCTACAAACACAGTGAGAAAGCTTCAATGCAAATATTGCAATATTCAATCCCTTCCAATAAATACCTTCTCTCTGGTCTTATCTATTATCAGATAATTCTCTCCCTTCCAACAGAGGATGTAGGGTTAACAAAATATATCAAATTTGATAAATCAGATGAATTGGGGGGAGGGGGAATGAAAAGTTGCACTATTTCTTTCTCTCAAAACTCTTTAAGCGATCTGAACATACCTATGGAAATTTTAAAAATAAGCAAATTTACAATTGTATAAAACTGTAAATTTGATCTACATTTTAGTAAAGTATGGATATAATTTGAAAATTACTGCAATTAGTTTATAAATATATTTCTTATACTCCTCAATTGAAAGTACATATTCTCTTTCACCTTTGGTTTACAACTAAAAATGTAAACAGATTATGTGCATATTGGCCCAAATTCAAGTGTTAATGGAACATTTAACTATATTGCAGATTGATTGAAGAGGTACATAAGTTCAAATATTAAATTCATATCTTGAAATATATGAAAATATAAAAACAAAATATCAGTGAAAAATATAAAGAATATTATTTCATGCATCTGTACTTGTAAAGCTGTCCTTCCCAATATAATTCCTTATTCCTTAAAAAACATCTTGGAAAACTCATGGATAATTCTATTGTGAGGAGCTTGTTTAAAACTTATGAAAATAAATAAGATATTTTGCAGGTCAATACTGTCTTCCCTCATGACTGATTAAGTAATATCTGAACTATGGCTATGGATGTTCATTCCTCTCTACCATTCAATAAAACATCCTATCCTTTATCAGGCTTCCATGAGAATCTGAAAAAAGATGCTGCCACTTTAAGAGTCTTAATATAAACAACAGTTTTGTTATTGACAGGCATAAAGGTAAGGTTTCACCTGTCCAGTCCTGTCCAACTCTAAGGGGCAGTGCTCATTTCCATTTCTTAGCCAGGGGAGCTAGCATTGTCCAAATGACACTTCCATGGTCATATGGCCAGCAGAACTATATGCTGAGGCATATGGAACATCGTTACCTTCCCACCAAAGTGGTACCAATTTATTTACTTGCATACGCATGCTTTCAATCTGCTAGCTTGGCAGGAACCATCAGCAAGTGACAGGAGCTCACTCTGTTGTGCAGTCTTGAACTTGGGCTGTCAGCTTTCCAGCTGACAAGCTCAGTTTTTAAACCTAATATACCGTATTTGCCGGCGTATAAGACGACTGGGCGTATAAGACGAGCCCCCAACATTTCCACTCAAAATATAGTTTTTGTTATATACTCGCAGTATAAGACGACACCCCCACTTGGAGGCATGCTTTTCAAGGCAAAAAGTCGTCTCATACGCCGCAAATACGGTAAGTTGTAACACTTGGGGTATTCTGGATATAATTCTTGATTGACACCCCCAACCCCTTTCCCCCAAACTTACAAAGCCACCAAAATGCTTTAGAGAGGCAGCTTCGCCTTTCTCAGGCTGGCACTCAATTCCTCTCCCTTTCTTTGTGACAGCCCCGCGTGCGTGCCATCGGGACTCCAAGGGTGGGGGGATGGACAGCTGCCAACTCTCTCTCTCTCTCTCTGTGTGTGTGTGTGTGTGTGTGTGTGTGGTGTGGAGGGTAATTCCGGCTATCTCTGGCCTCCGCTCGGTTTTAAAGTCGCTTGGCCGGTTCCCAAGTCGCAAGCGCAGCGCTGGCCGGGAGACGCGGCGCCGGGTGGAAGCTCGGTGCAGGGGAGGCAGATCTTTCTCTCTTAAGCGGGGAGGAGGAGGGGACAAGAGGAGGGACGGGACGGGACAGGGGCGGGAGGAGGGCGCCGCCTTCTTCCACCGCCCACCGGACCTTTCTTCCCAAGGGGACCCTGGAAAGCAGCTCGGGAGCCGGGTGGCCCTGCCCAGCGGGGTCCCATCAGGAACTTCCTGAGGACACCCCCGCCCCAAGCACAGCCCTCCCGGTCTTTCAAAGAGGGAGGGAGAAGCGGAGGAGCAAATTGCCGCCCCGCCCCGCTGCCCAGAAGGAGGGGCGCCACAGTCCACCCCCACCACCTTCTCCCCCCACTCCCGGGCCACGCGGCTCGGGGCTGGCTGGGCGCGGCCCCGCCAGAGACCCTCCGCTCCACCCCACCCCACCTCCAGATTGGCCTCCGCCAGCGCCCGAGCCGGGCGGAGGGTGGGTGGGTGGGTGGGAGGAGGAGGAAGAGAGACTTCGGCTGGGCTTGAAGGGGCTTCGCAAGTTGCGGAGCTCCGCCCGTCGCTCTTGCACCGAGTGACAATGTATTTACCGGCGTATAAGCGACCCCCACTTGGAGGCATGTTTTTAGGGCAAAAAGTCGTCTTATACGCCGGCAAATACGGTAGGTATCATTTTTAAAAAATTTCAAGAAGCGGGTATCAAGTCAGCTGTGAAGTTTTCCCCCAAATCAACAGGGTACTGTTTTCAAACAAATATTATGTATAGAATTCATGCATGGAGAGATGGGAGAGGGTGTCATGACCTTCATATGCTGAACATGCAGCAAAACCTATAGAAATGAGCTATTTCAACATCTCAGGTATTTCTTGCTTAACAATTGCCCTGTTTAGCAGCCATTTGAAATTGCAGTAGCACTGAAAAGTAACTTTACAACTGATCCTTACATTTATGACTATTGCAGCATCCCTGTAGTCATATGATCATGATTTAGGAGCTTTGCAACTGACAGGCATTTTTGACCACCACAGCATAATGTGGTAACGTGACCACAATTTGTGTGCTTCACAGCCAGCTTCTGACAAGCAGAGTCAAGGGAGAATCTGGCAGTAAAATCGCAAGTCCCAGTCAAATGATGTCTCACTTAACTACTGCACTACTTAGCAGCAGAGGTGCTGGTCCCAATTATAGCTGTGAAGTGAGGACAACATGGAGTTAAAGGATCTGCTGAGTGTAATTCTTTTTCCCTGCTGTATATAGATTCTGGTGGTGCAAAAAGCCTTGAAGTTTTATCTAGTAAAACCCATCACTTTCTGACTATCTAGTCAACAAATTGTAGCCTTCATTTTCCCACTCATTGACAGACAAATGAAGTCAATGGGAAGCCAGATAACTAGATGCAGAATAGATAAATCAACCACATACAATAGAAAGCATCATAAAAACACCCAGCTTAAAACGGTTAATTTTGCTATTTAACTCTGAATGCAAAATGGAGCCCAAGCTATCCACCCATCCTAGCCAGAGAGTGCTGGCCCTTTGAAACAGCACATCTGTTGCTCTTCCATTTTTTAGGCAGGAAAAAAAAAGAATGTGCAGGGCGGAAGGGGAATTGGCACCAATTTAAACAGCTCTTAATGTTTTTAAGTGCTTGCTTTATGAATGGACCAGCTGAAGTTACTTATAATGAAGTAATTTCCATAAAATTGGACTAATTAATTTCCATGCTGCATGATGAAAATTGCTAAGACTGGCTTTTTAGTGACAAGCAGTTTCACGTATGTTTGCCTCAAGAAATTTCCCTATATTACATTTTTAGTGACAATGTTTCTCTCTTTCAATCAAGATAAAGGGTTTCACTTGCCCAACCAGGTGCATTTAAAAAAGTGTAGGAAAGATTGTAATTCTATCATCAGATAATAGTTTTTACCACAAAAGTTTACCTTCAAGAACTAGAGTTATATGTAAAAATATGCAATATAAAACCATGTGTGAGCTATGAAATTAGCACACTTAACTAAACTGATAGAAATAGGCAGAGCAAAGAAAGCTGCTAGATAGAAAGAAAGTTTCAGAGTTAATACATATAGCTTGATTAACCACAGGCAAAGCAAATTGTTCTTCTACATTTCTGTCTTGTTAGTACCAGAAGAAAATATATAAAACAATACACTGACATGCGACTAAATTTTGTGCATACTGATGCCTTACTCGGGTGCTCTTAAATCTGGAAAATAGACATTATGCAAGCTTTGGATAAGACTTTGGGTAAGCCTTCCTGAAGACATATACCATATACAAATGTCTAATGAAAGACCCTGGATCACCAGCTCTACTATTTCATTGACAATAGTTCAATTTAAAAAAAATAGTCTATTTCAGTTTTTGCATATTTAAAAGCTGCACCACTGTGACATAAACTGCATGAATATTTTACAATGTATTTTATTCCAAAGTACACCTGGAGGACATTATTTATCCCAAGGTGGTCACATATGTCTATCAAAAGGAAAAATTCATATGCATTTTGATACTTGGTATTTTTTTTTAACTTGGAAATATGCATCACAAACTTCAGAGAACAACAACACTGCATTTTAATCCATGCATTAATTCAGAAAGTACTTCAAAATGTATACTGACCATATTGACCTATGCAGGAGTGGAATGCTACTGGTGTTACTATTGGTTTGGTAATTACGTTTTGCGCCCGCATACCCAAAATTTTGGTTGCTAAGCAAGAGCGTTGTTAAGTGAGTTTCACCACATTTTACTCAATCCATGACATCTCCTGGATCTAACAGTCATGTGCAAGCTAGGGAAGAACATCTTAAGGCGTGTGTAATGTTCTAATGTACAGAAGTTATAGTTAAATGTGTGGTAGAAAGTGGACTCAGGGTGTGTTTTTCCAAACACAGTAAGTGAGGTTGAATGTGTATAGTTTTAGAAGAATTATGTGTGTATGTGTGTGTGTGTGTGTCCAAAATGCAGAGTGCACACCCTGCACATGCGCACATGAGCTTCCCACACCCCCTGCATATGCGCATGTGACCCCCCCGCACATGCATGCCCCCATGAACACATCCCCCGCGCATGCATGGCAGAGACCCAAAGATCAACTGGATGGTGGGAGGTGCTTGCGCGCATGTGCTAAGCTGGGCCGACAGCTTGCCTGCCCAGAGAAAAGGCTCTGCGTGCCACCTTTGGCACATGTGCCATAGGTTCACCATCATGGCTCTATACTATGTAATATGTACAAATATGGCATATATACATAGGATTAAATAGTGTATTTTGGATTTCAGTAGTAGTAAATAAATAGAGAGGGAAATTGTATCTCGTTGAGGCCTTTGAGGTGAGGAAAGTCCAGGCAAGGTGCCCCTTGATGTGAATGACATCAAGTTGGCTATGCCTACCCAATCACATGCCCATCCAGCCACGCCAACCCAATCACATGACCACCCAGCCACACCTACCCAATCACACACTCACCCAGCCATGCCCACCCAGTCACGTGACTACCCAGCCATGACCACCCAGCCACATGGCCACTCAGCCACGCCCACCTAGTCACATGACAACCAAGCCACACCCACACCCAGTCACATGACCACCAAGCCACGCGCACAGAACAGGTAGTAAAAAAAATTGAATACCACCACTGGATTTGGCCCTGCATGGAACAGAGTACCTCAAACAGTCAGCTCCTTAAGAGTGAAGCCTTGGAGTTGGCAATATAAAATCATGGATTATTTTCTGAATCCTCTCCATCTCCACAAAGATAATTTTTAAGCATCAAAAATATCTCTTTTGGCATAATTATGATTGGTGCAATTACAAACAATGTGGTTTATTATTGTTGCCCTTATTTCAATCTCTGTATGGTTATGGGAGGCAAGGCATAGAGTGCCTAGAGTAGCCTTTTTTCATGGGGCCTCTTAAGACTTCAACTTTATCTCAGAAAGAAAATTTGACCATTAATCCAGGTTATGTGATGAAGTTGATTTTGTGTTTAGTTTTAAACACTACAAAAGATGTTTTAAACTAAAACTAACTCCCTCTCAATTACAATAATTGGGAAGATGATTGAATGAGTTAAAGTGTTTGCACAATACACTAAACCCTTCCTTCACCCAATTAAGTGTATCATACAAACAAGGGCTGGATTCATGCAACTATCCCCTAAACCCTTATTAAGAAAACACACTTGTTTTGTTCATCTGGCATGCTACATCTATAAATAAGAGGACTCCCTCTTGTCTCTAGAGGCAAAGGTACAAACACCCCATCCAGCAAATACTCTATGCCAAAATCTTGTTTGGATTTTGGGACAAATCCAATCTAGCCAGTCTCTTTGAGAGTGAAAGGGCTGCCCTTTGGAGGGTGCCTTTTGCCTCAAGCCATGTGCTGCCAAGCAGCCACACCTGGGGTATTGCTACAGTAGCACCATCATCACTAGTTCTGCGGTCTCCCAAGCACAGTTCCTAGTTTACTCTCTGCACCACCCATGAAGCCACTCCCAGGTGCTATTTCATACCAGCCTTTGAAAAATTGTGGGTCCTTCTACCCACTGTCCACAAGCATCACTCAACAACATGCGGTCCATCAGCAACAATTGCCTGGTATCAGTGCATATAAAAGTAAAATTACAAAATTCTGCATAATACCGAAACACATTTTTTTCTGAAATCCAAAATTACTTGATATTACACACAGAGAGAGGGAGGGGCAGGAGTGGGATACGAAAGGGTTAACTACCGGCTTGGGGTTTATGAGCTTCTCTGCCAGCTGTGAATCGTGCCCTGTAAATCATCATAAATAGTCATTAGCACGCTGCCTGCCGAGAAGCAGCCTTTGAAACAGTGCTCTTTTCTACTTTTTTTTAACTGCAGCTATGCCTCGTTCAGCAGCTGAAGTTGAAAAATCAGGAAATAAACATCAGGTAAGAGCCCAGGTGGGCGGGTGGGCAAAAACATCAGCAGACATAGAACCGGTTCTATGTCTGCTGCTCTTCAGAGCTACCGGTTCTACAGAGATGGACAGAACCGGTAGAAACCCACCCCTGGGGAGGGGGGGATTATCAAATTCTTGTCTCAATTCCTGCTTTAGTTTTCTGTATTCCTTACTTACTCTGCTCTGCTCTTCTTGTCAGCATTCATGCCCATGTTCACAAGTCCTCAGAACTTGTGTTTGTTTTTTAAAACTTTCTTTCTGTTTTCAGCTACAGTTGGCAAGTCTTCCAGATATCAGTCAAGAGTTCTTACTGCAGATAAGAACGAAACCTCTGACACAAACATTATTTGTCCAATGTAGTGCAAAGACTAAAACGTCAGACTTTTCCTTATAATCAGGATGGAAGTGGTTGATCTAAAGAACAAGTCTCCAGGAGCCAGAAAGGCATCTGCTGCAGAAATAAAAACAAAAGTCAAGATGGCGATTACAACTGCTTCATTTGAAGTGTTGGCCCTTTTTAACATGGATTGTTTGTGTGTATTCAAGGGGGAGGTTCAAAAATTATCCACTTGGTGCTTAGAAAACTACTTGCACCTGAATATCAGCAAGACAAAAGAGATGGTGTTAGACTTCCAGAAGAAGGGAGAGGAACTTTACATCGAGGGGAGCTGTGTGGAGAGAGTTTCCTCCTTTAAATTCCTGGGAGTCTAACTCAGCGAAGATCTCACCTGGAAAATCAACATGACCCAGATGACCAGAAAAACCTAACAGAGACTCCACTTCCTCAGGGTCTTGCGAAAAAACAAAGTGCAACAACTGATGACCTCCTTTTACCCGTCCACAATAGAAAGTGTCCTCACTCATTGCATTATGGTGTGGTATGTTGGCTTGACAGCCGCGACTAGAAAGACATTACAGAGGGTTGTGAGCACAGCACAAAACATTGTGGGCAATCCCCTGATACCACTAGATGACATTGCTAGGGCTCGCTGCCTTAGAAGAGTGAGGAAAATCCTTAGGGACCACTCACACCCTGGTCAGCACTTCTTTATTCTCCTACTATTGGGAAGGAGATATAGAAGCATAGGCAGCCACACAAACAGGTTGAAGAATAGTTTTTATCCTTGGGCTGTCAGACTCCTGAATGGAAAATAATCTTACAACAACATAGTATGAGTGACTTGCAGGGATGGTGCAATAAGTTCATATGGTGCAATAGGATTGTGTGTTTGTTAATAGGATTCATTGGGTTAGGGATTTTCTGTCTTCACAGTGAGTAGTATTGTGTTGGGGAGGGGTTCACGAAAGGAGGCTCAGCCAATCTTATTAATCACATATTAACTTCTAACTATTGGAAAATATATTTAACAGATTATTTTAACTTTTAAAATATGGATCAGTCTTCCATATATTTGGAATAATACTGTGTATTATTTTATTTTGTGCATGCCAACAAACTGCACACCATAAACCTAGCTTAATTTCAGGCATTTGCATGATCTGATTGAGATCTAGAGAACTCTTTGTTTCTGTAGCCCCTGACTTTTCTTTTCCCAAAAGTTTCCTGTACCTGTCAAAGATTTTGGAAGCGAAACTCTCTGATTCTGGTTTTTCCTAAACGGAGCACAGGATGAAAGATCATCACAAATTGTCTACAATTATTTTGGGCATCCAGATTGCTGAGAATCTTACATTTTTTGTTCAACATTCATAATAAGTTTAAGAGCGAGAAATATGGCTTACATTACAATATACTTCTAGAACTTCCTCACTCATTTAAAGCTACCACAACAAACAAATGTTTTAAAAAAATAAGTGTCAATCCATAACACCATTCCTTTCATCAGTTTTAGATATTACTAGAGTGTCAAAGGCATGTCCTTCAATATTTAACTTCCTCACTCTTTGCTCCTCATCTCAAGTTGAACAATATGTTAATTACCTGATGAAGCATTATAATTACTCTAACAGCTCTGCTCTTACTTATAATTATGGCATCCACACTTTCTTTTTCATATGCCTCAATCTATACCTATTACATTGTCATGGTGAAGCCACATTAACATTATAATACCATATAATTAGCTGATGAGCAATTAAATTATTCCACTGCTCTTGTTCCTCTTAGCCAAGAGGTTGGTTTCTAAGCTCCATTATCTCTCCTTCCTTTCTGATTTATGTTAAAGGCTTTTACTATGCATAAGTTCTTAACAGGCTCTAATTTTATTCAAGTATTTGTATTTTTCTTTCAAAACAGCCATTTCATTTAATAATGGAACTGGTTACAGAAAAGGATGATGATTTCAGAGATATTTAACTTGTATTTTGCCCTCTTGCCCTCCCCCCCCCCCCACTGGATAGACAAAACAAGTCTCACTCCAAAAAAGTAGAGGGGAGAAATCCCAAGAACTGTATTTTGCATAGCCATATTACAAGAAAGGCCCCATTTTGTTCTCATTGTTGACTGTGTTCTCTTTTTAGTGCAAAAATGGAAATTATTTCTATTTTTGAAAAAATAATCCTCTTTTATTAAATGGAATAAAAGCTACACATTATCTAGTTCTGACCCATCAAAGCCTTACATCTAACATTATGTGACACGATTTGCACTAATGGACTGAGGGTTTCTACTTTTCTCCTCCCCTTTGAACACATAATCTGTTTCAGGATTCTCAATTTGAAGCAGATTTTGGAGAAATATGAAAATATTAGCAACGGAAATTCATACTGCCAGGATATTCTGTTCTATTAGATAGAAGTCTTGATAAACTGAGGTGAAGAATAAAACCAATATTTTAGAGTTTTACAATAATGGTAGACATATCACACACGACTATTTCTCATGCCACTGAGGTTATTTTCCTTTTGCTACTGGTTTTCATATCTGGAGATATATAACTAGGGTATTTCAATTTCAGCATACTTTTGCAATGCAATTTAAATATATGTTCTTAGATTGTTTCTGTAATATTCAGTGGAATTGCATTGATGATACAATATAACATTTGTAAAAGTATCTTTTTTTCACTGCATCAATATCACGAAGAAATAAAAATGCTTTACTTTCTTTTCTCAAGAAGCTCTGCTGAATTAGGACCTCTACTGAGAACCAATATACTAAATGGCAATATTTACATTTCACAAGTAAAACATACTTTTTTAGGAGATGCTTTTTAAAAAACTCTTCTGGAAATTATATGTAAATTAACATGTTGGTTATCACTTGTATTCACTTTCTCAAAGGAAAAAATATAAACTTTTCTAAACATAATATGTGTAACCTTGAAGATCTGTGATATCAACTCTCATTTTTTTCAGATCCAACAGAGTGATAGGCTGATGACTTGCTGTATTGCAACATGCTTGCTTACTGGTTTATTGTCAGAAACCAAAATTAATTGGTGTTCCCTGACTCCAGACATTGTTACTGCTTCTTATTCTGGCTGGGGTTCAAAGGATGTATGTTCCCTATCGTAACACGTAACGGCAGAATGAAACCTTTTATTCAGAATTCCTTTCATCTACCTCTTCAATTCTAAATATACTTTAAGATTTTTTTTTCAACACCATGTGATTTAAATATACACTTTTGCAACAACATTTTTGTAAAAAAAACTGCCCTATTTAATGATTTCTGCAAACAGACTAGCAGTTGGCAATTTCCTAGAGAAATCAGCTGCCTATATAATTGTTCTCTTGCATGTTTTATCATGCAAGACAGATTGACATTCTTTGGCTTGTGTCTATGTTTATAATGATGAAGCCCAAAGGTCAGGTAGTGGCTCATCCCCCAAATAGCAGTACATCAATTTATAGGCCTTCACCCTTCTAAAGTGGTAATAATCAATTTTAATCAGAAATATAGAGCTACAACAAAAGTGTGTGTGTATGTGTGTGTATACACACTAATGTAGGCAATTTTCCTTTATTATAACTAAAATATCTGTGAGAATAAATCATTTTTAAAATATTTGTTTTTCTCCAGTTTTTTTAAAAATACTGTGGACCACAATCATTTGAGCAACATAGTATTTGTCAGATAGCACTGTGTCTTCACTTGCCATTAATCCCAAACCCAGAGCATATCCAGATAATTTGGGATAGTTTTTAATTCACTTCAGGCAAGTAAGGGGCTAATTCTCCAGGAAATTCCTGTTGCTCAGAAGCTGTATTGTAAGTCAAAAAGGGAAAAAATAAAAGAAAGAAAAGCCTTGTTACTTTATCTCATAAAATGCCTTGGTTAGGGAAGGGAGTACTAGATTCAACAACAGTCCTGTCCTTCCCACCACTTGTGTTGCAACCTGCCACAATCCTCAGTGGGAGGGGGATAGTGTGGGAAAGGGGACCTCTTGTAAAGAGGGGATTAAGGGGGGGGGGGGAGTCCAACACAGATAGGAAGCAGATGTGTGAACCAATTTCACTTTAAAGGGCTTTTGGGCACCCAAGATCTGGGAATGGAAAGTTAACTGCTTTCCAAACTGTCTTGTTCTCAAAACATCCAGTTTCCATCTTATTGGGCCCTGACGATATGGTCAAAGGGGGGAGGGGATAAGGGCTTGGAACAATATGGCAATTTGAGCGGGTTTTCTTCAGACCTGGCTTTGCTTCCACTGCATTCAGTTGTCTCTAGTAAAAGAGCCTTGTAACGTTCTGATGGAGTCAAGTGTCTTTCTTTTCTAGAGAGCCAGCTGGGGCAGGGCTGACAGACCGACAAGTCTGCTGCTTTAGAGTGATCCTTGTGGTGACATTATCCTTAGTTGCCCCGGTCATAACATCTCCAGTGTGCACATGTTAAAAGAATTCTTAATTTGACCATTTGTTCAAAATAAGTCATTCTGTGGATGTCTTATCTGACTGCCTTTAGAACCATATTTCATGGGAAAAATTAGTAAGTGAAACACTACATTTTTCTCTCATTGTGAACCATCACTTAGCCTGATAATGTGATTTATCTCTTCTAGTACTCCTTTTCTTTGCACAAAACTCTACCAACTTATCACTCTCAAACTTGCCTCATATATTCCTCAACTCAGAATCCATTTTTGCTTCACAGTGTTTCCCTTCATCTCTTAATAGTGATCTAGCTTTCGTGTAAATTTAAATCTTTAAACATTTTCAGTAAAAGACAACACTATTATAGGCACTTTAAAGGTATTCTTAAAGACATGTCGCTCAAAGTCCTTTGTACCAATTTCTGTAAAATCTGGCATGCTTCTTTCACATGTAATTTTAAGGCTACCCTGTAAATTTCACCCTGTTAAAATCATAATAATATATACCTGTTTTTTTTCCATTCTACATATGATGATGGAAACAAGCCCTTTTTTTTACAATGTAGGTTTTCTTCTCATTCATTTTTTTCCCCAGCAACCTAGTTACACATTTAAAATAAAATTATAAATAAAACCTTTACCTGTACAGAGTATTCACTGTTTCTTTTATGATGGTAATATCATTTCTTGTGTGTGAGAGAGCCTTTTAGTCCTGTGCTGAATTCTGATTTAGTTTTATTCAATTAAAAAAAAGATGGTTCTCAAACTGAAAGGGTGAGATCAATTTCATTCAGCATCTGGGGCAGGAGAAAGAGTACAGTGATAGTTGGTGGGGCATTTTCCTCCTATTTCCTTGCCTTTCTGAGGTCCTTTATGGCACAAAGATTTACTGCCTCCAGTGTGCTACTTTTTTCCATTGCCACAAAAACTGGGATCAAAAATAATGAACATAAGTTGTAGGTAACTAGATTGCATTTAAATATAAGGAAAAAAATTCTGATGGTAAAATTTGTAACAAAATTGAACAATCTACCACAGAAGTTGTAGGCTCTCCGTTTTTGGAGTTTTTAAGGAGATAGAGGAGGATAACCTCTCAAGAATGATTGAATTGGTTTTCTTGAACATTACAGAGGGTTGGATTAGATGGCCCAAGCAACCCTGCCAAAGCTCCAGTTTTAAGATTCTGTGTTCTTCTTATAATGATTACTTTATGAACTATTATCCAATAACAATATATAGAAAAGAATAAACAACAGTAACAGATGTTAACATTCCTTTCTATTACACACACACACACACACAATTTTAGTATTAGATCAGTATTTTAGGCTGACCAAGGTAGGGGTGGGCTGCTGGGGGTTTGCAGGGGTTCGGGAGACCCTCTAGTCTAGATTCTTCACAGTTCGGAGAACCCCCAAATCCTACTCCCGGCTGGCCTCACCCACTCTGCCTCTCCCCTCCCAGGAATTCCCATGCAGCCCATTTTGGATGCAAATAAGTGCAGGGTGCGCGCAGAGGCTCGGTGAGGGTGAAAAATGGGCCTCCCGGAAGTTCAGGAAGGCTGGAAACAAGCCCAGAGCCCAAGGAGGCCATTTTCGCCCTCCCAAAGGCTTGAGAAAAACCTCCGGAGCCCAGGAAGGGCAAAAACGCCCCTCCCCCTATGGTGCAGGACTAGGCTATGCCCACCATGGCTGTGCCCACCCAACAACTGGGCAAAAAACCCTTCACTAAAATTTTTGAAGCCTACCCCTGGATCAAGGCCATGAAAGCTTAATAACTTTCAGCTTCCATTAAAGTCTTAGCTTTTTAAACTGTGTAATAAAACAAATGAATGATGGAAGTCTGAGTCAACCTTCAGCCTGGTAAGATTTGAACTGCCAAATTGCAGTCAGCTGGCAGTCAGCCAAAGTAGCCTAAAGTACTGCATTCTAACCACTGAGCCACTAGGTTCTTATATTCTACTCAAGTCTTCATGATTGTTATTTATTCCAGACAAAGTCAAAAAAAATCAGAATATTAATTTAAATCAAGAATTGACAGTGGAAAGGGAACTGCTGTTTAAGTCATCTTGAGAATACATCTACATGGAAGAATTTACTAATAAAGCCTCAATATTTCTGTTCTGTTTTTTTTTTGTTTTGTTTTTTTTAGTAAAGGGGAATATTTGTAACTCAGGGTTGACATAAGAGGTCCTTGGTACTCGCTGAGCTTGCCTGTTTTTTTTGCAAATGTTTTGTTACCCAAACTAGGCACAGTGCTTGTGCTGTCCAGACAGTTTAGAATTAATGGGATTTGGGATAGTTAGTTAGGAATTGAGAGCTGTCCCCTTAAGGGAATGCATCATGGTAAATGTAGTTAAGGTTTCCTGGGAAATGTAGTACATGTCATGTGGTCACATCTGTAATCCTGATTGGTCACTAAGTTGACTCTTGTCCCCAATTGGGGGAGGCTCCCTCACTCTTGCCTGAATCTATTACCATTCAGCTGCTTCAATCATCATGGGGATGAGAGTTTATTAACTTTCTACACCATAATGCAGATATGCAAAGGACTGGACATTAAGAAGAACCTTGTCATAACCGTGAGTTGATAAGGATGCCTGATGAACCAATAAAAAAGACTTTGTATGGATGCTTTGTGGAGTTGCTCTGTCTGCTTTATACCCATCCAGAGGGTAATAAGCAGAACAGTGCTCCACTGATGATGTTACCAACTATAGTTTGGTTATTGAAATGTCTGCAAGAAAACAAGGAAGCTCAGAGAGCATCAATAATCCTTCATGTTTTTGTTTCCTCATCAGTTCAAGAAGTGTGTCTTGGATAATTTCAGAATGAAAAACACCCCATTTTCACTACCAAAATTTTTTAACCTCTTCTGAAACTTTTCAGAATTGAAATTATATAATCATGTTCTCCTGCTTCTGGGCTTATTGTAAGAGTTTATTAGAAGAGTGATGGGGAAAAAGTGATACAAACATTGTGTTTCTATGCATCCAAGCACAGAGACACTGTTATTTAATGCCTAGAGCCTTAGGACACAGAGCTGAAATCTAGTGCATATGTGTTTGTACAACAATGCATTAAACACTCACAAAAAACATAATGAAAACAACATTTCATCAAGAATAAGTGCGTGCACGCGCGTGCGCGCGCACACACACACACAATCTTCTATGCTCTTTTGATTTCAGGGATAGACTGATATTGTGTAAGAACATGGTTTAAATCATAAAGTGCTTCTGAATCCCATTATTTTTGTGGGAGAGTAAATACCTCTGAAATCTGTTGCACTAAAATTAAACTTTCTTCACTTTGGCTAGAGCAGGGGTCTTCAAACTTGAGAGTTTTAAGACTTGTGGACTTCCACTCCCAGAATTCCTCCTCCAGTCATGTTAGCTCAGGAATTCTGGGAGTGGAAGTCCACAAGTTTTAAACTTGTCAAGTTTGAAGACCCTTAGGCTAGAGTATGCCTCGTAAGGATGAAAGGAACACAGATCTTTAACAAGGAAGAACCCTAAAGTTTGTTAAATCTAGCACAGGGGAGTCCACTTCCGAAGATAGCTAGAAGCCAACTAAACTGATATTAGGATAATTGAAGCAGAACTGCAACTCAGCTTCATTTAAGGATTAGCATTGCTCAAGAGCACATGGAGTTAAAATGTTAGAAAACTAGACAGGACTGTTGTCAGTCTGGCCGAACCTTTTAGTTGTATTTAGAGTATAGCTTTGAACTAGATAGGCTTTAAATGTACTTCAATCCTTCTGTTCCCACTCTTATGAATCCTTTGCTGACACACCTTGATCAGCATGCAATTTACTAACCATTATAGAGAGTGTACCTAATTTATCTGCACAATTGTCTTCTGGAATTATGTAATTTTCTATCCTCCATAGGTAAACAGCTAAAAAAACCTGTTCATTTATCAGTGGAAGAGAGTATTTGTAGCTCAGGATTGAACTGCTTTCAAAGATCATAATACAACACCTATAATCTATAGCACTTACATACAATGCAAAGTATAGATACGGTATGTAGATGATACCATTGTCATAACAAAAAAGAACCAACAGGAGAAGACACATGAAATATCAACATCTTTAAAGAAATAAAATTCACACAGGAAAAGGAAAACAACACCATGGTACCCTTTCTGGATATCCTCATCAGCAGAGGCAGTGATGGAAAATTAGAAACACAAGTCCATCATAAAATTACCCACACCAATCAAGTGCTCCACTATCAAGGGAACAATCCAGCCTCCCACAAGATAAGCTGTATAAGAACCTGATACAGCAAAACAAGCTGTGAAAAGATAACACGGCCATACACCAAAAATATCTCAGAAACCACCAACAGACTATTACAACCAAATGGAATAAGTGTAGCATATAAACCAACTAAATCCCTCCAAAACATCCTAACTAAACCAAAAGGCCCAGTAGCCCCAGAAGAAAAAACAGGGTTCCTCTACAAAAACAAAACATGATAAAAAAAACTCCTTAATTTCACAGCACATGAACAGACTTAACCTTACTTTCAAATGGGAAACTGTGAGCATCCTAGATTAAACTATATCTGAAAATGCTAGAGAATTCTTGGGTGCTTGGCACTCAGATAAATCAGCATCCACAAGCATGTAAAGGTAAACAATATTTACATACCATTCAAAATAGGCAATCAAAAAGCCAAAAACATAGCAAAAAGACCAAAACATCTCCCCACCACCAATCAATATTCAGATGAGCAGAGATTAACACCAAGATTAACACTACACTAACAGTCAAGAAGTAAACAGTACCTCAATCAAGGAATCACCGGCTCAGACAAACAAACATAAACAACAGCCTAATCAAGGAATCGCCAAGATCACTCCCTGCCACACTGTCAGGAAACATCCTGTTGTATGAAATTAGAGCAAACCCCAGTCTCTACTAACACTGATAATGTTACTTAGTTTGGTAATGAGACATCTGCAAAAAAAAAAACAAAAAAACAACCAAGCTCAGAGAGCAGCAAGCACCCCACATTTCTCATGCTATTGTTTTACTTAATAGTTGTTTCACTTTACACTTATTTTATTATCTCACATATTATTGTTCAATTATTTGCATATCCCAATAATTTGCTTAATTTGATGAAAAATTATTATTATAAATAATGCAGATATTAAGATTTATCTGTTTTCATTCTTCATTAATTCTAACACTATTGTCAGATCAGTGTATCTGCCATTCTTCAATGGAAGAAGAAGTGGGGGGAGTTGGTACAAGTAATCCTTTTTTGATGTAACCTGAATATCTTAAGTCTTGTATTAAATCTGTATAACTTGCACATGATATACAACTGGAGACTGGAGCCCAGATGCCTGGAAACTTGTCACCTCTTGGAGAGATAGCAAGAGGAGAAGGGGCCATAAAAATTCCAGCTCTGAAAGAAACTTCCTGGGAGGCTCTTCTCAACTACGTTCCCAGAAAAAAAAAGGGGGGGGGAATTAACTTGCTGCTTCTTTGTATTGATGAAATCCACAACAGACTAAGGGGAGGGGTTCCAACTCCCTTTATCTATGCTGCATGCCTGGAGGCATATTAGACCCTGCTTTCACTATTACCTGGATAACTTCCTTTTCAATAAAGAATTCCTTTTGAAATACCCAGTTTTCAGAAGTTCATTCTTATCATTTGAAGGGAAAGAGTCTGAGCCTTACAACAGTAATGACAGATTGCAAGTTTCTTCTTGACTCTCCGCATCATTTCATGAATGGATTTCAATGATGAATTCCAATTTCTTCTTACCACTGGAAATGAAATAATTACAGATTAACAGAGTTGGAAGGGACCATGTAGGTCATTTAGTCCAACCCACCTCCCACCCAAGCAGGATACTATACATCATTTCTGACAAATGGCAGTCCAATCTCTTCTTGAAAGTCTCAAGTACTCTTGGTGTAGTCTTACTAAGGTTTTATAGAGTGTTATTAGTATGGTTTTTTTTGGCTGCCACTGCACACTGCTGGCTCATATTTAGCTGGCTGTCCACTAAGACTCCAAGATCCCTCTCACAGTTACTGCTATTAAGCCTAGTTTCAACCAGTCTATATGTGTACCTTTGGTTTTTCTTGCCTAAATGTAGGACTTTACTTTTCTCTGTAATAATAAATAACTGTATTGTGATCCATTTAGCTTGGGTAACGTATCAAAAGATAAAAGTAACAAGAAAAAGGTTTATATTTGCAGTTTCTCTTTTATCTTTGGAAGCTCCTTTGCCATTATTGTTTTATTATATAAACTTTTTCTTAGGGTGGGCTGTACAGACCCATTGGGATTGCTGCTATTGTACCAACCTGCCTGCCTGAGCTCCTAGACTTCAGTGCAGGGTTGGTGATGGAGTTTCCCAGGCTTACGATTCTGGAGAACCTCAATTTGACTTCCGAGAGAAGGGGGTTGGAATTCGCTTGGGCGTTGGCATAGAAGCCAAGACTTCCATGGGCCTGTCCAAAGTCATCAGGGCCTGACTGAAAAGTGACACACATCTGATTTAGTGTTCTTGCCGAAGTGCTGCTTTTGTGATCTGGAACTGGCAAACCTACCTCTGGTCTGCTTGCCATGGTGAGGTCACAAACTGGTGGCTATGAGCTTCTCTAGAGCAGCAGGACATTATTAGCAATAGCACTTAGACTTATATTCTGCTTCACAGTGCTTTACAGCCCTCTCTAAGAGGTTTACAGAATCAGCATATTGCCCTCAACAATCTGGGTCCTCATGTTACTCACCTTGGAAGGATGGAAGGCTGATTCCACCTTCAGCCACTGAGATTCAAACTCCTGCAATACTGCATTCTAACCACTGTGCCACCATAATTCTTAGATTAGTCCACCCCCAGTAACCCATGGCACTGATAAGTTTCAGAGAGAACTGTGGGTTAAAACTGAGGATCTGCTGTTGTGATGACCCGGAGCATGGCACAGAGATAACATAAGCAGCTAGCAGTTCAAGCTGACCCTTTATTGCTCCAAAGTTTCCCAAACTCTCCCACGTTTCTGGCGAGCCCCAGAGCAAAGTGATGACAAATCCACATACGCACCTCAAGTAGCCTCTGGGTGCAAATATTCCAGCCCAGCGCTGTGTACACCAAGGCTACATAGCAATAAATCCAGCAGGGCAAATCAAGGAGTTCAGGAAGCAAAGGATCTGGGTAATTAGTCCAGAAAGCCAGAAAGAATGCAAGAACTCTTGGAAAGTTCAAATATCAGCACTCAACACTTCAGGAACTCAGCGTTTGTTCCTGACAAATGCCCCTCTGCACAGCATCTCCTTAAGCCTCATTCCCTAGGTGTGCCTTGTGAAGATGGGCGGGGCACTCTTCTCCTGAGTAGCCTGCTCAGTCTGCGCTGTTCCCGCCTTCTCTCCACTCTCTGTGCTCTCAGATCAGGAGGGAGTAGTCCTTGCTCATTGTCTGACCTCTGTCTCTCATGTTCATCCTGCCCCTCTTCCTCCCTGTCTACAAGCTGTTCTAAATCTGAAATGCCTTGACCTGACAGGCCCTGCCCTTCCACATTTTCCTCTGCAGCCAATGAAGCCACCACCTCAATCTCTGTCGGCTCAGGCTCCAGCTCATCTTCCCCCACAGATTCAGGCTCCGACAGGGGCATGACAGCTGTGTAATCTTGCTAAGACCCGAGAAGCCACCTGGAATAGGAAGGCAGTTTAGGCTTTAGATAGCCCAAGCAACAACCAGTGAATCTCATTGTGCCCTGTGATTTATGGAGGAACTGAGACAGATGAAATAGATCAAGAGATGATAAGAGTGCCACTGGCAGAAGATGAATTAACTTGATCAAATATAGGTAAGAGCTGCCTACCTCCTGACTATTCATATAGCAAAGTGGAAGTCTGCAGGTAATTGCCCGGCAACCCTTTTTAAATGACCAGAATCCTTCTGGGTAAGGAGAACCTGGAGGTCTGGGTTGAATCTATCAAAATGTCAACTTGCAAAGCATTCCTGACCTGCTCTTGAGTTGCCATAGGCAAGGGGGATGGGGAATTGAACCTCATAGCTGCATCGAGGAACTTGCATTTCAGTCAAAACAGAGCACAATCCAGCCAGTAACATCAAGGTCATCTCCATGGAGATCCACAGTTGCTGGAGGCAGAGGTGGTATTCAGCAAGTTCTGAACAGTTCTAGAGAACTGGTAGCAGAAATTTTGAATAGTTTGGAGAACCGGCAAATACCGGTTGACTGGTCCTGCCCCCATCTATTCTCTGCCTCTTGAGTCCCAGCTGAATGGCTGGGTCTTCTTTTGTTGCCCTGCACAGGAGAACGGAGCTGGAAAGCAGGTTAATGGGGTGGGGAGGGAATGGGATTTTGCAGTATCCTTCCCCTGCCACACCCACCAAGCCACACCCACAGAACCGGTAGTAAAAATATTTGAATCCCACCACTGGCCAGAGGGAGTGACTTCTACAACCCACAAAATTGCTTCATTGGGGAATGTGACTGATGACACATCTTGGGGGGAGGGGAAAACAGGGTCAGAGCCAAAGAGTAAATTAAGTGAGGTCAAAGTTGGCTTCATTTGGTCTGTACCAACATGAAGCTCCTAATAAATAACTAGATTTCTTTTGAAGGTTGGCCTGAGGCTCATGATTTAATTAGGGCATAAGTTGGAACCCTGACACAAAGTATGTCTAGTAGGACAAGAAAAAGCTCTTTCTCCATGATGGTTCCCTCACTATAGAATATCATCTCCTTGGAGATAAGATTAGCTGTCACCTTGATACTGTTCCAAAAGTGCCTGAAGATATGGTACCCCCAGTTGACAACTAATCAAGTCACTAGTTTGATTACGTTTGTTGCCACTACAGAGGGATGGGAGATGGGATCAAACATTTCTGTACTGTAAATTTCTAATTTTGTAAGCTGTCCAGAAGCACTATGCGTGAGTTGAGCAGCAGTATAAATTTGTTTAATAGATAAACAAACAAGCCAAAAGTTACTAAAAGAAATACAGATTTAAAAATCATGGTTTTTATTAGGGTCTGTACATTCCCAGTTTTATCAGTCCCTACAATTGAGCAACTATAGGTAGTCCTCGACTTACGACAACAATTGAACCCAAAATTTATGTTGTTAAGTGAAACATTTGTTAAGTGAATTTTGCCCCATTTTTTAACATTTCTTGCCTCAGTTGTTAAGTGAATTACTGCAGTTGATAGGTTAGTAACCCAGGTTGTTAAGTGAATTGAACCAGTTAATATGAACCAGTTGCTCAGTATCTAATTTTGATCACATGATCATGGGGATGCTGGAAAAGACCTAATTGTGGGAAACAATCATAAGTCACTTTTTCAGTGTTGTTGTAACTTTAAACAATCACTAAACAAACTTTTCTAAATCAAGGACTACCTGTAATCCATCCAAGCAGACTTTCAATTGCAAACTGGTAAGAATCCAAATGAAAGCCGTAGTCTTCAAGAACACTGATTGTTTTAATTCCTCAGGAATGTCTCCCTGTAGATTTTCAGCATGTGCTTGAAGCCTAACTGTATACATTTGGCTAAATATTTAGAGAGAAAGGAGATGGAAATGGTTGCATACAGTAAAAAATAATATTTCAAAAATGGCAAGTTTCAAAAGTGCCAGTACTTATTAATCATAAACTGATTGAGGAATTCTGGGGGTTAAAGTCCATACGTATTTAAGCCATCAAGTCTGAGAAACACTGTTCTATTGGCTCCTGTTTATGGTCAGAATCTAAGATTGGCATTAAAAATAAAAAGTATAACCTATGTTCCCATTCTATCGTCAAACCTCTTGACTAGAGGGATGAAGTTGAAGAACATAGACTTCTGCCTCAGCAAAGTCCTAAATTGGCAGTGTGTTTCTATTGGCATATTATAGAAGCAGTTCATCTGTCAGGTGTGTGAGTGTTTCATTCACACAATAGGAAAACTCTTAAATCTTATGTCGTTTATAAGAACCTATTAAGAAATAATATTTAATTGTTATTAGGAGTATGCAGTAATAATCATGTGCACGAAAGGACTCCTGGACACAACATTCAAAACTGAGAACAGAATGTCTTTAATTCCTAAACAGTTGCCTTTTTATCCATTATTAGATCACACTGTGAAGCAGTTCCAAATTCATCATTCTGTGCCTTCCCACAGGAAGTTTCACAACTTCTCCTTTCACCTTTTGGATGGAATTGAGCCAACCATTTAAATAGTCAAATGATTTGCTACAGGTCACATTATATATCAATTAGCATACCTAATTAGTGGAAATGCCAAATAAGACAGTGGTATTCATTACATCATTTACTTTACAACAATTCAGTCTTAGTCAAAGAGAAGCAGAGGTGTGGAAACATCATCTCTCTATTCAGAGGAGGGCTGCACTTTTGTTGACAAGGGGTTTGCTGGTCGTGAGCGTGCAGTCTTTCTTCAACTTTCCTCCTTTTAGCCATTGCCAGGTCTTGTTATTATCTGTTTTCCATGCAATTTTTATTAATGTACTGGTCATAAAGTACTTTATCTATCCATGTCTCCATTCTGTTCTTCATTTGGTCTTTCTTGTGGGCCAGTTTGGTTTCTCCAGTAGTCAGCCTTCCTGACATACTAACCAGTGCATCGCCATCATTATCCTTCAGATGTTCTCCCAAAGCCACTTTTTTGGCAGCATATGCAACCAAATAATGCAACCATCTGATGTACTTGCAAAATTCTAACCCCATCTATTTGCCTTGGTAGGTACAGTCTGTCAATGTCATTGCATGGATGAAGGGCATGATTCATTGTCATTATTTTTATGGTCTTCCTATCCATTGCTTTAACCAGTCCTAGGTGGTAAATTGAATTTAATATTTATTATTATTATTATTATTATTATTATTATTATTATTATTATTATTATTATTTCTTGCTAAAAATTTTGAACTTTTGGAAAGAGCCGTGGGAAAATCCTGTGGAATACAACAAAACTGCCTCCTGGATCAAAGATATTCAACAACGGACAACATGAAACAAAATGGAAAATATTGTAATAACACCTGACATGGTTGCAATACAAGCAAAGAAGGTCAAGAACTGGAGTGCACCTGGCATGGATGAATTGACTAAAACACCTGACCAGCCTCCATCATCGCATGGCCACTCAATTTGATGAAATGCTTCAAAATACAACAAGCAAAGAATGGCTAAAAGCTGGCCAAACATACTTGATAATGAAAGATCCAGAAAAGGGCACAGAATCAAGCAACTATTACCCAATTACTTGTCTGCCAACAATATTCAAACTTTTTACAAGAATACTGGAAAATTCAATATTCAATGATCTGAGAGAAAACAGCTTGTATCTGGTAGAACAAAAAGCAAATTATAAAAAATCAAGAGGAACAAAAGATCAGCTGCTCATTGACAAAATGGTACTAAAAACGCAAGATGAAGAAAAATGAATTTGACTATGGCGTGGATCAATTACAAGAAGGCATTTGATTGACTACCCCACAGCTGGATTAACGACTGTCTGGAAAACTTTGGAATCAGCAAAAATATTTGTACATTTTTGAAAGCAAACATGCAAAAATGGAAAACAATTCTAACAGCAAATGGGGAGAACATTGGTGAAGTCAACATCAGAAGAGGAATCTTCCAAGGGGACTCACTTTCACCACTACTGTTCAACTTCACATTAATTCCACTGACAATAATTCTACAAAACACAAAACTGGGATACCAAATATCAAGCCAACATGGCAAGATAAACCATCTACTATACATGGATGACTTAAAACTGTATGTGAAAAGCCCCACAGAACTTGAATCAACATTCAACACAGTCCAACTGTTCAGCAGTGACATCAGAATGAAGTTTGGACTTGAAATATGTGCCATATTATCTATGCAGCAAGGAAAAAGGAAAAAATAGAAGGAATAGAACTGGGAAATGGAAGCATTGTAAAAGCATTAGCAAAGGATGATGGTTACAAATACCTAGGCATATTGGAAGCAGATAACATCTTGAATGAAAAAGTCAAAGAGTCAACACAAAAGGAATATATCGGGGGGGGGGGGTTCCACAAAATATTAAAATCAAAACTGAATGCTGGAAATGTAATTAAAGCCATTTACACATGAGCAGTTCCAGTGATATGCTACCCAGCTGGAATCATCAACTGGATTTTGGCTGAACTGGAAAATTTGAACCGGAAAACATCTAAACTTTTGAATATTACATCCACAAAGTGGTGTCGACAGGCTATACCTGCCAAGAAGAATAGGTGGCAGAGGGCTATTGCAAGTCCATCAAACTGTGTAGAAGAAGAAAAGTGAAGTTTGAATGACTGTGTGAACCAAAGTACAGAAAAATTGCTGCAGGCTGTGAAAATGGAAAACATTATTAAAACAATAGAAACAGGCAGAATATAAGGAAAAACAGCTCGATGACAGATTAAATAGATGGAAAACCAAAGCTTTGCATGGACAGCATTTGAAAAACATTGAAGGAAAATGTGATAACAACCTGACACGGGCATGACTTAAGATGGGAACCATCAAGAAAGAAACAGAAAGTTTAATACTTGCTGTTCAAGAGCAAGCACTACAAACTAATGCCATGAAAGCAAAGACACAAAAAACCACCGACAATCTAAACTGTCAACTTTGCAATGACAAAGTTGAAACTGTTTCACATTTAATATGTGAGCGCAGCAAAATTGTGCAAACTGATTGCAAAGCTAGACATGACCGAGTTCCTGATTATGTAAAAAATACAACTTACCTGTATCCAAAAAGTCATGGGAACACAAAGTGGAAAAAGTTGTCGAAAATGAGAAGGTGAAGATCTTGTGGGACTTTCAAATACAGATGGATCATCATTTAGAACACAACACGCCAGATATCACAGTCATCAAAAACTGAAGCATACAATTTATTGATATTGCTGTACCAGGAGACGCCAGAGTCAAAGAAAAAGAACTAGAAAAAAATCATGAAATATTGTGACCTGGCCATCGAAACTACCCAATTATGGATGAAACATGTGGCAGTGATACCCATTGTCATCGGGGCACTTGGCACCATGTCCAAGAATTTTACAGAGTATATCAAGAAATTGCAGATTCCAGCAATACACCAGCAGAAGTACAAAAAACTGTGCTACTCGGAACATCATATGTTTTAAGAAAATACCTAGAATGCTGGCAGCAACCCGTATCAACCATCAGTGCCAGTTAATAATATTTGTGATACATTTTTAAATGTTCAGTTAACTGAGTTTCATGTTTAATGAATAAAGTATATAATAATTTCTTGTTTAATGTTTCATGTTTAATGAATAGTTTCATTTTAATGAATAAAAGAGATAATAATAATAGTAAACAACTAAAGAAGACACATGAAACAATCAAAATCATCCTCAAAGGAATAAATTTCACAAAAAAAGAATTAAAAAAACTACATACTATTCTCCCTGGATATCCTTATCAGCAGAGGAAACAACAATAAATTAGGATTGCAACTCTATAAAAAAAAAAACTACATAACCACGTGCTCTTTTACCAAAGTAACAACTCAGTTTTCTACAAGACAACCTGTGTAAAACATTATTCAGATATAAACACATTGCAGCAAGCCAGAACACCAGAAAAAGGAAACAGACTGCTTCAACAACATATTCCTATAAAATGGATATCATACAACTTTATTACAAAGCGCACGACCACTCAACCCATTATAGTACATCCAATACAAATGATGTAACATCAAAAACTATCACAGATGATTACAATCACCTGGTATCACCACAGCACACAAACCAATTTAAACCCTCCAAAACATCTTAAGTAAAGAGCCCAAGGGGAAAACATTAGGAAGCATTTAACAACTACAATGTAAGGATAATAGCCACTTTGCAGGACAGACAGGCAGAAGACTATTAGAGCACATCTACGAATACCAACTAGCAGTTAGAAAATAAGATAAACATTTCTTAAACTCACCTAGGAAACTGAGAACCCTAGACCAACCAAATCTGAAAACTTTAGGGAATTCCTGGATGTTTGACATTCAAACAAATCACCCATCAATAGACACATACAAATAAACCACTTTTACACACTTTTCAAAAGGAAAAAAAGGCCAGAACACCTCTTTTCCAGAAGTGTAAACCCAGATAATCAGGGATTAATACCAGTCAAAGAATCAAGTGGGAAAAACCTTGAGTTTATCCATCATTTAGTTAATCTCATTCTAATTCATACAACAAGCTGTATTTATTTTACAAAAAAAAAAAAGTTTCACTGGAGATAGCCTGTTGAGGTCTTTCTTGCTCATATTCAATCTGCTGTATTGGGATATGGTAGTATGATGATAATTTAATACATATACTGCATACAGCAATTGTGATGAAAAGGGTGTAGAGTTGTAATTGCAGGAATGTTCCAATCTCGGATGGCAAACCTCAGATAAAGAATGTTTCCAAGCAAATACAACTCAGGTAAACAAAGTCACTAATCTAAAGGAGGATTAGAGAGAGGAAGTAAACATATGTTAGACTTTAACTAGAGATAATTAATTGTATGGATTACTGTGCTAAACATTAATGAAAGTTAAGCAGTAACGATGGAGGATAACTAAAAATGTGTATAAATGCAAGACTAGACTCCAATAAAGATCATCATGATTCAGTTGTTCATGATCAAACAACTCGACTGCCTCGTCATTACAACAAGTGGCGCATGAACAGGGACCCTCTTACTTCGTCCGGCAAGGATTTGGTGCACCTTCAACCCTTTGTGGTTTCTTCAACCTTTTGGTTTCTGTAAGTATGGGGTCTTCGCTTTCTGAGGAACAAAGGAAGCATGTAGATGAATTAGGCTATTGGTTGAAGAAAAATAATACCGAGGTACCACAGAGAAATCTCTTAAGGCTGGTCCAGGAGATTGCAGCTCAGTGCCTATGGTACCCAGAAAAGGGGTCTTTAAAATTAACTGATTGGGAACGTATAGGGAAAATATTGCATACTGAACCTCGAGCAAAAATAGAAGTTTTGCATGTGTGGCATTTATGTAGGCATGCAATTGAAAAATTTGGTCACAATGAACCAATGAACCTTTTAACACCTCCACCTTCACGTTATACTAATGCTGTCATTTGTCCCCCTTCTTCACCTAAATATATGTCTTCAATTCCCTCAGCTCCTGCAGATACAGGGCAAAAGCCTCCTGACTCTATTGTTCAGTCTTCTTTTTAGAAAATGGTAGAGACTTGTAAAAGGGATGCCTCTGTCTCAGGAACAGAACTTGCAGAATTACTGTCTGTTTGTCCAGTACAATATTGTCCTGGTCAGGGACCACAGCTTGGACTGCAAGTAGCAGAATGGGAGGGTCTGCCTTATCAGATCTTAAGAGAGTTAAAAAAGGCAGTTACAGACTATGGGATTAGTGGTAATTTTACAAGAGGACTTGTAGAAGGAATAAAAAATGGTTATACAATGATCCCTGAAGATTGGAAGCAAATATTTCACATGATTTTAACATCCATGCAATATGTGGTTTGGGAGAGTGAATATATGAGACATGCTTAAGCTGCTGCTTTAGGAGGGGGAGGAGCATATACAGTTGAGCAGCTATTTGGTTCTGGACCATTTGGTACAATTCCTACTCAAGTTGTTCTTCCTCCAACTACGTTAACTATTGTTTCTGAATGTGCCTTTCGTGCTTTTCTTAAGGTACCCCAAGCTGGAGAACCTAGAGCAAATTTTTCAAACATTCAACAGAATGCCAATGAGCCTTATGCTGACTTTGTTGAGCATCTGTCCAAAGCATCAGGAAGCTGCTGGTGAATTTCTTCGCCAGTTAGCTATTGAAAATGCTAATGCAGATTGTAAAAGAGCTTTACACTCTGGCAGATATGCTGCGAGTCTGCCAGGATATTGGATCACAAACGTATAAAATGCATATGTTATCAGCTGCTATTCAGAAAGGACAGCGACCAATTGGTAACTGTTTTAAGTGTAAGAAGCCTGGCCACTTTCAGAAGGACTGTCATTCTACACCTTCTATGCCTCAGAATCGTCCTTCTAAGAAGTGCCCTATTTTTAAAAAGGGATTTCATTGGGCCAATCAATGTCGGTTTCGGTTGGGAAACTTGCCAATGGGTGTGGCACCCACCCAGAATCCAAAGCGTGCCTTTCCCATCACTCTGACTCCTCCAGCAGTCTCTCTCACTCCTCCCCAGCCACAGCCTGTAGCGCTGGGATCGATTTAATCACTCAAGAGGAAATTGAGTTTAAATTTCCCATGGAAGTTAAAATAGTTCCATCTCAATTTAAAGGTCCTCTTCCTTCGGGATTAGTTGGCTTAATTTTGCTTCGTTCTTCTGCACACAAAAAGGGCTGTTTTTGTGTGCCTGGGGTAATAGATTCAGATTACACTGGTATCCTCATGATTCAGATTTGGGTGAATCTTCCTCAAGTTCTTCCTTTTAAATCTTCTGTTGCTCAATTGCTTCTTCTTCCACATGAAATTCCATCTCCTGGTATAGGTAATCGTGGGGATGCAGGATTTGGATCAACTTCTTTATCTGTAGGCTTACTTCATCAGCTGAACTCCTCTCGTCCTTTGTTAACACTCTTCCTTAATAAACAACAATTTTAAGGGTTATTGGATACTGGAGCCGATGTTACTGTCATCTCCTCTTTACAGTGGCCAGTACAGTGGCCAAAAATGACAGTTTCTTCATTGTGGGGAATAGGAGGTTCTACAGCTGCTTGGCAGAGTGTATAGCCTCAGACAAAATTCAAAAGGTAGAACCTTATACCTACTTAGGACATAGAATGTTGCACAATTTCTCCATTCCAATTCCTACAGAAATCATATACATTAGTACAATGGCAAAATTACTTGGCATTATTAATTGGGCATGCTCATTCTTCTACATTAAAACTGGTGATATGTTGCCCTTATTTCAGTCTTTGAAGGGAGCACAATCACCAGGAGATCTAGTTGTATTAACTGATCTTCAAAGAACATGCCTTCAAGAAATATTGAATAAGTTTAAGCATCGATGTGTAGACAGGATAACATCCTTATCAATAGGATTTTGCTTAGCTATTCTTCCAACTACACCCTTACCCACGGAATGTCTTTATTCTAATGCATCCCCGCAAGCGGTCAACATTCATGAATGGATTAATTTGTCAGCTACTCCACCTAGAAACATTTATCCTTATCAATCAGCATTAGAGGATTTGATTATTAAAGGTCATAAACGAGCCTTACATCTTACAGGACAGGATCTCATTAGCATAGCTTTCACTCGTACAAAAGTTGAACATGAGCATTGATGATGATTTCAGAATCATATCAGATAGCCTTTTCTCAATATGTGGGAAACTTGTTGTATTCTTTACCCAAGGATCCTAGAATAGTGGTTACTACTACTTTAAATCCGGCCTTTTCTTCCATTTTTGTGCAAAATCCTATTTCTAAAGCTCTTACAGTCTTTACTGATGGATCACCTACAAGGGGTGTGGTTGTCTGGAAGATTCAACAACAATGGTATTCTAAATTTACTGCCACACAGACTTCAGCTCAACATGCTGAGCTGGCTGCTGTGATTTTGGCTTTACGATTGTTCAATGACCAACCTATTAACTTGATCGTTGATACTCAATATGTGTATTTAGCTATGCAATCTCTTCCCTTTTCTTATTGTGCTCTCTCTTTGGATAAGAATTTGTTATCCTTGTTTTTATCTTTAAAGAATAGTTTGGAAACTCGCTTGTATTCTTTGTATGTAGAACACATTCGAAGTCATACTCCCTTTACTAATGCCTTGACTGAAGGAAATCGGAAGGCAGCTGAATCCTTAAAGGATGTTGCGTCTTTGTTTGCTGATCCTGTTGCTAGTCATTCGTATTTTCATTAAAATGCCAAATCGCTTGCAAAGCAATTTAAAATTTCATTATCTCAAGCCCGGGATATTGTCCGTGCTTGTCCAGCTTGTCAGCAACTGGCAGTTCCCTTTCCAGTAGGTGTCAACCCACGAGGAACCCAAGCTAATCAAATTTGGCAAATGGATGTAACTCAATTTTCAACCTTTAAGCCATACTGTTATCTTCATACGTCTATTGACACTCATTCACACTTCCTTTGTGTTACTGCTTCAAAACATGAACATACTTCAGATGTTATTTCTCATTGCCTATCCTCTTTTGCTGTAATGGGTCAGCCTTCTCAATTGAAAACTGACAATGGCCCCGCTTATATGAGTAAGGAATTTCAAACCTTTTGTCAGAAATGGAATATTGCTTTAGTGCACGGAATTCCTTACAACTCTCAGGGTCAAGTTATAGTTGAGCGAACTCATCGTACTTTTAAGGCATTGCTTCAGAAACAATTACAAACTGAGACTGGCCCTTACCATCTACGAAAGATTCAAAATCTCATTGCTGTAGCATTATATACTTGGAATTATTTAACCTTTTTAGATTCTCTTGCAGACTCACCTGTTAATTTGCATTTTCGAAGTACTGAATCTTTAGCAAGGCCTTTGGTAAAGTATCGCCAAGCTCCAGACCCAACCTGGAAAGGCCCTACACCGCTGATCACCTGGGGTCGCGGTTATGCCACCGTGGAAGATCCTTCTACTCGACAAGCTGTGTGGGTTCCAGCGCGCTGTGTTCTTCCGTATCATGGCATGGCATCAGGGCCTTCACAACCCGATTCCGGATTTCAATCTTCATCTCAACACGGAAGTCCGTCTTCCAAGGTCGACGCTCCCACAACCCATCTCTTGGGGCCAGGTTAAATCTACTACATATCAAGCTCAACAACAACTGCAACAGGCCTCATTACCTCAGACTCCTGAAAATCTTGTTGCTGCTGTTTTTGCTATTATTACTGCTAACTCTGTTACCATTTTACTTTGTATTTTCTTGTTTATGGTTAATGGTGTTTCTGCTCAAAATGACACTTCTTAACCCTAATTTGTGGGTTCGTCATGCCCAATACATGTTTATGACCCATGGCACAAATATTACTTTATACTATGAGCCCCCAAAGGCGTTTGGTCAAATTTCTTTTACCCCTAACTTGATCATGTCTTCTACATTTATTGTCTCACAACTACAATCTATTTCACACTCCTGGCTATTTTCTACACCCCCTATGCAATTGAATTCTGTCCATTGGCGTTACTTGAAAGTTAGTCAATTTACAAGGGGTCTGTGTTTCTGTTGTCACGCTAAACACACTTGGCTTCATAATTGGTCTGATTATGATGCTGCTCAGCACATATTAAAAAAGCTAGGGAATTATAGTTATTGTTCTGACTAGTATTGGTTGTCAGGTACCTTTAATTCTTCTTTGCATGAAATTAATATAGCTCCTGATATGTATCCTGACAATTTTCCTATTTTTAATGCATCTGATCAATCTAATACAGGATCGATATGCGCTGGTTGGCAGCTTAAGGATCCTAATATGTGGTTCCTTTTTGATAAATATGCTACTAATGTTCATCCTCAGAATTATCAATGTGCAACTATAGGTTATTTTACTCTACCTGTTCAAATAGGTATGCTCCCATCAACTCGACATTGGCGTTCCTCTCTGGGGCCTAAATGTAATGATGAAGTCATTATTGACACACAATTGTCTTCTGGTTCTACATTTGGCCGTGCATTGGCAGGGGTCATTACAGGAGTCCTTACTCTAGGCTCTTATCCTGGCATAATTGCTCAAGAAAACAGACGATCTATTCTTGGTCTCACCTGCAGACTTGAAAAATCCATCAATGCTACTGCTGCTATTATTCGTGATTTGCAGCATGAAATAGAAGACTTAAATCAAGATGTCTTACAGCAGCGTTTTGCCATAGACTATCTTTTAGCCCATCAGGGAGGGTACTGTACGTTAGTTAGACACCGTGGATGTGCTATGCATTTTCATTCTTTGAATAAAACTATTGAGGATGAGCTTGCCAATTTACAATCATACATTCAAAATAATATCCATGCTCATTTTGAGTGGTTAACCAATTGGCTCCCTGATTGGTCTTGGCTCAGACAGTTTTTCTTTTATGCTATAATTATTATTATTGTACTAATTGCAACCTGTTGTTTTATTCAATATATTCCAAATTTATTCGCATTGTTTTGTCCTGCTTCCCCATCTCTTAATCCTCTACAATTGCGATACATTCATAAATCTTTGAATCCTCCATTTAAAATAAAAAACAAGGATATGTAGAGTTGTAATTGCAGGAATGTTCCAATCTCGGATGGCAAACCTCAGATAAAGAATGTTTCCAAGCAAATACAACTCAGGTAAACAAAGTCACTAATCTAAAGGAGGATTAGAGAGAGGAAGTAAACATATGTTAGACTTTAACTAGAGATAATTAATTGTATGGATTACTGTGCTAAACAGTAACGAAAGTTAAGCAGTAACGATGGAGGATAACTAAAAATGTGTATAAATGCAAGACTAGACTCCAATAAAGATCATCATGTTCAGTTGTTCATGATCAAACAACTCGACTGCCTCGTCATTACAACAAAAGGGGAATAAAATTATACAATTATTGCATTAATTATACCTTTTACATTTTTGTTCAGTAGCCCTTGGCACTTTGTAGAATGACTGGGTCACCTGGAGAGAATTGCCATGAAAGTTTTATCTCATTAGCAGTGAGAACAGCACATCTTAGATACAGCAAGCAGTCAGAAAATAGAAGGCTAATTAATGTAAGAGACAGAGAGATGGAAATGCAACACCAGTCAGAAAAGGATGTGGCCTCTTCGCCTTCTCCATTCTCCATTACTCTGAATTTCTCCATACCCTCGCACTTCTCTTCCACTCATTTGGTTTGGCCTTATTAGAAACTCTGATTATGCTATTTCCATCTGATGTTTTAAAATGGGGGGTCCTCTTTTTGGTCAGACACTTCCTTCTATCCATTTTCCCACACTGGTTCAAAAAGAGGAAGTTTGATGTGATTCCTTCCACTGCCTTTTCATGATGATTCTAAGAAAAGTTGGATCCTTCCAAAGTGTTATTTTCATGTCTCCCAATCTTGCTTTCCAAAATAGCTGATGGTGGAGAAAAAGAAGGGCTATTCACCCTAAACAATAGACAATTCTTGACTAAAAGATTAGAGCAATCGTCCTCAACCAATTCTTTTGTGGAATATGTACACTGAACTGGAACATGGCTGGGCCCCGTATGTTCATAGGTATGGAAGTTGGGAGAGCAACTCTATGAGCAAACTACTGAGGTTCTTTACTAGACATATATGCCTCGTATGCAACTATTTAGTCAGCCCAAGTACATAATATCATCACTGTTGGTGTGGGAAAGAAGATACTAACTAGATCATACAAAACATTTGCTAGATCAATACTCGAATACAGCTCATCAGTCTGGAACCCATATTACGTATCTGATATTAACACAGTTGAGAAAGTCCAGAAATATTTCACAAGAAGAGTTCTCCACTCCTCTACTCGTTGCAGAATACCTTATGCCACCAGACTTGAAATTCTAGACCTAGAAAACCTAGAACTATGCCGCCTTTGGTCCGATCTAAGTATAGTATATAAAATCATACATTGCAATGAATACATTGCAATGAATACCTGTCAATGAATACTTCAGCTTCAACTATAACAATACAAGAGCAAACAATAGATACAAACTCAAGGTTAATCGCACCAAACTTGATTGCAGAAAATACAACTTCAGCAACAGAGTGGTCAATGTCTGGAATACTCTACCTGACTCTGTGGTTTCTTCCCCAAACCCCAAAAACTTTAACCTTAGACTGTCTACTATTGACCTCACCCCTTTTCTAAGAGGTCTGTAGGGGGCGTGCATAAGCGCACCAACGTGCCTACTGTCCCTGTCCTATTGTTTCTTTTATTTTTTTTTATTTTTCTTATATGTATCCATGTATTCATAACTATATTTTTACTTATATCTATTATCTTGTAAGCAATTGACAAACTAACTAACTAGCTAACTAACTAACAAAATAAATAAATAAATAAATAAATAAATAAATAAATAAATAAATAAAATAAAGTTGAAGCAGAACTTCCGGTGGCGTTCTGGTCAACGACGGATCAGAGACCGCAATTGTGTGTGGCTTTGATCCATGATTACCCTGTTGGAGGGGTCCTTAAAGGACCAGATCCGTCTGACTCACCTCGTAGGGGTAGGGGGAAGAGGGGGAGATCACCAGCTTGGTTGAGGGGAGCCGCATCTCCCCTCCCTAGCTTGACAAACTCCCCTAGAAGACATGGAGAAATGGCAGTATTTTAATGGCTGCCCTGAAGATGGGAAGCTGCCGGGACACAAGTTTTGTGCTGGAGAGTGAAAGTGGTGAGCAGTGTGTAACTAGATAAAAGACGTTGAATATTCTTTTTGATAACCCCGAAAAGCAGAAAGAAAGAGCCCTCGTTTGGAAGAGTGGTACGGCGAACGAGAAATAAGAGGAAAATATAAGGTAAAGAAAAAAACCGGAAATAAAAGAATTATATGTGATTAGAGACTAAATTTGGAATAACATACTGAATTGGACATTAATCAGGCATTGGATAAAATGCTGGATTTATTTGGAATTGGTTAAATCTAATATTAATACTATGGAAAAGTGAATTAAAAATAAAAGAATTCTAAGAAAGTGATATAGAGCACCAACTAAGGATTAAAGATTTCCTTCTTTTATGTTTCTATGGAAAATTACTGGTTGTATATAAGAAGATCCCTGGAAGCTTTATAAAAAAAAGAAGAGGGGATTACAGTTAAAACAGAGACTTTTGACAAGGACTATAACAGAAAATTTTGATTTTTAATAAAATAAAGAATTACTTAATAGATCAAAGAAATGGAAGAAATAAGCAAAGAATTTAAGTTGGAGCTCCAAAATGTGAGAGAGATGTTTAAAGAAAGAATGAGATTGGTGGAGTTAATGCTGAGTAAAGTAATGGCATGACAGCTTGTGGAAGAACAAGGGAAGCCCAGATACGATGAATTAAAAGAGGAAAATAACAGCCTCGACGAGCATAAAGAACAAGGACATAAAAGGACTTAAAACAGAGACATCGACATTAGAGACATTAAATAAAAGAGATAAGACACTCAAGACTAAGAAGAAGAAGAAGAGAATACATAAGAAGAAACCCCAAAAAAGAGAAGTGAATGGAGGGGGGGAAACATGGCCAACAGGCAGAGGGAAATAAAAATAAAATTAGAAGGAAAAAAGAAAGATTGGGGAAACTTAGAAAAGGGAAACCTAGCCAAAATTAAAAGGAATGATAAAGTTTTGAGATTTAGAGATAAGGGTTAGGGATTGTATAAGGGGATTCCACATGGGAATGTATATTGGCATTCAGTTTAAAACTTGTTGGAAATTATTTTAGGATTATATAACTATATAAATATAACTATATATAACCACCTCTTGGAAATGATCAAAGATCTACACGTGGAACAAGAAGATCTGCTTGTAAGTTTTGACGTGGTTTCACTATTCACTCAAATCCCGATAAATCCCGATAAAAGAAACAGTAGGCTAGCACCAAATTTAAAACAGAAACAGCTGTGAAAGTCTGACTCACAGACAAACACAATACAGAAGCCTGATGATGGCAGATGAGATTCTGCCGAAACGTTGCTACGGCTTTAAAAGCACAACTATAATGACGTGGGAAAATACCCGAACAAAGCTGAATACCATATATATAAATACCCGCAAAAACTTAAGAAAACAACTATATATAACTATATATATATAACTATATGTATGTTTTCTTAAGTTTTCGGGTACTTACATGTATGGTATTCAGCTTTGTTCGGTATTTTCCCACGTCATTATAGTTGTGCTTTTAAAGTTGTAGCAACGTTTCGGCAGAATTTCATCTGCCATCATCAGGCTTCTGTATTGTGTTTGTCTATAGTTATATATGATAACTATATGTATATGTATATGTATGTGTATATATATATGTATGTATGTATGTATGTATGTATGTATGTATGTATGTATGTATGTGTATATATATATATATATATATATATATATATATATATATATATATATATATATATATATATATATATATATATATGGATCTTTGGTTATTCGGGTTTTCTCCCGCGTAAGATTCAAAGTATCTAGGCAACGTTTCGGCGAGGTCCCACTCGCCATCTTCAGGCTGGTGCTTTCGGTTTAGTGCCAGTGCAAGCAGTGTGTGACCGGAGCTGCCATCTCTCTATATATACAAGTGGTGGGGGATGGTGTGCTGGGCTGGTTGGCTGTGCTGCAGCCTCTTGATTGGTTGATGGAGTTGATGTTGGTATAATGGGCTGTGTAATGGCCTTTTGTTGTAGAGATATCCTGGATCTTGTGCTGTCATCTCCTGGGTCGTTAGCCTCTTGCGTTTTAACGGCTTGGGTAATGGGTTGTGTGATGGGCTTGTGAGTTCTTTTGTTGTGGTATCCTGGGTCTTGCGTTGTAATCTCCTGGGTCGTTTGTGTTTTGATCTCTTTTCGATTAGCCTCCTGTGTAGTAACAGCTTGGGTAATGGGTTGTGTGATGACCTTGTGAGATTTATTGCTGTGGTATCCTTGGTCTTGTGCTGTGATATCCTGGGTCATTTGCTGTGTTGTGACTTCTTGAGTTCTTGAGGTGTAATTTCTTGAGTTTTCTGATGTGATGTCCTGAGCGGGTGGCTGTGATGTAGCATTTTGGGTTTTTAATATGGCTTTGAGTTTGGGGTCTGGGTCTGTGTTCGTTTGGCTTCGAGTTCGTGGTCGTGCCACATCTTCATGGTGGGGTCAGTTCGCTCATGTATGGTTCAGAGGAGTTTGAAGTGGGTAGTGATGCAGCTGCAGTGCGGCTTCTGGTCTGTAGTCGTGTTTCATCTTCTGTGTGGGTGTGAGTCTGATTTTTATGTGGAAGTGTGGTGGTGGCATCTTGTGTGGCCCTCATGGGTGTGGGTCTGGTGTCATTTATCATGTTGGGTACTCGTCTGTTCATGAGGGCGGGTTTCCAAATGGCTGGTAAGCGGGAGGTGTCATCTCTTTTATTCATGCTGTGTGGGCGTTTTCATCTCTATGGCTTCTCTGATTATTCTGCTGCTGTGGTGTTCAGTTTTGGCGATAGTTCTGGTATTTTTAAGGTCAATCTCATGTCCTGTGGCTTTGAGGTGTTGGACCAGGGAAGAGGTTGGTTCTTCTTTTTTGATTGAGTTCTTATGTTCTTCAACGCGTGCACTTATTCTTCTGTTAGTTTGTCCAATGTATGTGGTGAGGCAGGCAGTGCAGGGGATTTCATATACTCCTTGGTTTTCTAACTCGATTTTGTCTTTAGGGTTTCTTAGGATGGTGGATATTTTTCTGTTTGTGCAGAATGCTGTTTTAATGTTGTGTTTTTGGAGGATCTTGCTGATTTTGTCTGTAGTGCCTTTTATATATGGGAGGAGGGCTTTGCCGTTCTCTTGTTCTCTGTCTTGGATTTTGGTTGGGGTTTCTTTTTGGATTAGGTGGGTGATCTTCTTTCTTTGAAATCCATTGGCTGTTAGTACATTGGTGAGAGTGTTTAGTTCGGTTTTTAGGTGTTGTTCATCAGCTAAGCATTTTGTTCTGGAGATGAGTGTCTCAGCTACGGAATTGATCTGTGCTGGGTGGTGGTGTGAGAGTGCGTGTAGATAGCGGTTTGTATGTGTTTTCTTTTGGTAGATGGTGTGTCCTAGGGAGCCATTGGGTTTTTGTATACCAAGACATCTAGGAAGGGAAGTTGATTGTTAGCTTCTGTTTCCATGGTGAATTGTATTTTGGGGTGTAGGCTGTTGAGGTGTGTGAGGAAGTTGTTCAGTTTTTCTTTCCCGTGTGGCCAGATTATGAAGGTGTCATCTACGTATCTGAGCCAGAGTTTGGGTTTGTGATCATATTTTTCTAGAGCTTGTGTTTCAAAGTGTTCCATGTAGAGGTTTGCGATGACAGGTGAGAGGGTGATCCCATGGATGCTCCTTCTATTTGTTTGTATTTTTGTCCATTGTAGGTGAAGTATGTATTGGATAGACAGTGGTTGGTCAGATCTAGGATGTGCTTGGGGGTTGTATTTGTTTTGGATGGCTGTCAAGGCTTCTTTTATTGGCACTTGGGTGAAGAGGGATATGACATCGAAGCTAACTAGTAGGTCGCTGGGTTGTAAGTTTTGTTTCTTTATGATCTCGATGAACTGGAATGAGTTTCTTACATGTGAGTTGATGGATTCTGCATAGGGCTGTAGTTGTTTGGCGAGAAATTTGGCTAGGTTTTGTAGAGGTGAGCCTATGGAGCTGACTATTGGTCTAAGTGGAGTTCCTTCTTTGTGTATCTTGGGGAGACCATAAAGCTTAGGGCATCTGGATGATTTCTCTCTGGGTATGATTCTTTGCTGGATTTCTTCACTGATGGGGGAGGCTTTTATTTTGGATCTGGTGGTTTTTTCTAGCAATAAATCTCACAAGGTCATCACACAACCCATTACCCAAGCTGTTACTACACAGGAGGCTAATCGAAAAGAGATCAAAACACAAACGACCCAGGAGATTACAACGCAAGACCCAGGATACCACAACAAAAGAACTCACAAGCCCATCACACAACCCATTACCCAAGCCGTTAAAACACAAGAGGCTAACGACCCAGGAGATGACAGCACAAGATCCAGGATATCTCTACAACAAAAGGCCATTACACAGCCCATTATACCAACATCAACTCCATCAACCAATCAAGAGGCTGCAGCACAGCCAACCAGCCCAGCACACCATCCCCCACCACTTGTATATATAGAGAGATGGCAGCTCCAGTCACACACTGCTTGCACTGGCACTAAACCGAAAGCACCAGCCTGAAGATGGCGAGTGGGACCTCGCCGAAACGTTGCCTAGATACTTTGAATCTTACGCGGGAGAAAACCCGAATAACCAAAGATCCACATACAAATACCCGCGAGAACCTCAGAAAACAAATATATATATATATATATATATATATATATATATATATATATATATATATATATATATATATATGTATATGTATATGTATATGTATATGTATATGTATATGTATATGTATATGTATATGTATATGTATATGTATATGTATATGTATATATATATATGTATGTATATATATATGTGTGTGTGTGTGTGTGTGTGTGTATGTTTTCATAGATTTTGTATGTATATATATATATATACATATATATACAAGCGAAAACCATATATATATATATATATATATATATATATATATATATATATATATATATGAATTATGCTGTTATGAACTCTTACGTTGGAGGATTAAAACAGGGGAATGGAAATATATTAAAACATATAGATAAATTTTGGATAAATTTTAACGATTTCATGGAAGGATATCTTAAAATATATATGTTTTAAAATATACAGTTGATTATTTAATGTGAATATGTTTAAAGCTGGGGAATGAATTACTAAAAGATAGAATGAGGGGATATACCATGTGGATCCTAAATATATTGGTTTTTATTTTTATTTTTTTTAGATAGTTTATTATATAATTGGCTTAGGGAAAATTAAGGATAATAATGATGTGTAATGTTAAATAAAATAGGTGGTAAGCTGAAAACGGAAATAATAGGAGATAAAGAACTGGGAATCTATATTTGGATGAAATGATATTGATATTGAATTAATGAATTGAAATATGAAATGGACATTTATTTAAAGATGAGTGAAATGGATAATGATATGAGATAACATCATATAAGATTGGTGGAGATGAAAGTATGATTATGTACAAGTGTTATAATCTGGAACCACGTTGACCACGCAAAGAGATGTGTAAAAATTAAAAAATTAAAAACTTTTTGGGAAAAAAAACCCAAGTTGAAGCTGTGCATATATTTACATATTCAACAGGAATGAATTCAGCACAATTTTTATCATTAGAAAGTTATTATGGGACCCTTTGGATGACCTGACATGAAATGAAAGACGGAACATTTGATGATGTTTGGACAGAAGTATAATGTTTACATTTATTCTCATGACAAACTTGCACTTGGGATAATCACACTCTGAAAACAGTAAGCAAATATTTTAGGGGAAGAAATTTCAATTATGGGTATTATTTAACAGATCAATTTAGTGCCAATCAAGTATTAAAACCATTTGAATTATAATAAGGAACCCGGACTGCCTAATATTGCCAGGCTGAGGCTTGAAGAGTAAAAATCAGGAGAGAACAAATCTTTCCCAGGAGCTAGTTAGCCCCTCTTGGTTTTTTTCTCCTGCTTTGTGGAATGTCTCTCATACCCTCTGGCTGCCTTTCTGGCTAATACAAAGTTGTCAATTAAAAGGTCAGTAGTGGCATCTCCTGGCAATGTAACATAGAGATGTGCTATCTTAAAAAAAAATTCACTTGTTCCCTTTTGAGAGAGAGAGAGAGAGAGAGAGAGAGAGAGAGAGAGAGAGAGAGAGAGAGAAAGCAGTTTGTTTAAAAAAAAGGAAGACATTCTGCCCCCCTCAACATTAAAAATTAAACTGCAACCTGGTCTTTATTTGTTGGAGGAAACCCAGAGCTTCCAGGATCATGGGATATAACAGCTCAATATTAATTTAAAAAGAACTTCCAAGAGAAAATATTGTGCACCTGACAGATCACAAGACAGTAATTTTTATAGTTTTTGCATATCTGAACAACATTTTAAAAGGGCTAGCTATCGGTATATTGGAAGTATATAACAAACAAGTGGACAGTTATTCATGATATGGTCATATCTTGTTCTATTTTA
Source organism: Notechis scutatus (assembly GCF_049901735.1). NCBI lineage: Eukaryota > Metazoa > Chordata > Lepidosauria > Squamata > Elapidae > Notechis > Notechis scutatus. Next base: position 165,576,773 of record NC_142009.1, on the reverse strand, counting down.
GTTCGATATCCATTCATTTATTAATGTTGTCTTGTGAAGATCAGCTGAATATAAAGATGGGAATGTACTTTTAAACTATACACCAACAATTTGAAATTTATTGTTACAAAGCTATGGATCATGAGAAGCAGCAAAATAGCACTAAAAAGACAGCTAATCCAGTTTTACAGACACTCATGATTGTGGTTGTTTTATAAATCTTTAGTGTACAGCCAGTACAGAACAATTTTAGTCAATATCAACTAGTCCGATGACACTAATAGAAAAAGGCCTGAAAGGAATTGTTCTATGTAGTCTAGGACAGAGTGAAAGTCATTTATTCAGCTTTGATTGCAAATGCATTGGCTGGGATTTGGTCATTTCTCCCTGCTTATGTCTTGAAAAACAGTTAAGGAAAAAGAATTCCCCAGCAGGCAGTAAATTTGTTGGGCTGTGTGTTTATGACAGAAAAAAACAACTCAAATTCTTTATCCTCTTATTGTCCAAAAAATGTTATAATGATCACTTCTACGATAATACACTTGGTAGTTAGGGATACTTCTATTTTTTTAAACAACTTTTATTCAGTTTTTCACATTAAAAACAAAAATCTCTTTTTAGTGGACAACATATTTCCGGGTCATCTCCTTTACATACAAATATGACAGCAATTATACATTCATATATGCATACTTAATTCTATTATTACCTTTTCCATTCCAAATTTTCAGTAAGGAGAGAAACAAACACATTAATTCTAGCCTCTTTCATTAATCTCAATCGAAACATCATTTCAATTATTTCAAATATAATCCTTTAATATTTATTTTAAAAATAAAGATAAACAATATGTGTTTGCCTAATAATAATAATAATGATAATAATAAAAAGGTTACCAATGTCTCTCCTTGCTTTTAATAGTCTATATTAACTTATTAATTTAGTTGGTTGTTTAGTCTGTCATATTCCCTTTCCATTACACATTCTTTTTGTAAATTCTAGATTAATACAAATTTTAACACTAAAGAAAAAAACCAAGTATAGGTTTCCCCCTTTTACTGTTTTGAGTGTGACACCTCAATGATTAAAATATACCTTTATTCCCTCATTTTGATTCCTAATAAACCATTATTTTTAAGAAATTACAATTATAATCATTACATCTTTTCATTTGGATTCCGCAGCATATTTCCCCCTTAATTTTTAATATGAGTTATCAGTATCTATATTACCCTATTTTCTAAATATTTTAATTGCAGAAATATTCTTATTACCCCTTGTCACCCTGCAGAATCCCTTTTTAATTCATCAACCATTATCTCTGAAAAACCAATTTCTTTTCAACATTTTACTATTTCCGTATTTCTTTATTTCATGCACTGGTTTCTTACTGCTTCTCCTCCCCCTCTTTTCCCCATATCTTTTCTCATTCCAGTTTATCTCTCTCTCTTTCTTAATATCTTCCTTTCCCCTTTTCTGCTGGGTCTTTCTGCCTTTCCCGACTTCACAGGTATTCCCCCTTTTGATTGCCTTCTTAAATCTCAACTTTTTAACCTTCCTTCTTTCCCCACTTCTTTGTAGTGTTGTTTGTGTTAATTGTCTATTTAAAATGTCTTTTCCTTGAGTCGACTCGTCCTCCTCTGAAGCTCTTTCTTCTTGTTCTTCAATCGACATTTCCATTTTTTCTAACACAGAACAAAGTGATTCGCCTCTTTCCTGTAGTAATTCTCTCATATTTTTAAGTTCCATTTTTAATTCCCGAAAAGATCTCATCATTACACACTCTTATATTTTATGATTGTTAAAGTCCACAAAAAAAACCCCAACACTTTTACTTTCCTTCTTTCTTCTTTTAATTTTCTAAAGTTCTCAATTATTCCAGTCCAGGGTCTATACCAAAAACATCAACCAATCCCACAGTCAGTCTTTCCTTGCTTTTTTCTTTATTCTGGTTCTGCTTTCACTTTCTAAGATTCTTATTTTGTTTCAGTATTTCTTTAATGTTATATCCACACAAGTTCATTCAGAAACAGGATGCCTTCCATTTTGTTTGAGCTCAAACAAAGACTTCACCTTTTCCCCCTATTTTTTTACTTAGGATTTTTCGAACCTCAATATTCCAGCACAGTCCACTCTCCAATTTGTAAACTTTATTATTATTATTTTTTGACAATCTTAAGTCCAGCTTTATTTTATGCCTGTTTATTGCCAAAATATTTTAGTCCAATTTAGTTAAATCTTTAGTTCCGGTTTCTTCCTTTCCCGATTTGAAGCCCCGCTTAGCTGTCAAAAATATTTTCTTATTTTTTTTCCTGTCCCTTTGTAATTTCGCTGCTCACTTTTCTTTTCTTAAAAATTCCATGTTACCTTAATCGTGGGGTACTTTTGTTTAGTTGTATTGCCCATTTTTCCCGGTTCAGATGTTATCCACCACTTTCTTCCCTCCTGCACAAATCTTAATCCAGCTGAGTCCTCCTCTTCGGGGTGGCCATTTTAAACCACCGCTGCAGTCGTCTTCGGGGGGGAAGACCAAGCCCAGGGGGGAAGATGTGGCTCCCCTCAACCTGGCTTGTGGCTTCCCCTTACTCCGCCACCCCTCCAAGGCAGCTTCAGCCCCTAATCGTAATGATCGGGGCTCTCCAACGAAAGAGCACGGACCATAGCCGCAGAGAGTCGCGATCTACGGTCCATCAGCGAGGAGGCTCCCAGGGTTGCCAGGTAGTTAGGGATACTTCTCATGAACATTCAAATCTACTCTAGCAAGTTTTAGGCTTATTGGTTCATCCAATATTCTTGGCTTTGGCTTGTAAGGATTCTTCCAACACCCACTCTATGAGATTTTAGTTATTGCTATGTATCTCAACATTGAATGAGAGTCACTGACGGCTCTTGTGGGAAGTGAATCTGAATCTGGAATGAAGTCAAAGTGGGCTTCTAAGGGGCAGGAAGGAGCATAAAAGAAATCCCCACACATTTAATTGGGAAGAGAGAGCTTGTTGAATGATCAGGTAACATTGCATTTTTAGAAACTATAATAGGACAGTTTTGATTTTTCTCAGTTTTTCTCTTTTACAAAACTGTCAAATCCACTCTTTGATATTACTTTGATATTATTCTTTTAAGTTCCAATTAAATTGTGTATGTGCTTATGTGTACATTGTAACATTCATTTTTCCTGTTTCTCTAATGTACTTTTTTTGCAAGCAAATTTCCTTGATACAATGCATTTTCACTAATGTAGTTTGGGGTATTTTTCCTTACAAACATGTTTTAAATTACTGAATGCGATACAGGACACTGAAAAATGAGAAGTATTGGTATGAATATAGAAAATCAGATAAGTGACTCAATATGTGAATGAAAGAAATTTCCTACCCAGCACTATATGAGTTTTTTTTCTTTCTAATTATGTAACAGGTTATTGTGGACGAAAGCATTCTAATTCTAGATGTGCATTTGTGCCCTCCATGCACATAGCCAAGGAATAATAAACAAGAAATCTGGGATTGCCAGATTCAACTATCTTGATGGGTTTCTTGCATATTTAAAGGTGTTTTTTTTAATTGCATTTTCCCACCAAGAAATCTTAAGTCATTTCACTTTTGCCTCCTTCAGAATTTCCTACAGTGCCCATACCTCATCTGTTTGAGTCAGTGGTGGTATTCAAAAACTTTTACTACCGGTTCTGTGGGCGTGGCTTGGTGGGCGTTGCCATGTGACTGGGTGGGCATGGCTTTTTTTGCAGCCCCCACCCGTTTTGGGGAGCTTCTTAGCCCCAGAGGAGCTTCTGGGAGGGGCGTTTTTGCTCCCCTAAGGCTCCTCTGAGGCTCAGGAAGAAAAGAAAAAGAGCATGGGAGGGGCACGCAGCACTCCTCCAAGCTCCATTTTGGGAGCTTCCCAGCCTCAGAGAAGCTTGGGGGGGGCATTTTTGCTCCCCTAAGGCTCCTCTGGGGCTTTGGAAGGCAAAAAATGGAGGGGGGGCTGAGCTCCTCCCTCTATTTTTTGCCTTCCTGGACCTCAGCAAGGGGAATCCCGGCACAGCTGATCTTATCTACAGCTGATTATCGGGAGGGAAAAAAAGAAAGAAATACCTTAGGCGAATGACAGGCAGGCGGGCAGGGTGAGCGAGCATCGGGCGGGAGAGCAACCGGGTGGGGGGCGTGGCCAGCCAGAACTTACTACTGGTTGGGCGACCCATGCCAAATTCTTGCTGCCGGTTCTCCCGATCTGTTGCGAAGCGGCTGAATACCACCACTGGTTTGAGTTTGAGACCAGGAAAAATATTTCAATTTTTACAACAGCATGATTTAACTTAATCTTACTTTTTATGTCCAAATGTCTATGGTTTCATTGTTCATATGTCACAGAAAGAGCTTTAATGAACTACATTTTTCCCATATCTATTATGCCTGCTCCTGGCTTCATTTAAATATGGCAAAGAAAAAAAAAATGTACCTAAAGAAATTATTCTTCTCTAGCATGAACAAGTCTGTGTGAGGAACCAGTTCAACTGGCACATTATGACAATAACAAGAAAAATATTCTGCTATTTCTTCTTGTAAATTGAAGAGATAAGACTCCAGCAGGGAACATAACACTATCAATACTAATTGCATGTAATTATACAGTGAGGCAGCAGCATTAAACAATGACTGCCACAATATTCAAATTTTATCTTTTTAATATTAAAATTTCTTCAACATGAAATATTCCCAGATGTTCCCAAGTTTGTAGCACAGTTTTACAAATGAAGGTGTTTAGTGTGAGGGAAGGGATTGGGAAAAAGAACAAAGAGCTGCTAAAAGATCTGGGGAGCAAGTAATGAAAATACCGAAGCTGTGTGGCCCTCTTTTGTCTCAAAGAAAACCTGAGGATTCGGGAGGTGTGAATTTGAATAGCAACCATTTAATATGAACCTCCCAGATTACTGTAAGGCTTGAACGGGCCAAAAAAAGTGTCCTAATTTTTTAACATTTCTCTTTTTCTGACTCTCTTTTGATGTTCTTTCAAATTTTACCTGACTGTTTTCTAGCTTCCTTTGCTGCATTTATTGTACTGTTGATTTAAAACAACACACCACTTGGTCTCTAAATAAGTAATATATGAGAAGAATCCCATATCTCAATTCTTCATAAGTCTGTTTCCATAAAAATAATTTTAAAAATTGCCATTTCATCAACAACTTAGAAATTAATGTATCAATACATTAGACACAGCCAAATTATTTGCAATTCAAATAAAATCACGACATTGCTTGAAAGTATAATGGAATAAGTGTCCTTTAAGAAATAAAATAATTAGTTTGATTTGTATCATTCTTTTGATAAAAATAGGTCAGTGTCACTGGTTACAGCTGATATACTACAAAAACTACAAAAACACTCGTCATGACTAATTGGACAAAATCAGAGGGTAACAATTTTTGAACCAAGATATCCCAAATAGCCTAACTTATAGAATATATCCAAAATCTTGGACCCATGACACCCAATCAAATAATATTTGGGGAACCTGCACCTGCTTCAGTGCTACTGGGTACTGTTAGACTGCTGATGCAGTCACATAATCTTTATTTTCAACATTCCATGACAGTTTCCCAGCCAGTCTTGCAATCTTTCACTCTTTCTCCTACCCAGCAGCAGCCACTTACCTTGGCCATTCTGTTTTTCTGCTTAGATAAGAAAATATCTCTGAAGTGATAACCCAACAAGTCATGGCTTGTCTATTTATAAATCCAGCCTTTCCTATCAATTTTATTATGAATTTTCTCTTTTCTGCATTCCTCCCCAGTTTAATATTTTATTGAAGTGAATCCAGTTGTTTGGTTGCAGAGAAATTAGGTTTCTGTCAGCAGAAAGTGAGAGGAAAATACTGCTTGACAGTGTACTGCAGGGACATCAAACTCATGTCGTCATAGCAGTGTCATGTTGATGTATTGGGACTTTTTTCCCCTTTACTAAACCCAGTGTGGGTGTAGCCAGCACATGACACATCCAGCATGTGGACCAGGAGTTTGACAGCCCTGGTCTACTGGCTTCCCTGAAGCCAGCCCTGCTAGTTCATTTTGTGAAACAGTTACGAAGAAAGGAGGCAATCTGCAAATGATATTTTGCTCCTTGCTCATGGAAACTGCCCTTGGATCCAAGGGCCTTACTAGTTAATTCCTTGTATTAGTAGTTTCAAGCAATTATGTGGCTAACACATTCCAGCAAATTGAATTTTAAGGCATTAAATTTCTTAAACCCTACAAAATTAAAAATCAAATTGGTTTTCATTTACAAAAAGAGAAAACATTGTTGATTTGTGTTTTGAAGTATTGTCAGGCATCATCCATCAATTATTCCTCTCAGGGGGATGGGAAGAGAGAAAAATGCAGCAATTAAATCCTATTGTTTTATTAAGTTTATTTGCGATGTTACTTTGAAAGTGTAAATTTATAGTTACCTTTCCCTTTTCTGGATAAGTTTGAAATCATCAGTTGCTAGAAATCTTCTTCAAGTCAAGGTTGACTTCATAAACATATTAAGGTTAAATTCTATTGTTCTACTTTTCAACTACCCTTTCTCCTCTTTTTAAATTTTCAATAATACTAAAATTTCCCCCAAGATATAAAATTCTTCTGACACTCCAGTCAGAAGTTTTTCCTCCAGCGAGATCTCAGAGAATGTATGTAGAAGATGAAGTCGTTTATGCCCTAAAATAGATTCAACTATTCATTTTACAATGTGGAAAAAGGCAGAAAGTAGAAAACAGATAATGTGGCTCTCCAGATCAGAATCAGAACCAGCATGGGCAATCATGAGAGATGCTGAGAGTCGTATTATCAACAATATATGCTCTGACCACAAGCTCTGGCATTCTGGCATACACTAATGAAATTCAGTGGAGCAACTTACAATATTATACTGTATAAAGATTTGTTGACTACATTGTTAAGAAGATGCACTATGAAGCATGAAGACAATTTACATACAATATAAATAAATACAAACAAACATATTGAGGAAATAGGTCAAATGGATATTAAGCAATAGTTAACCAAATGTTTATATATTAATAACACTCTTATTATCTGACCTTTCCCTGGGTGAAATGCTGGGCAACAAATGTCATAGGGCAACAAAATTTGAATCAAAGTAAAATCTATTTTAAATTACAATGATCTGCTTTGGAATTCAGGTTCCAACTGGCTACAGAGCACTCTCCTAATTCTCACACCATGAAAAATAATAATTTTCATTGGGCTTAATGCCAAAACAATGTCACCAAACTCTTCAAATTTTTCTACAAAGGAGTAGTATAGATTAGAAGTAAGACAAGAAGAGAACAAATAATCTTTTTTTACAAAGGCAACATTTTCCACTTGTAGTAACATGAACTGCAGTCAGATCATATTGTGACTGTGATATTATTTTTGATGGGAAAACATTTACACTTCCTTTTTTGGCAAAGTGCTTGCAAGAGATGGAATTGAATTGTGGTATTGTATGGTAGTTTAAAATTTTACCATTTTAAAATGGTAGTTTTTATTCATTCAGAAAGAATCAGATCTTTGGATTATTCACATGCTTATCTACTTAAAATAGAAGCAGACATTATCACATTAGCCTTCTCAATTTTTTTTATTTTATTTCTTCCACTCTTCAAGCAGGGGGGATAGTTTACGGGAATACAAAAATAGAGGATAGGAGTAACAGAAAGATGTACTAACTGAAAGATGAGGAAAGTGTCAGAAAAGGCAGGATCTTTAGTATAAAGCCTTCCTTAATGCTAAGCTATCCTTTAAAAAAAACTCATCTTGTTTTTAATAGGAACATGAAAAGACTACATGTATTGTATTCTACTATTTGCGTGCAAAATCAGATTTCTTAAATCTGAAATTAGTTCATAGTACTGATTGATATTTCACAGTTCATTGGTCTGAGACTGAAGCAAAGTATGACCTGTAAACCAAGCTGAAATTTTCTATTTAGTAACATTTATGCCCCAGATATTTAAAACATAATTTAGATTGTAAATATGCCAAGCAAACACAGAGACACATGAAACAGCATGTTGCCCTACACAGCAGTTCCTCCCCTGCCAAAGATAAGCCTAAACCCTTGCCAGTTAATTGTAATAATCTGCATATATTCAAAACAACTAGCATTCAGACAAATCAACCATCAATAGACCCATACAGAGAAACCCCGTTTGTATACCATTCAAAGAGACAATAAAATAGCTAAGAAGGAAGCAAAGAAACCACAATATATCCTCTCCAAAAGCCTAAAGTCTAAATCTTGAAAGAGCTTCAGGTATTGTAGAAGTGCAAAGTTTCGGAATATTGGGTATATCCATAATTCAGTCTTTAATTGTAGGGGGAAAGAATGGAAAACTAGGACATAGATGAATAGAAATGAACATTCCGCAAGGGAATTTAGTGGGTTGCTCAGTATCCTCATCTTTGTAGTAGCTTTCACTTACCAAAATTAACAATGCTGATATTGGAAATTAATAAAACAAGCTGCAGTTTTTATGGATGCATACTAAAGCCTAAATTCAGCCTAACTTCACCCACGTGAGTAGTATCAGAGAGAGCAAAACTGTATGAGTAGGATAAAAGGGAAAAGTAAGAAAAACTTATAGATTACTCTTTGGGAGCAAAAATGTTAGTTCAATTAATTTTTTATTTCTTTCCATTAGTAATGTCTCAAATTGTATTTCCTGTGAATTTTGGTGTTTGGTTTTTAAAAAATTGAAAATTGAAATATAGTTGATGTTATATCAATCTTTTTTTCTACTGATAATTCCACTGGTATCACATTGGAACAGGATATAATTTTATTCAAACTTATCAATCAATCAGAATAGAGCTGGAAGAGACCTTGGAGGTCTTCTAGTCCAACCTAATCCTGCTCAAGCAGGAGACCCTATATCATTTCAGACAAGTGACTGTCCTGTCCAGTCTTTTCTTAAAAAGTTGAGGAAGTACAACTTCTGATGGTAAGCTGTTCCACTGGTGAATGAATGAATGAATGAATGAATGAATGAATGAATGAATGAATGAATGAATGATTTATTGACCAAGTGCGATTAGACACACAAGGAATTTGTCTTGGTGCATATGCTCTCAGTGTACATAAAAATAAAAGATACATTTGTCAAGAATCATAAGGTACAACACTTAATGATAGTCATAGGGTACAAATAAGCAATCAAATCATACTAGGAAACAGTCAATATAAGTCGTAAGGATACAAGCAACAAAGTTACAGTCATACAGTCACAAGTGGGAGGAGATGGGTGATAGGAACGATGAGAAGATTAATAGTAATAGTAATGTAGACTTAGTAAACAGATGGACAGTGTTGAGAGAATTGTTTGTTTAGCAGAGTGATGGTATTTGGGGAAAAACTGTCCTTGTGTCTAGTTGTTCTGGTAGGCAGTGCCCTATAGCGTGGTTTGGAGGGAAGGAGTTGAAACAGTTTGTGTCCGGGATGTGAGGGCTCTGTAAATATTTTCACAGCCCTCTTTTTGACTCATGCAGTATATAGGTCCTCAATGGAAGGCAGGTTGTTAGTACTTGTTTTTTCTGCAGTCCTAATTATCCTCTGAAGTCTATGCCTGTCTTGTTGGGTTGAAGAACCAAACCAGGCATTTATAGAGGTGCAGATGACAGACAGTTAATTGTCCTTACTGTTAGGAAGTTTCTCCTTAGGTCCAGGTTGCTTCTTTCCTTGATTAGTTACCATCCATTGTTTCTTGTCCTGCATACAGGTGCTTTGGTAAATGCTTTGGCAACCTCTCATACTGGAATACTGCTATCATGTCACCCCTAATCCTTCTTTTCTCTGGACTAGCCAAACCCAACTTCTGCTACCATTCTTCATATATTTTAGTCACCAGGCCTTTAACCATTTTAGTTGCTCTTCTTTGCACTTTTTTCAAAGTCTCAACAACTTTTTTGTAATGTGGTGACCAAAACTGGATGCAGGCGTGGCCTTACTAAGGCTTTATAAAGTGGTATTAATTGGGGTGGGCTTCAAAAATGTTAGCAATGGGTTCTCTGCACGGTTGCTGGATGGGCATGACCATGATGGGTGTGGCCTAGTTGGCCTCCTGCACCATAGCAGGGGGGGTTGTTTTTGCCCTCCGCAGGCTCCGGAGGCTTTCCTCGAGCCTCCAGGAGGGCGAAAATGGCCTCCCTGGGTTCCACAGGCTCTCTGGAAGCTGGAAACAGGCCTATTTCCAGACTTCCCAAACTTCCGGGAGGCCCATTTTTAGGCATCCCCAAGTCTCAGCCCATACGCTGCACTTACGTGCATCCCAAATGGGCCGTGTGAGGACTCCTGGGAGGGGCAGAGTGGGATGGGCGGGGCCAGCCAGGAGTGGAATTTGGGGGTTCTCCAAACTGCCCAGAATCTTAGCTAGGGGCTCTCCCGAACCCCTGAGAACCACCAGCAGCCCACCCCCTGGTATTAATACTTCATATGATTTTGATTATATACCTGTGTTTATACAATCAAGGATTATATTAGCTTTTTTGGATGCAGCCGCACAGTACTGGCTCATATTTAAATGATTGTCAACTAAGACTCCAAGGTCTCTCTCACAGTTACTGTTTTTGAGTTAGATTTCACCTAATTTGTACTTGTACCTTTGGATTTTCCTACTAATTGTACTCTGGGATGTAATCAGTCAGGTCCCAGTGATTTGTATTCATCAAGATCAGACAGGTGTTCTCTTACCATTATCTTACTTATTTTAATTTTTAGTTCTAATCTGTCTTTTACAGTTATGTTTTTGGTAGATTGGGCTTTAGTTTCTTTTTGCATGAAGACTGATGCAAAGAATGGGTTAAGCAGCTCTGCTTTCTCTCTACTGCCTATTATTTCCTTGCCATCTTCTCTCTTTTTTTTAAGTGGACCTACTTTCCCTTGATTTTTTTCTTGTTATTTTTATGTTGAAGGAAACTTTTCTTTATTATCTTTGACTTTGGTTGCAAGTCTTTGTTCATTCTGAGCCTTAGCTGACATGACTTCATGTTTGCAGATTCAGGATATATGCTGGTATTCTGCCTTAGTTACGTGTCTCTCTTTCCATTTTTTGTACTTGTCCCTGTTGTCTTTCAGTTTATCAGAGTGATCTTTGTGGAACCATACTGGTTTCTTCTTGGATTTCTTGTTTTTCTTTTTCAGTAGTATTGTGCTGGACTGGCTTTTATGATAATATTTTTCAGAGTTTCCCACACTTCTTGAGTTGTTTTCCCCTTTAGAATTTTCATTCATGGCTTCTTTTCTTAGGCTCTCTTGGATGACCCTAAGCTTGGATGTTTGGTTAAGAGACTTGAGAGGTTTTTGAAGGTGGATGGGAGAGGAAGGGCCCTGTGACTGAAGACTGAGAAAGAATTTGGAAAGAGCTTAAAGGAGTACAGCTGAAAAGATAATAGCTGATTTATAAGTGTATAGCGTGAAGGCCCGTTACTCCCTTTTTTCAGTCAAAGTGTCAAGGTCTGGAGAAAGTGGAAGAATTAAATATTTTTAAAGCAGAGCCTTGACAAGGTGTGTATAATAAAGTTAATTGTTCCAATTGGGTCTATTTAGTTTTATCATGTTGCATTTACGGAGATTAGTTGATAAGGACAAGACAAAGGAGGAAGTAACATCTATGAAATCTAGACTGTGTAAATTCTTAGAAGGTCAAGAGATCTTTTTGGGTTGTTGGATGTCAAAATGCAGGAAAAGTGTAGAAAATTGTTTGGCAAAGACCCAAAGTAGGCCTTAGACCTTTCAGAGTTAGGCCTGATTTGAGTGGAAAAAGCCTTAGAAATGGAAGCGAGAAAAAATATCGCTACAGAAATCACTGACTCAATCAGATAAACTTGATGTTCTCTTACAAGAGTTAAGAGATATGAAGGAGGATTTGAGGCAAATAAATGATAAAATGGATAGTATGGAGGTAAGAATAACAGATTTGGTGAAACAAATTCAGGATATGACACAAAATATTACAGAAGTGAGGACTCAGATGGGAGAACATGGTAGGGTGTTAAAAAGCTAGATAACTACGATGCATCAGGTGAAAAAGGATTTGACTGAAATATGGGACCGTAAGTGCCGCTCAAATATATGGATACGTGGATATCTGGAGAAAAGTGAAGAAAATGAAGCAAAATGGATTCAAGAAGTGTTGGACTGGGCTACCTTGATCCTCCCAGATGTCCCCTTTACAAGATATGATATTGATGGAATAGATACAGATACAGATAATCAGAGTTGGAAGGGACCTTGTAGGTCATCTAGTCCACCCCCCCGCCCAAGCGGGAGACCCTACACCATTTCTGACAAATGGCAGTCCAATCTCTTCTTGAAAGTCTCAACTGATGGCGCTCCCACAACTTCTGAGGGCAAGCTGTTCCATTGATTGATTGAGTCAGCCCAAAATGGTTGGGAAGAAAATTGCCGAGAGATGTTGTGATACAACTCTGATCTTACACAAAAAAAGAACAATTGATGCATAAATTGTGGCAAATTATAGCATTGATAGTGTTTGAGGATCATCAGACACAAGTTTTTCCAAATTTAAGTAGTGAGACTTTACAATGGAGGAGAGAGATGCATCAAGTTTGTCAATTATTCAAGAAAGATTATATTAATTATAGCTGGGGTTATACAGTTTGTTTGTTTTTGAGATTTTCATGTGTTGGAAGATCTTATAGAATTGAAACAAAGAAAGTGTTGGATCCCTATCGTGATACTGCCATTTCTGTGGGAGGAGGGCCTGCATCATTTATTCACTTATTACCCTCTTCCTGTTTCCTACATATCCTGTAATCCCTTAGTTTATAACCTGACACTTATCTGCCCTATGCTTTGATTTACCTTTGGGGAATATGTAAAGGGGGAGGGCCATCTGTTTTGTCTCAGTTCTGAAGTCTCCTGAAAAAAGTACCTGTGAACAGTCTCTTATTTCCTTCCCAGGATAACCGTTTTCACAACATCTTCACACCTGTGGATTGGCTCATTCAACATTGGACTGAGGGAAGTTTCTAACTCCTTCATCCTAACAGAATTGCTCACAGGGACCTTAGAGCCTGCTTTGCTTTTGTCTTGCAATCACTTCCTTTCAATAAATGGTTCCTTTTGAAATGCTGCTATCTCAAGAATCCGTACTTTCTTGAATGGGGAGTAGAGGCAGGAACTTAACAGGTGGGCTGGGACTTCCAAATGTTAGAAATTATTGGGTAGCTAATCAATTAAAGGTGGTCCCAGATATTATAGCATTAACTAGAGGTTTAATATGGAGGTATATCGAGTTGAAAGAATTAAGGGAAATAGGTGATCTAATAGAAGCATATTGGTTTAAAAAGGATATTTTAAAAATTGTGAAGAGGATTCAAAATCCTTTTTTCAAAAAAATTGATAGAACTATGGAATAAATGGAGATACTAGTTAATGCCAGGAATTTCTCCTTTAATACTGGTCATGGAAATAGAGAAATTCCCTAAGATTGAATTGAAAGAATGGATTAGTAAATTAAAAGAAAATCAGATATATAAATGGGAAGACTGGAAGAACACGATAAAGAATATAATACAACTAAATACTGTTTTATCTGATACTAAAATAAATTGGTTGAATTTAATACAATTAGAGAAATGGATAAAGGTGGAAGAAAGATTTGAGGAGAAAGATAGACAGTTCATAAAATTAGAAATGATTATAAAAGAATGGGAAGGTGAATGAAGAATATATAGGTAAAGAAAGAATTGGGAAAATATATAGAATATTAACTGAATTAGAAGATCACGCAAAAGTTTTAAAATTAATTTGAGAATCAGATTTAGGAGAAATAAATGATAATGATTGGAAAAATATTTGGAATATAAAGGGTATATAAGAATATGTCAGTTAGAGTTAAGGAAAATGGATATAAAGTGATATGGAGGTGCTATTTAACACCACATAAATTAAATCAAATAGATGTTAAATATACAAATATTTGTTGGAGGTGTGAGAAGGATGTTGGAACATACTGTATGTGGTGGGATTGTGATAGTACACAAAAATATGGGATATGGTGTTTAGGGAAATTAGAGCACTTTTGAATGTAAATTTAGATAGGATTGCATTATTGTTGCTGGTGGAAAAACAGGATATCAATGAAACAAAAAAGGAATTGATTGTAAATTTGATAATGGCAGCTAGATTAGTGATGGCTAAACATTGGGGATGAAATTGGGATATTCAAAGAAATAAGTGGTATTATGAAATCTGGAGTATTTAAAAAAGGAATGATTAAAGTAAACAATTATAATGAAATATGGGGGGATTTTATAAAAACAATGTTGGAGAAGGCAAAGGGAATAAACCTACTCAAGAATATATGTTGTTTTGGAGGGGATAAGGGCACAATTGGAATACATTGTATATCTTTTCGTTGTTATAGAAGAAATATAAGTAATAAAAATGGTCTGGGGGGGTGCATTGTAATATTTGTAATTTTTTTCCCTTTTTTGTATCTAGATTTATATGTATTATGTTTCTATTATTTATATTCAAAATAAAAAATAAAGTTTAAAAATAAAGTTTAAGACACTGGCTGGATTATGTTCTATTATTTGTGTTTGCATTATACTGAATTCCAATATGATGTGGTCATTCTCACCCCAAGTTCCGGCAATTTCAACTCCTTCCATTACACTGCTCTATTAGTAAGAATTAGGCCTAGTATAGCTTGTCTTCTAGTTCCCTCATCTACCTTTTAGATGACAGTCAACTAGGTTGGTTAGGAATCTGTTTGATCTCCCATTTGCTGCAGAGTTTGTCTCCCAGTAGATATCAGGGTAGTTAAAGTCTCCCATTACTACTGTGGTATATCCCTATATACATTTCTCATTGTTTAGCAAAAAAAAATCATCTATGTCTTGTGCTTGGTTGAGTGGCCTGTAGTATATGCCTATAGCAATGTCACTCTTTTTTCCTTTTATATTGGCCCATATGGATTCTAGATAGTTTTCATCCTTGGTTTTGTGGATTTCTTTTATGAAAAATAGTCTAATGAAATAAAGAGATTGTAATTTTCAGTATAAAACAGCTGCCCTGTTGAGATTCGACGATTATTTCTGGGTTGAACTGAATAGTTAGCAGGGGATGTGTATCAACAGAGTCATTATTTAGTGCCAGAGCACAGTTGTGGTAACCTCAGGCTAAAGTGACATTCAGCAATAGATCTAATTGACAGGTTGGCTCTTTTCAGCTAATGGTTTGCTCAAATGGATGGTGTTCAGTCTGGCTTCAATTAAAGACACTAGCACTTTCAGGAAACCAGATATGACTATCAGCAAAATAAAGTAAGAGCACTGCTTCTGCTGATTTGATATCATATCAAAACTTCTAAGAAACCAGAGATTCCAACTGTAAGCCTTTCAGTTATTTAGCACTGTTCTGTGCTTATTTTAAACAAGATACATCATCCATTTCTTCAGAAGAAAGGCACACATTGAGACTTATTCTCAGATAAATAGGAATCGGAATGAAACATCACAGTTTTATGCTTCTCTTTTTGATAGTGAGACTACCTATTAGTAGGAAATCAGTAATACTACACTCTCTTATGAAGGAGTTTCATTATCTCGCAGAATTATAGAATAGAAAGGGGTCCTTTAAGCCAGGGGTCCTCAACCGCCGGTCCGCGGACCGGTACCGGGCCGCGGAACAAGCCTTACCGGGTCGCTGGTTGCTGGGCGCCGCCATCTTTTTGGTAAAAAGCACTTCTGGTGAGCTTTTCCGGGTAGAAAGCTCACCGGAGCGCTGTTTCATAAAAGATGGTGGCGCCAGCGCTTCTGGTGAGCTTTTCCGGGTAGAAAGCCATTTCTACCCGAAAAAGCTCACCAGAAGCTGCGCCGCCATTTTTATGACGAACAGCGCCTCGTGACGCCACCGGAAGCGCCTTTTCGTCATAAAAGATGGCGGCGCCCAGTTGACGCTGATACCGGGCCGCGGCGCCCAGCTGATGTCAGAACCGGCCGTGGCGTCGAAAGGTTGGGGATCCCTGCTTTAAGCCATCAAGTGTTTAGTGCAAGAATCTAAATTAAGCATTCCAGATTGGTAGTTATTTAGTTTCCGCTTATACGCATCCAGTAGACAGTCTCCATCCTCTGCCTGCCAATCCGATTGTTGGTGTCATAAGTAAATACATTTGCATTTCTCTATGTTATGTTTCTTTCAGTTACTCTGAGATCATTTATCCATTCTGTCAAGCTCAATTTAGATTTCATTTCTGAATTCTAGGCTATTAGTTATCCCAAACCATTTTGTGTTACCTGCAGGTCTGGTAAGCATCCTTATCATCACTTCACACAAATAATTTATGAAAATAATGAATAATAGAGAAATCAGGACTGATCTTTGTAGCATTCTATTTCATATTTCTGTACAAATTAATTAGAAATCCTTGAATAATATTACCTGAGTATGATTTTCATGACAGCTATGTACTATCTAAATGTCTTGCCTTTCAGCCCATACTTTAACCAACATAGCTAGATTTTAAAAAAAGAGATAGGTTTCTCACACCTTTTTCCCTCACAAATCCATGGCTTCTATTAATTACCTAACACTGTGATGGCAAACCTATGGCACGCATGCCACAGGTGGCACACAGAGTCATTTGTGTGGGCACATGAGCAAACTTACCTTACTGCACTTGTGGCGCCTCCCAGCAGATTTTTGGCCTGTTTGAGGCCTTTTTCTGCCTCCCAGAGGTTCAAGGGAAGCCTCTGCAGACTTTGGTGGCCGAAAAAAAGGCCCGTTTCATCACTTCCTATATTTCTGGAAATACTGGAAGTAACGAAACAGGCCCATTTTTCAGCTTCCAAAGGCTGCAGAAAATGAAAATCATCTGGGAGGTGCAGTGCAAGTAAGGGGGGGATTGCGTATACATGCAGAGGGGGCCCCGCACGCATTGCTTTCTAGGTGCTGGCACATGAGCATGCGAGCGTGCAATTTTTGGCACAGGAGCCCAAAAAGGTTAGCCACCACTGACCTAACACATTGACTTCAGAATATTTACAGATCTCTTTATAATCTGCTCAAGAATTTATGTAGATATTGATGTCAGTCTAATTGGCTCCTACTATGATGATTAGTTGCATAGTCAGTCAGATGTTTAGATTGGATTTGGCATTTTTATCTACCTATTGAGTCCTTCCCAATGACCTGTATAGGCAGATGTTGTTGTTTAATGGCATTAAAGGTACTACAGCAGAATGTAACTGTTCCAAGTAAAGCTGACTCTTGCAATTAACTGGTTGTGATTTTGTCAATCCTGATGGTGTTCAAGTGGTATTACACATATTTTAGGATTGTACCTGAAATGATTATTACTAGTACTGCGTTTGTTGTTCTACTTCTATTTGCAGGTTTTTGCATTGTTGTGATTTTCTTTAGTTTTTTTTCTCATCTATTCTGCTGTCTCCAGATATAGGTAATCCCCAAGTTATGAATGTTCACTTAGCGCCTGTCCAAAGTTACAATATAACCCCAAGTACTTATGAAACAGACCCAAAGTTACGAACGTTGCAGCACCACAGCAGTCGTTCACCCTTATGAACGACCACAGAGGCACTGCAATATTAGCTCTGCCTATTTCCTCCCCCCACCCGCAGCCGGGACTCCACAGATCCAGACTGGGCCTGTGGATACTCACTTTGCAAAAATCTAGAGAACCTTTGGAGACCCAGCCGAGGAGGGGGGGGGGGGACAGGCAGGGCTAATATTGCAGTGCCTCTGCGGTGAACAACTGCTCTGGTACTGCAACATTTGTAACTTCAGGATTGTGTGGTAAGTACTTGGGGGGATTGTCATAACTTCAAGCGGTCGCTAAGTGAACTGTTGTAACTTGAGGATTATCTGTACATTGTTTATGGTCCAATTCGTTTTTGCTTGCAGGCAAATTATTATATTATTATTGTTAAAATTTATTACAGCTATCCACTCCAATGGCTTACAAATACAAAAACAATAAAAATATACAACATTCCAGGCAGCTTGGACTAAAACAATCATAATAACAATCAGACCATTCATAAGCTCATTAACTGAAGGCTCCAAATAGTTTGTTGGTTCTTCCTTCTTGCCCTTTTTGGACATTCTTCTCCTCTATTCATCTGGCTTTTCAATAGTTCTGCATATTTTTTTTACAAACAACAAGTAAGGGTTTTGCCCTATATAAGTTTTATTTATTTTTATTTATTTATTTTATTTATTTGATATGTCAATCGCTTACAAGATAATAGATATAAGTATAAACATGAGTAAGAATACAGGAAATAGGTACGAATAAATGGGGACAATAGGACAGGGACAGTAGGCACGATGGTGCACTTATGCATGCCCCTTACAGACCTCTTAGGAATGGGGTGAGGTCAATAGTGGTTAGTTTGAGGTTAAAGGAGTGGGGGTTAGAGGATGTAACAACAGAGTCAGGTAGTGCATTCCAGGCATTGACCACTCTGTTGCTGAAGTCGTACTTTCTGCAATCCAGTTTGAAGCGGTTTACATTGAGTTTGTATCTGTTGTGTGCTCTTGTATTGTTGTGGTTGAAGCTGAAGTAGTCATTGACTGGTAGGACATTGTAGCAGATAATTTTGTATGCTACGCTTAAGTCTAACCATAGGCGGCGTAGTTCAAGGTTGTCCAAGCCCAAAATCTCAAGCCTGGTGATATAGGGTATTCTGTTGCGAGCAGAGGAGTGTAGTACTCTTCTTGTGAAATACTTCGCTCAATTGTATTAATGTCTGATATGCAGTGTGGACTCCAGACTGATGAGCTGTATTCGAGTACTGGTCTGGCAAAAGTTTTGTATGCTCTAGTTAGCAATTCGATATTTCCGGAGGAGAAGCTTCGTAAGATTAGATTTACAACTCTTAATGCCTTTTTGGCAATGCTGTTACAGTGAGCTCTGGCACTTAGGTCATTTGATATGAGAACTCCAAGGTCCTTGACAGAGTGAGGATCATCAACGAGGTCATATCCATCTAGTTTGTATTTGGTGTACTGATTTTTTTTACCAATGTGTACAACAGAGTATTTGTTGGTCGAGATTTGGAGTTCCCAGATGTTTGACCATTCAGAAACATAATCAAGGTCACTTTGAAGGATAGTAGCATTGTCAGTGGTGGTGAATAGTTTTACGTCATCTGCAAAGAGGACGCAGTTGCTTATAAGGTGATTGCAAAGGTCATTTATATAGAGTATAAGGAGTGTGGTTCCTAGAACGCTGCCTTGGGGGACACCACTGTTAACTGGAGCAGGGTTAATGGGATGTAAGTTGAAGGTCTTGCTTTTGATACATTCTGTGCGGTAGTCAATGTATAGGTTAGTATTTCCTTGTTCATGGAGTCTTTTGAGCTCCAAGCGCAGCTCACGGGACTATACACGTTGCTGTAAGGTTAGGTCAGGGCGAGAACGGAGGTTTTTATGGTTGGTGTTGCTTTTGGCAAGTGAATTTATAGTATAAATGAATTTACGTTTGATTGATTCATTTTTGCAAATGATCCAGCAGAAGCGTGGGGCTACCGAGCCGTCATTGTTTTTGAACTCTGGGCCGATGCGGGAAATGTCAAGTATTTCATCAGGGGAGATGGTTGATGCTTGATAGTCACTGATGATGTTTCGGACAATTGTGATGTCATCATTGTCATTGATGTCCTCTAGACCAAATAAGATGGCGTTTGGACACTTCGCACTCGACAGCTTCTCTGAAGAGGATTGGGATTTCATTATTTGTTGGATTTGAGGTTTTTGGTGGATTGGGTTGCAGTTGTTGGGTAGAGATCCGATTTGTAGCTATTGGATGTTTGGGTTTTTGTGTTGTGTCTTTTTTTTCAAGGTTAGTTAATCTTTCTTTTAAAGTGTCCAGGGATGCTACTATGGTGTCAAGGGATAATATTAGTGTTTCTATGGTATCAACTTTTTTAAACAGGGCAATATATTTGTCCAGTTGGGGGTCTGCATGATGGGCAGAAATATTAAAATGCATGGTTGGATGATTCTAGGAATTGAGTTATTTGCTTGGGTAATCCCAAGCAGCCATGGTGAGCGTAGTTGTCACATAGAGAACATTTGGTGGAATTTTCATTATCCTTTAGAGTTTCATTGCATATAAGGCATGTGCAGGAGTCTTGTGGTTCATTGGTGGGGATTTCTTTTTCTTTAGGTTGTGGTTTTGCATTGGATTTTTTTCCTGGCATGGTAGATTTGTTGAGATAGTACATTGATTAAATTGCTTAATGAAACAAGATATTTGGGTAATCAATATAGCCAATATCACACCAATTAATCAATTACAATAATCTCTCTAGTCAAATAATTTTGCTAAACAACAATCAGCCTAATCAATTAATTACACTAATCGCTAATCACACTGGTCAATTAAATTCACTAAATCACTAATTTTACTAATCAATTAAATTACATGAATCCTGATCTTTTACACTGATCAGTAATCACACTATTTGCACTAAACACTCTAATCACACTAATCAATCAAAACAATAAATCAATTAATCCATTGATAAATTAATTATTGTATAGAAATTGATTATCTAATCATTGATATAGGTCATGAGGTAGAAAAGTTATAAGTTTTGAGGTGATGAAGTAATCAGTGTTTAAGTTAATTCCTTTAGTCTCTAAGATTCAATTCACCTGAGTTACAGATTAAAAGAGACATTTCCTGACTGTATTTCTGTCAGTGTTAGGTTTCTAACTTATCCTTTCATCCAGCTCTTCAATTTTCTTGGTAAAACGTATTTATCTTCCTGTTGAAAAAGAGTAAGTCAAAATTGAGTAGCTCTGTTTTTCCTTTTTTAAAAACAGTTCCCATTTTGCCTCCTTTCTTGACCAGCTGCTATATTTAATTCTTTGTGGCCAGCCCTATTTCTTTTTCCTCCGCTGAAACAGACCTCCTATTTTCCTATGTTTGTCCCTTTTGGTTTTCATGTCTTAAGATTTTTTCATGATTACTCTAGATTTTTTCACCATCATTTTTGGGAATTATTTCCAATTGTGTTTTAATACCTGTTTTGGAACCTCCATTCATCTTTGTATATTGTTTCTGAATAAACTTAAGAAGGAGGTCTGTTCCCATGATCTTAGGCATTTTAAATTTAACGGATAAGAGTTATCATTTGCTTAAATCCATCTTATCAAAATCAGTTGAATTTAACAGTAGCTGGATTCCCATAATCTCATTCTTCCCTGAATCCATGTTATTCTGCAATATATTTTTAATAAATCAACACAAAAAAGCATTAATTTATGACTGTGCATTATTCCCAAATTACCAATTTTAATAAGAATTGTACAGTAAAACAATACATCAACCTTTAAGCTATTAGATATTCCTAAACAAAGTGGTAAATTAGACATAGCTTAAATCTGGCTACTTCTTTATAGAGAATTTTACTGCAGTATGACATTTTGTGATAGGCATTCTTAAAAAATATATTAACGTGTATGTTGAAAATTTTAAATTTTCAAAGCTTCCTTGCAGGTATCCACAATAGAAAACTCTAAAGTTATCTGGTTGGGTAAAAAGCAGTTCAAAGGTCCTCCACTCTTACTACCCCCGGTGCTTTTCTGATGTCATTACAATGAAAGGCTTTGTCGTCGTCTTCTTTTGGTATCATTCCAAGACAGTAAATCAATATATTACAATGCAACATGATTTAGCCCTTTGAATAACAGCCATCAAGAGAGGCAAATTTGATTTTTTAATATTATGACATGACAGGGACAGATACTATCCAAGACAGAATAAAACATTATTCTGTTCAGTTATGATTACCACCCCCATGGATCTGCTTTTCTCCATGTTTCTAGTTTCTTTTACTCTTAAAGATATAAGCTTCAATCCCTGGAGTGAAAAAAACAGATAGGAAGAAGAAGGATATGCAGTAACAAACCGTAATGACCCCTATAATTCCCCAGAGCAAACTCCATCAATACATACCATGAAATGTTATTTTTTAGATCCCTAATTAAGGTTGTGACCAGCCTTTAAAATTCATTAAACTCATCACTGAAGCCAAATCTTAATATCTTACCATCTAGTCTCCAAGGGAGCCATGCATTTGGCTTTACAACTTAATACATTCATTTTCAATTTAAGTGAATTTGCTGCTAAAGCTTTGGGTGCTTTATAAACTAGACTGTTTATATTAAAATAGCTTAATTTTTTTTCAAAAAAATATTAAGGTATATATTCAAATGTTAACATGTATGCTATATTACTGTTTTACAAACATTTAATTCTATCACAACTTCCCTACATTTCTTATTCAGCCAGACTAAGGACAATCCCTAGGCAGTGATTCTTGAGAAAGTTTCTAAATTTTCAGTGCTGTACAGGAGGCCCAATAGTTTTAAATTGTACTTATTAATATCCTTTACATGCAAAGAGTACTGAATGGCAATGATTAAAAACATGTGGAAAACGTTTCTTGTTTCAATAAGGGCTGGATCAACAAATTAATTTATTGCTGAGTTATTCTCACATAACACAATTCTGCTTTATTTTTTCATGTAATATAATTTTTTTGGCCTAAAATTATAAAATTTAAATGTATAGACTTATATACTCTACTGAAACCTCTTATAAAATGTCCAGAAGCTTCAGGTAGTACAAAATACAGTTGCTGGCTACCAACTAGTGTAATACATAATACAAAGTGCATTTTGCCCCAGTACTGAATGACACAAGTCCTGGTCATTACTTGTTTTTCCAGCTACAATCAAACGATACAATAACATGCAGAAAAGGACAGAATCTAGCAGGCAGATTTTCAGAACTACTCAACTGAAAAGATAAAATCAGATTTATCCATACAGAAAATATCTAGATGTCCAGATTAACCAATTTACTCATGCAATCATCCAGTGACACCCTCTGCCACTTTACTAGCTTTCTGTGATTGAACTATTTCAAGCTCCTGTTTTGTTATCTAATAAACGTGACAATTCCAAAAAACATTCAAGACTTTCATGATTTAGTGTAAGATAGACAGACAGAAATCATTGACACTGATTTTCTTTATGGATAATTCCCATGTTAGGTTTATACATGGACTCTTGAAAGATGAGCTGTGAAATGAATAATTCCAATTTTAGAAAATAACCTTGCTCAGTGCAATTATGACAATGTGATGCAGAAAATGAGATCTGTCACTGAATACTCTTCTAGAAGAACAATAATTAACTATGAGGTTCAAACTCTATGTCAAAGGAAAGATAAAGAGTCAGTGTAGACCAACAGCTGACCTTCAGTTTTTCATAAGAAATAAAGATCTTTTGAAGTGAAATCCAATTGGTTTTTGTTTTCCTGAGTTTTCCAGTCTCACAGAATTTGACTATTTCTTAATATGGTAGATTTCTAGAGTGGGAAAGATGGGTAATTGGGAGTGCCTGATTGTGAACCTGAAGTAGACCTTAATTCTATATCTTTCCTAGCTTATGTAGCCAATGGAGACTGTCCCCCATGTCTCATTCTCCTTCCCAAACCCTGAATTTTTAGAAGGGTTACCCTGGTTTGGATAAATTGCTTAGCCCATGAATTAGACTGCCAAAGCATCTTATATTTTGATAGTTGCATTTCGTTTCTCTCCTAACTCTGTAACAAGGGATGTTGAGGGGAACATTTCTCATTGGCAGATTGTTTCTGCCTGAAGTGAGAAAGACAAGGGGGAGATCCTGGAGGGAAAAGTATTGTTAGTATTAGAATTCATTATTAAATTGATTTTAAAAAAATAGATGTGATCCAAATTATTAGCAGACTCAATTTGTTCTATATTTCCCAGGTTCCAACAGCAAGGCATGGTCTGCTCTACCTCTTTGCCATTTTCTAGCCCATTTTCTAGCCTTCTCCACTGTAAAAGCCTGAGAAAATCAATCATGAGTGTTCCCATCACCTATTACAGACTATATTGCATACAGCATCTCTTATTATGCAATGGAAACATTATGATATGCTATATATAATATCAATGTCAATGATGTATTATTGATCAGTGGCTAGAATGCAAATACTGGATGAATAACATTTTATTATATTAATGCAAAAACACAGTTTCATAGAGCATTGAAAAAAGCATTTTTTGTTTCATGCCAATACTTGGTCAAGCAACATATGTTCAGGCTCTATGCAAGGATCTCAATGGATGGACAATATTGAGAACAAAATAGGTTACAAAAAAAAGGAAACCAAAGGTGAAGGAATTTAATCCAGTCGGCAAATACAATTTCACGTCCAAGGAACAGGCCATTAATATTACTGTCAAATATTTGGGTTAAATTTCAAAAATTAAAGAGAATTGCTTGTGACAGCACCATATGAACCAGAAAACAAATAAGAACACAACACGAATGTAAGGAACAGATTTTACATCATACCTAAATGGTTAGTAGAGGGGGCATGCATAAGTGCACTAATGTATCTATTTTTATTCTTTTATTTTTGTTCTCCTTTTTGTTTGGCAAATTCTAATAAATAATAATAATAATATGTTCAAATTATGCAAAAATGAACCAGAAGAGCTATGGTGAAACTCGAAACAGAAAAATATTTCCCCAAATATAAAGAGGACATTATGCAAGTGGTTTTCAAAAATAAATTGCTATGATAACCAAGAAAAGGCAGACGATGAAAGCCTTGAGCAATAAGAAAAATACATAAGTAGCAAATGCAGACTACCAAGGTCAGTTAAGAAAGAACAGGAAAAGAGTTCATTCAAGGAAATCCACAAGTAAAGGGACGCAACATAAAAAAGAAAATGAGTGGTATTTTGAGTATCGTGCAAGACAAAACAAAAAATGTATAGCTTATACAGGATGCTCAAGAATAATCATGGAAAATATCTGTTGGAGGCAAATTAAAGTAAGTTGGAAAGGCTATAGTAAAACTCTTTTTAAAAGATTATATAATGACAAACAAGTGTAAATATATTGTAAATGACAATACATTCAGAAACCAATTGTACAAAAGGTAAAACAGGCATCAGATCAGTTATCAAATAGGAAAGCACTAGGTATAAGTGAAATGAATTGTTTAAAGTTGCAGAAGAGGCAGTTAAAAGGTTCCATGACATGTCATGTTCCATGTCAACTAATATGGAGTAACAGTAAGTGGCCTTAATGTTTGAAAAAAAATAATGCATACATCTATACTGTAGAAGTTAAATAAAATTTGTCAGACTAATGAACTTTTGGACAAAATTCTCAGTTGCTACAAGGTAAATATTTTCCTCTGAGCTTCAAGAAAATATTCTATACTAACTGAAAATTCCATGACATTTCATGAGAAAAAAACATTACAGCAGTTAATCAATGGAATTACAAAATCTTAACAAAGACATTAAACAATTATATGACCTATACAGCTGAATGTCATTTAATTATTCTTTGTCATAAGGTTGTCAGATTTAAAAACAACAACAACACTAATCTGGTCTCTTTTTCCTTCTAACCAGTATTTTCCAAGGGCACTCTACATTTTTTATATTTTAAATCAAATATACTATTATCCAGAGTTGCTTTGGGAAATATTTCCATAGGGCATATGCTGGCTATGTAACAGAGAATAACAGAGTTGGAAGGGCCCTTGGAAGTCTTCTAGTCCAATCCCCAGGAGACCCTATACTATTCTGAACAAATGACTATCCATTCTTTTCTTAAAAACCTTCAATGATGGAACGCCCACAACTTAATATACCCCATTCCCACCAATACGTTCTTGAAGGATTTGCATAGGATTCATGTTTATAACATAGGAACTGGAAGGAGGAAATAAGAAAAAAGTTAATTTGATGAAAGTGCCAAAAAATGACCAAAAATTGTCTATAGCAAATATGTCACTCTGTTTTTCTAGGAAACTCACTGATAGAAGTCCACAAAACTAGGAAGCAGTTGGCGGTGCTGACTTATTCTTAACTGCCCTCAATGCAACTAGAAATACATGAATGCTTATAGAAGAGTTTGGGAGCACTATGAGTGATCTGCATCTTTTCAGAGATCGGATGTGAGGCATTGGATGACACTATTAATCCTAGTCCTTTTACTGTGTATCTATAATGCTTAGCCTGCAATTGTCAACAAATCAAGATATTCTAAAATGTCACAAAATTCCAGGAATCTTTTTCCAAAGAACTCAAATGAGGTAAGGGCCTCTCTTACATAAATTCTTGCTATGTGGAAAATTTGGGGTGAAAATTAGAATATGAAAGAGTTGGCAACATTGTTAGTCAATGCATGTTGGCCATTCATCCCTACAACTCCATCTGATACACCTAAATGACACTCTCTTCCTCCATTCAAAACCTATTGGTTTTTTTTACTAAGCCTTTGATAAAGTCTTCATCCTCTACTGAATTGCTGAAATGAATGGAAAACTTTCCCTCATCCGTGTTCTTCCTTCTATTTTATTGCCTTTTTATGTATAAAAAGGCTTTACAAAACTTTGAAGGGATACTTTCTTTTGAAAAAGTAACAAACAAAGCACCCTTTTGTGAAGTACAGTATTTTGTGAAGAGGTCCATTTGCTTCAAAGAGAAAAAGTAACACAATCAAGTTGCTTCCACTTGCTGTTTTAGATATTCCTGGGAGAAGGCTGGGAAAGACTTCCCTCATATATGACCAAAGAGTCTTGAGGCTAATCAAATTGCTCTGGTGAAGTGAATTAATTCATCTATTCCTTCTGTGTAGGAAATCACATCATTTCTATAATACAAATCACTACAGAGAAATTAATTTGAGTTGCTAAGCATTCAGTTCCTCAGAGCAAATGTCTGTCCAGTGCTGCACTCTGTAAAGCAGTGAATCATAAAGTGTGGTCCAAGGACCCACAAGACCCACTCAAGGGTCCTTAAAATAAAATTTATTTGCCAGATTTTGAATATATTTATACAAATTTAAAGTAATGACATTCTCTTCATATAATTTTGTTTGTTAAAAATATAGGCTTTTTAATGATCAATATTATGTTAATATACAATAAGTTATTATTATTGTTATTTTTATATGTTTCAATAAATGTTCTACAATTGTGTCTATTTTAATTTTTAACATGGTAAAATCAATAAAAATAACTCATACAAACAAAAAGTCTTTCAGGGCCTTATATAATTTTGAAAAGTGGGAAGAGTTTCTGAGAGGAAAACATTTAAGAAACACTGCTCTAAAGTCACTGCACATGACTTTATATAGTTGTTACTGAAACCCATTTCATATCAGGAGAATAAGAAAGAATAAAATTAATTTTCCAAGTTCGAAGTAGAACAATTGGTTGGTTGGTTTTTTAATTGGGTCATTGAAGCATTTTTTTCAAACATTGAAATAAGAAGCATCCTTAAACTAATGAATGTCAAATGATTACCATAAACATGCTACTTGTATCTATTTTTCCCCTCCTTTCAAGAATGCATTTTCTTTAGCTGTTTTCTTTATATGCTAATAGCTATAATTTGTAACATTAACTAGAGATGCTATTTTTGCTGAGACATCTGTGAGGGGGCAATCTCAGGTAAAAATAAACAACAACATGAATTCTTTAGGAACCACCAAAGAACCACAAAAAGAACATACTGAGAACCTGTAGATTTGCCACCTGCTGCTCTTATTTCTTTAAGTTTATCAACCTCAAAATATACTTAGCAATTTATATGTTATTGTTTCAAACTACTAAAACTACACAGATCAACTGAGGACACTATTTTTAAAAATAAATTCTCTCAAAGCTGATATTGATTGGAAAGATGACTGGGAGCCATTCTATATATACAAGCATATATATACAAGTTAGTCATCCATTAATTTTTCAGGAAGCCCTTTATGAGTTTTGACAAATAAGAAGTGATAAAGAGTGGATCAACCCCATTCTTTTACCACTGGCACCATCTTGTCTTATCCTTTGCGTTATGCGGCTTGAGACAGAAAAATCGAACATTCCAAGTACTCATTTGTATGTGTATATGTATGTGTATTATGTGTATGAATCAAATCTGGCCAAAGCTGAAATTATAAAGAAAGTGAGGCAATTTCAACCACATTGTCATGCAGCTGAGGTAGCGTATCTCTGGACCATGAAAATAAATTCTGGATCCATTGCATTCTTCTGGAGTTCCACTCTTCTACAAATAATGGTTTTTTAGCAGAAAAACGAAAATCAAAAAACCTGTACAATGTGGCTTAGTGACCTGGGAGGTGGGAAAAAACCAGCCAATTTTATGTTCTATGATTACTAGGTTAACTCTGAATTGTCATTTGAGTCATAATCATGATTGTAATATATAGCAGAACCTCAGTAGAAAAACATAAAATATTATTGTAGAAATTGATTCACAGAGCCACCTTGACCCTGACCCTTGATCCTGACCCTAACCCTATTTCTTATCCTAGGTTTTTTCTGCATTGACCAAGCTAAGGTTGGATAAATATTCCTGAGTAACCTCAGCATTCTTCTCCTTTCAAGGGCTTATGTTGCAATCCCTCTCAATTGAGGCATGCTTTTTCTGTTCCATCTTGGACAATATTGGTGAAAGTAATTACAAATGTCTGTAGTATTGATTAACGAAGGCAGCTGCTGCTATAATGCTCAGATATTTTTCATTTTCTGGATCCAATTGAAGAACTGTTTTACTTTCTCAGGGAACCTAATATAAAACGCACCTAGAGTTTCATAAAGTTGCATGGAAATGTGACCAGTTGATTGGTTTGGGGGCAGGCTTTGCAGTTGATACTTTCTGTACTTTGTCCAGAGCATGTATAATCCTCTTAGGCATCATAATTTCACAGGCAGACTTCTCTGGGCATGCTGTTCTCTTCTATTCTTCCACTACCTTGACAGTAGAAACAAACCCTTTAGCTTTTTTGTTGGTGATTAGCAAGGCATCCAGGTGTTCACCTATGTTTGCCTAGATCGGTTTTGAATTCTAATCATGCTCTAGACTTTTCTAGTGACTCGAGCTGCATCTTGGCAGAAAGGAGGGGTAGACTGTTGCCCTGCAATTAAAGGGTTGTGGACTTGGACTTGATGGGTCTGGAGACATTCTTGTCCATCCACATAGGGAACATGTTGAGTCCTATAGATAATTGCTTCCTCATTCAACAAATTTGGTATATTACCCATTCCTGACAGTGTTCATTATTTGCAATGTGATGGCAAAGGATATATGTATATTTTTTACTAATCCAAAATTGAATTGGCACCCACCCCAGTCTCCAGGCCTGTTAAAACCTATTCTAACAGAGTGCCTCTGGGTGGCTTACTGGCACTTCCACACATTTTTCCTGAACTTCAACCATCCACCTTGTAGCCGTGTTTCCACATAAACAGCTCTTTATACAATCCCTATAGATCAGTGGTGGAATTCAATTTTTTTTACTACTGGTTCTGTGGGCATGGCTTATTTGTGGGCGTGGCTTAGTGGTCATGTGACTGGGTGGGTATAGCTTAGTGGTCATGTGACTGGGTGGGTGTGGCTTAGTGGTCATGTGACTGGGTGGGCATGGCTTGGTGGTCATGTGACTGGGTGGGCACGGCCAACTCAATGTCACTCACATCAAGAGGTGCCTCACCTGGCCCCTCCCCTCCCAGCCATTCCTTGTCACACCCAGCCTCAACTTATCTATAGTTCTGTAAAAATGTTCACCTTTTTTGACTTTATTATCTGCACACTATAGATGTACTTTCATGGACCACTGAAAGGAGGAAATGGCTCACCTGCTTTACCCAAGAGTGTGATAGGCAAGAGGCTTTTAAGGGGATGCCACAAAGAAAGGGGGACAATGTATTTTCCAAAGAAGCAGAATGCAAACAAGAAGCAATGGAGGGAAACTGAACAGGGAGAAGCAACCTAAAACTAAGGAGAAACTTCCTGACAGTGAGACCAATTAACCAGTGGAACTACCTGTCTCCAGAAGTTCTGGGTGCTCAATCAATGGAAGTTTTTAAGAAAAGACTGGACAGCCATTTCTCTGAAATGGTATAGGGTTCCCCCCAAGGTCCCTTCTAAGTATTATTCTGACACCTTTCCCAGGATTTCTACTCAGAGTTTGGCATCCTCAGTTTTCTTGCCTGAGCTGGGGGTTCGACTAGAAGACCTCCAAGGTCCCTTTCAACTCTTGTTAAACACATGTGTATTTCTGTTCTGGACTATTGACATTGAATGCATGTAAACCCTGAAAAATATGTGGTAGCCCTGGGCAAAAGAAAGGCAGAAAAATCACTCTAAGTGTAGGGACAGTGTAAAATATTAACACATGATAAATACTGGAACAATTAAAAATAATAGCACAGAGTTTTATCGCTCTCTCTCTTCCTATTTTTTTCTTTCTTTCTCTACCTTCCTCTTTCTTTCTTTCTTTTTTTCTTTTTTTCTTTCTTTCTTTCTTTCTTTCTTTCTTTCTTTCTTTCTTTCTTTCTTTCTTTCTTTCTTTCTTTCTCTACCTTCCTTCCTTCCTTCCTTCCTTCCTTCCTTCCTTTCTTTCTTTCCCTACCTTCCTCTTTTTCTTTCTTTCTTTCTTTCTTTCTTTCTTTCTTTCTTTCTTTCTTTCTTTCTTTCTTTCTTTCTTTCTTTCTTTCTTTCTTTCTTTCTTTCTTTCTTTCTTTCTTTCTTTCTTTCTTTCTTTCCTTTCTCTCTCTCTCTCTCTCTCTCTCTCTCTCTCTCTCTCTCTCACTCTCTCTCTCTCACACACACACACACACACACACACACACACACACACAGCACTTAACAGACAAGCATTTTGGAAGCAGCTTCTTTAAATTTCTCCAAGGCTTGAGTGGATTCTTTTATGCTGCAAAAGTGCTCCAAGGCTCAATTCACCCCCACCCCCTCTATCAGACCGCATTCCTTCTCACTCCAGCACTTTAACTCACAAAGGGAAAGCGATACTTGCAGCGTCCATGGGGAATCCTTGGAGAAGTTTTTAAAAGACCTTCTTCCAAAATGCATTTCTTTTACGTTGCAAAAGTGCTCCAAGGCTTGATTCACCCCCACCCCCTCTGTCAGACTGCACTCTTTCTCCTCCAGACACTTTAACTCACACGGGGAAAGTGATACTTGCAGAGTCCATGCCTTTCTTCCTTTTCCCCTGGGGAGAAAGAGGACGTGGGGAATGGAAAGCTAGGAGAGCGATTGCAAGTGAGCAACTGGGCGACCGGGTTGGGGGCGTGGCCAGCCAGGGATTGCCACCGGTTCGGCGACCCATGCCAAATAACCGCTACCGGTTCGCCCGAATAGGTGCGAACCAGTCGAATAGCACCTCTGCTATAGATATGATAATCTGGTATTCCTCCCTTGTTTTCCTGTCTCAATGTGTCCACAGCTTTTGCCTAGGCTAAGAAAAGAGGATGGCTGAAAAACAAACTCAACCCTGGTTTATGACAGGAAAACATGAAGGCAAAACATTCACATTCTCACTCAAAGGGATAATCCCTACATGCAGTTTTACACTTATCTACACTGGAATCTTATAGACTAATGTCCCAATTACTTTAACTGCTATATTGGGATCACTCCCCTGACCAAAGACCCAAATAGGTGATTTCAGCTTGATACTGGTAGGGTCTTTGAGGTGGAGCTCCTTGGGAGCTAATAGAGTATTGCTCCAGCCACCACAATTCTTGGAAAAAGAATGTGAAGCAACCACAGCAGCCTTTTTAACAACTTAAGGGATGCGGTTTGGGATATTCTTCTATTGGGTCAATAAATGGTTTTAAATGGTCACCCAAAATCTTTATTATGAATATGTGGAGTCCAATCAATCACACAAGAACTCATTATATTATGTTTCTCTGAGACAAGATGGCAAGCTTTTATAGTAAGACATTATAGTACACAATAAAAGTGTGTTTTAGAATAAGAACCTTACCGTATATCATTAATAGCTAACTGATTCTGTCTTTCCTTATCTGCTTAGACTACACATGCACACTCGTAATCTTGGAATCTCCCAAATTCCTGGGCATGCATATTACTAGACTATACATCCTTCTTTTTTTTTTTTTTTTAAATAAAGTTTCATTTGGGTTTTCACACACAAAATACAAGTAAAACATCTTTTTTGAAAATAGCATGGTCCTGGGTTGAACTTCTTTATACAGACACAAAACTCAATTTCATGCTCCTTTTTGTATTCTATTCCATATCTTATACTATTTTACATTTTCTACATAGCTTCTCCCCTCTTTTAATTTTCTCAATTTTATTTTGATTATCTCATCTCAATTCAAATCATTATATTTATACTTTTGTCTGTTCTGTTTCAATTTCATATTATCTTTTCTCATTAAACAAATTTTCTCCTGTAGTTACTAATTGGAGTATGACACCTTTATATCTTTTAATTACATCCATTCAACTCTTATTTAAACTTCAATATATACCTTAAGTTTATGACCTTCAATATAATACATAATACATAACTTCCAATCAAATTCTGCTTGGCACATTCTTATAATACACACTATATTCTTTAAAAAAAAGAAAGATTGTAAATATATGTAATTATAAACCCTCATTCCATTCCAGTTCAGTTCTATCATTAATAATCATTAAAACCATAACATCTTTAACACTTCTTTTCAATTAAATATCATACTTCCTTAAAAACACATATAATCTCCATAATTAATTTTTCCCTTATTTCTCTTCACATGTTTTATAAATCATTAAATATACCTTTTGTTACATTTATTTATTGACAAGCATTCCACTGAATTACGATAGCTATTTTATCAGACATTTTAATCATACATTGTTTCATATTTTCTAAAATTATTTCTGTTTCTAATATAACCATACTATCTTATGTACCTTTGCAGAATCCCTTTTCCCATTAAGTTTTCACCCATTATCTCTAAATAGACTGTTTCTCTATATTTTGCTTCTGTCCTTTATAACTTCTTTTCCTTTCTTTCTTCCCTCTCATCTTCTCCCTTCCCTTTTTACCCCCTTGTCTCTCTACTTCTAATTCTCTCTTCTGCATTTCCCTCTTCTGTTGCTTTCTGATTTTATACTTATTTTTCACTCTATTTTTTTTAGTTGTTTTTCCCAATCTTAAACTTTCCATTCTCTTTCTCCCCTTTCCTTTTTTTCCCCCATCTAAGATTACTTGTTCATTAAAGATGGCTTCTTCTTTGTCGCAATCTTCTTGTTCTGCAGGCATTTCTTGTTGTTTCTCATAATTCCAAATCTCCATTTCTAAAAACTGAAATATGAAGCCAAAAGAACCTCTCCCTTCTTGTGCATCTTCTTTGTACTTTTTAAGTTCCATGTTCAGTTCTTCTAAAAGTGGAGCCATTTTAAAAAGTTTTAAACAGCCACTCGATTGATTTTAGTCATTCAAAACAATAACCAGGAATCCAGAAATCATCAAGTAATCCAGATAGTCCCGAGTTATATCTTCTTATTTCTTTTTCGACTTTCTCTTCCTGGGGTTTTTGTTGCGATATTTCAGTTAGAATGTAACTTTTGGAAGTCTTGTTGAGATTTTGCTGTAAGTTCTTTTTTAATTCCAGGCAGTCTCCTTCCTTCCAGATCCTGCCCTTTTATTCTTCCTCTCTCCTTTCCTGTTTTCAAAAGCTTTTAATTATCCAGAAATCTTTATTATCCCTTTGACTTTTTATTTTCAGCATTAAATGCCTATTGATGTCAAAGTGGATTTTTTTCCAATTTCTTGCTTACGTCTCTTAGCTGTCAGTATAGGAAAAGGAGAAAACCAAATCTTTTCCCTTTTCTCTTTCCTTCGCAGCTTAAAAATCTTCTTAGGGAACAATGTTATTGTTTTTTAACAGTTTCAATTCCAGGGTACCTTATTTGTTGCTTTTGCTGTTTGACCCAGTCAACCAAAACTTTCTCTTCTTATCTTCCTCCTGCACATTCTTTTCCGGTCGAGTTCTTCTTTGTGGTGGCCATTTCTGACCACCGCTGCAACTGCCTTCGGGAAAGGGAGTAATGGCCAGCTGGGGAGGAGAGATGTGGCTCTCCTCAACCCTGCTGGCAGTCTCCCCCCTCTTCACCACCTCTACGGGGTGGCTTAGCCCCAAAACCAGCCGGCTCGGGGCGCTCCAGCGGCGAGCATGGATCGAAGCCTTGCAGAGACGAGGTTTCGGTCTGTCGCTGAAGAAGCTCAAATAGGAAGTGACTATACATCCTTCTTGACCACAATTCAGCTAAAGGTGATGAGTTTAAAATTTCCCACACTAGATAGTTTAACTTAGTAGAATACTCTTCCAATGGAAAATCATTGAGTTCGTTCAGCCTTTAGCTTCCATCACAATTCTCAATAATAACTTTCATCACATCTTTTTTAAAAGGCATCATTAATTTTTAACAACACTTTTCTCAGAGCACATTTCCATCTCTACAACGTAACTAACATTTGGCAAAACTATTCCACAAAGAAGTGTGTGTTCATCATATTATGATCCAAAATAACAGAACCACACCAAATATTTGACTGACATCACTAGTTTTTGCATTAATTCCTGTACAATGCTGTACATTTGCTTCCTTGTAAATGGCTTTCCTAAAAGTTTCACCTCGTTCTTCTGAATCAAAAATCACAACTATTTCCCCCCTGCCAAGATTATAGGAGAATAAAGCTCTTTTTTCTTCTCTCAAACCATATTCCAAATCCATTCACTATGTCAAAACAGTGATTTCTGGAATTTAGATAAAGTAGTTTTGAATTGATAAAGCACCAGTAGTGTGCATAACTAGCCTGATATTTTACCAAATTCACTTTATAGTAAAATACACTTTTATACTTTAAAATTGTACATATACTGTATAATTTCTATATATAAATTACATTCTTTTTTAAAACCATGACATGGTATTCTTTTTCATATAGTCTCTGAAGTATTGCTAAGGAAACACAGGGAAACAGCCTGGAGCTTCACCTCATAGAGAAAGTATATTTATTCTTTTCCTAACCAGAGACACTTGTGGTTGGTGATGAAATTTCCATAATTCCAAAAGACATATGTATATATTTCTTTACAAAATTTAGTGGCCAGTCCATTCTAAAGCAGCTGAACAGTTTGTAATAAAAGTAGAAAATATAAGATCTGTCTAAGCAAAGACCATGACAGGACACAAGAGCTACACTAGTAAGAGCATTCAATCATAGCATTCACACAACTCTCTAAAGTAATAATCTCCACACCGACTCAGACCATCAATGCAATAGCAAATGTCTACTTACATATGTTCCAAAGAAGTTGAGATATCACTTACCCTTAAAAAGGAGAGATCTCGGTTATGTTCAATGCTGGTGATTTCTAGATTGCCCATTACTACTTCACAGTTCTCATAATATTTTCGCAATGTACGATACTGTTGCTCAAGGTCAGACAGAGAGCTCAATTTGTTCTCAGTGCCAGCACAAACTGTAAAAGAAATGGGAATAATGAATAAGAACTAATATAAATGTGGCGCCAAAAATTCATGTATTGTAATTTATCTAAAGTTAAATGATTGTTGGTATTCATATAAAAGATATTCCAGCCAATTAATTTAAGTTTATATGAATTATTTCATTTCTACAGTGGTTTCCTCACTCTCCTAATTTTTTTACTATTCACTGCTATTTGCAACATTAAGAAAATTATTTGAAACTCCACCAGGGTTGCAAAAGTGAAGCCCTCAGAATAGATGACATGGAATTCTGAACCAAAATGAGAAAAGCATCCATGCTAATAACCATAATAAAAATTCAGAAGTGTTCATATCCTGCAGTGGTTTTGGAAGCAGTTAAAGCAATGCTTTCACTGAACTTATATCAGTGCAGCATTATAGCAGATACACTTCTGCTCCCAACAGAAAATTTTTGTTTGTCTAAATATTTTTTCTAACATAAACAATTAATAATTAAAGAAGATAGGAAAAATGGATTTTGAAATCAGTTATATGGGGGAGAGGTGCGATGAAATCACAGTCATTTGCTCCCCTCAACAAAAAAGGCCCAAAAGTGTGGAATTCAAATAACAGTGTCTTTATGTTCATATAATTATGCTTGCGCTGAGCAATTAAACCTTTTACAATTTAATATTAGCTAAGGTTGGACAGCAGCTGCCATTGCAAGAAAAATACCTTTATAGCTTTTGCCTCATTTGCATGAAAATATTTCTATCCAAAATAGCTATGTATGCTCAAAGGTATTAAATATATGTATATATATATATATATATATATATATATATATATATATATATATATATATATATATATATATATATATATATATATATATATAAATTTATCTATATCTATATCTATATATTTGTTTTCTGAGATCCATAGATAGATAGATAGATAGATAGAGATAGAGATATATAGATATATAATTAGTAAACACGATAAACAGCTTTTTGACTATAGAAAATTTGAAACAAAAAAATGGCTAAAAAGAACCCACATTCACTTTGTTTGCTTCTTTGTTTCTTTATATTTCTGAAAGTTTTCTGTAATGATTGGGCATTCTAGTTACACCTCTGTAAGAGCTGTTGCTTAAGGAATCAGGTGTTCTACTGGAGCTTTCCAACCTTCATAGGAGTGAATTGATTATGCTTTAACAAATGCTCCATCTGTTTAAATCACAAATTAATTCAAGTTCCTTTTTATTACAATATTCCATAAAGCAGAAGTGTATTTGGCCGCTAAAATTACAAATGAAACCAAAATAAAACACCAAAACCCAGAGTCTTTGTTTCCAGAGTGCATCAAATACAAGAAAGTAGTTCACATATGACTGAAGGATCATCTTCTTAATTCTGTGAATTTAATTTAAATTTAAATGTGAAACAAAATCTAAATTTTGAAATCTAGATTTTGGAGAGTAGACCCAAATACACCCCTGGAAGGCTTTTAGTCTGAGAAAGTTTTGGTATCCCTATGACAGAACCAAAAACATTTAGGAATTATATTGGATTGTAGCCATTCTATATTTCTAGAGTAATCAATTTGGTAATCTTTAAGATATTAGGAGAGTGATTGCTGTTTCTCCCTATGATCTTTCAGCCTTTTTTTGCCAAAGCCATTGCATATGGCAATTTATTTATTTTTTTAATCATGGCACCATGACTGGAACATTCAGAAAAAACCTGAGAATAACATAGTTGTTAGAATGTTGGAGGGTACAGAGCATGGCTGGCAGGTAAACATATATGAGACTTCATTGGTGCAGTTGGGCCTGCAGGGGCTCTTGGCCTTGATGCTTCCCTGTATTGTACAGTGACATTGCCATCAGGATTATATGACCCAATTGCTGGGGTATTAGTAGAGTTCCCATATTTAGTGGAGTTGGTTGACTTCAATTCAATCTCGGTAAGGGGTTTGGAGAGGTCAGAATCCCACGGCAATCACCAGACCAAGTAATGAAAGAGAGATCAAACACTAAAGTGTGTTTATTTGGGGGCCGACACAAAGGATCACCCCTTAAGAATGAGCCAACAATGTGCTGCAGCTGCCAAAAAGGCCAAAATCCTAGGAGGCATCAACAGAGGTATAGCATCAAGACAATGAGAAGCAATACTATCATTTTATACTGCACTGGTGAGACCACACTTAAAAGCTTATTATCTGACAGGGCCTCATAAAACCAGAAATTTGAGTAGAAACCTCCAATCTTTCAAAGTTCATTCTGGCAGAGACACAATCTGCTTTGTGACTTTTGAGCTTTAAGTTAATCATGAAGACTACCTGTTCTGTTTTGCACAGGAGGAAGAAATATTATAACTGAAGGTAAAATTTGTGGAGGCAGGACATTTCTATTTTATGCTTTTTAATCTTGTTATTTGTTTTTTGTAAGTACTTGGAATTTGGGGGTTATTTTATGTTATGTTGACATTGTTAGCAGGTCAGAGCCCCTGGATGTAGGTAGACAAAGTAAACAAGTATATGTCATAAAAGATTGTGAAGTTTGAATTGTGGCATTATAAAGACTACCAATTTTATTTTATTTTAAGCCTTTGTGGATAACAGTTCAGTATTGTTCACAAGTATTTAGGGTTTATTAAACTGGTTACTCTTTGACACGGCTTGTTGTGTTTGCTTTAAAAGACTAACACCCTCAGGCAATCTTTATAGAAATGCAATTAACACACAGTTATCCCTCACTGAGTTTCACAAGTAATTGCAAAGGGTTTCCGGAACACAGTTTGACCACGTCAAGATAGCTTTCCAACTCCACATACTTTGTTGAATAATCCTGAACACATTAAAACTGCAATTTTCTTTTTCAATCTCTGGAGCTATGTTCTGGGTCCCTCTGAGTAAGAGACTGTAACCCTGTTCAAAATTAAAAATTAAAAAGAAGCCATAGATAACAGGGTTCAGAAAACAATATATCTGTGTTTCTCTGCATGATCTTGTATATCAGGACTTTTAGCTGAAGAACTGATTTGCCAGCAAATCGCACATTCACAAGGCACTCCTCACAAAATCAGGGTCATTTTCACAAATCTATTTATAACTACCACCACCCCAACCCTGAAAATTCCCTTTATGTATCAATTGAATAATGCAGTTTTAACTTTTTGTTTTAGTTACTGCAGGGGTGAGAATAAAAAAAAAAATCAAGATGACAACGGTAGCTTCAGCATATTCACATGGACATAACCATTACCTTCCCTTTTTTGAATGCCCTTGGGCTTTTATACAAAATGCCTAATTACTTTAACAGTGGGAAAAAAGTATTAAGTTGAAGCAGCCTAAAAGGAAGGGAATCAACCCCATGGTAATCAAGGTCCCAAGGTATGTATCCTGGCCATTCAGCAAATGATACAATTATCCCAAACAGCAATCAGCTAACTTCCAGGCAAAACTAGAGTTTGGGATTTGCTTCTTGGTTCTGACATGCATGGTCAATGACTTATAGCAGTCCTCCCAAGCAAGAATAATAAAAATTAATACTAATCTATAAGAAAAGTACTAATCTATCAAGAAAAATAATCCAGGTGGGTGAGTTCACAATTATATGGATTAATTTAGGGCACCATTAGAAAACTTTGTTTTAAAAAATTGCTATCTTATTTGCCTTGGCAGTTTTAATAGCCATTTAGAGCAGTGGTAGGATTCAATTTTTTTTACTACTGGTTCTGTAGGCGTGGCTTATTTGGTGGGCATGGCTTGATGGTCATGTGACTGGATGGGCATGCTTGGTGGTCATGTGACTGGGTGGGTGTGGCCAACTCAATGTCGCTCATGACAAGGGGTGCCTTGCCTGGCCCCTCACCTCCCAGCCATTCCTTGTCAATTAAAAATAATAGCACAGAGTTTTTTTTCTCTCTCTCCCGCTTCCTTCCTATTTCTTTTTCTTTCTTTCTTCCTATTTCTTTTTCTTTCTTTCTTGCTCTTTCTTTCTCTCCCTTTGTCTTTCTTTCTTGCTCTCTCTCTCTCTCTCTCTCCCTCCCTCCCCCCCCCTCTCTCTCTCTCTCTCACACACACACACACACACACACCTGCAGGCACTTCTATGGGAGGCAGCTGGGATCCCGCCCTCCCAGTCAGAGCACTCCGCTGCTGGTAGCTTCTCCCGGGGGATGATACGTTTCATGTTTCCTCCCTTCACAAAAACCCGATGCCACTTTCTCTTTTGGCCACAGCGAGACCCCACAGCCCAGTTCCCTTCCCCAATCAAGAGGAGTGCCTTCCATTGTCTGCAGCCCCACTGACTCCCAGAAAACGGGGCATTCCGATCCGGCACAGGAAGCCGGGAAAGCTGGTAACCTCCAAGGAGCTAAAACCTCATGCATGCCCATTGCAGCAGATGCCACAAGGGCCGCACAAACACCCCCAGAAAGTGTCCAGTGATCCAGACTCAGGGCACCGAGGCTATATGCATTTTGCATCCGGTCTGGCCCTCGGCGGTAAGATAGAAATGGGGCTGGGGAGATGGAAAGTATAGTCTCTAGGTGACTTACTTGGTCCCCGGCTCTTTCCACCTGTGGGACAAGTGCCAAAGATGCAGGATGGGGAAAGGAGGAAAAGAGGAAAAGAGGTGTGAGAAATCCCAGGAAAGCAAGCAGGGGGACACACCACCGTTTGTTCAAGGGGGTTGCTTTGCACCACTACGGAAACACAAGTCACATCTCAGCACTTAGTTCAGTGGCCAGTCTCCCCCCACCCTCCCGAGGTTCTCTCTCTCTCTCTCTCTCTCTCTCTCTCACACACACACACACACACACACACACACACACACCTGGTCTGACTGGGACAAAATGATCCGGCGAGCTCCAGAGCAGCGGGTGGCACGAGAAGGCAGAAAGCAGGTAGTGGGGCAGCAGTGGGGGTGGCGGTGGAGACTGGAGCATGCTGCAGCCGTGCCTTTCTTCCTTTCCTCCCAGGAGAAGGAGGATGTGGGCAATGGAGGCCGGA
This sequence comes from Notechis scutatus, assembly GCF_049901735.1. Lineage (NCBI taxonomy): Eukaryota > Metazoa > Chordata > Lepidosauria > Squamata > Elapidae > Notechis > Notechis scutatus. The sequence goes on along the minus strand of NC_142009.1, from coordinate 165,536,374 downwards.
GCATGCTGAGACCGTGCCTTTCTTCATTTCCTCCCAGGAGAAGGAGGACATGGGCAATGGAGGACAGAGCATGCTGAGGCTGTGCCTTTCTTCCTGGAAGAAGGAGAATGAGGCCAACGGAGGCCGGAGCATGCTGCGGCCGTGCCTGTCTTCCTTTCCCTCCGGGAGAAGAAAGACGCAGGCAACGAAGGCCAGAGCATGCTGTGGCCGTGCCTTTCTTCCTTTCCCCCCAGGAGAAGGAGGATGCAGGTGGTGGAGGTCCTGGGGAACGAAATGAAATAAGTGAACGTCCGCAGCGGCGGTATTCCAGGAGGGTGGGGTGGGCAGAAGTACCAGGGCTGCTGCACATGGGCAACTCCACCGCCCCTCTCAGCCCCAGCACAGTAGAGATGCCATTCAAAGGCCACCCTCCCACCCTCCCTCTGGCCAGGCCAGGCTGGAAGTGGTGTGTCCCCTGGGAGAAGGAAGAAAAGAAGTGGCGCTGCTGCTCCAGCCTCCGTTGCCCTCATCCTCCTTCTCCTGGGTGGAAATGAAGAAAGGCACAGCCACAGCATGCTCCAGCCTCCATTGCCCGCATTCTCCTTCTCCCGGGGGGAAAGGTAGAAAGGTGTGGCCACAGCAAATTGCACACAACATGTGCATCCAGGGACATCCGCCCTCCCGGTCCTGCCAGATGAGCCCGGGGATGAGGGGGAACAACTAGCTAGGCCGCACCAGCAACAAAGTGAGCCAAGAAAGCCCAGGAATGGTGGTGGGGCCCTTGGCAAGCTCAGAGGATGGTGAAGGAGGGGAAGGCAAGCTCCGGGGATGCTGGGAGGGCTAGCATGACTTGCAGGCTTACCTTTCAGCAGGAAGATCAGAACTGCTCAGTTGGGGCACAGGGCCAGGCACCATGTGGGAAGGCAGGTTAAGCCATGAGGACCCAGTGTGGAGTGAGAAGTGACTGGGTGGGGCGAGGAAGAATCGGGTGGGCGGGGCAAGTGAACAAGCTGCAATTGGGTGACTGGTTCGGGGGCGTGGCCAGCAAGAAGTCGCTACCGGTTCAGCGACCCACACCAAATTATCGCTACCAGTTCTCCCGATCTGGTGTGAACCGGCTGAATACCACCACTGATCTAGAGTCAAAACAGTGAGCCAGGTTGCTGTAACGGTAAATGTATATGGCTATAAACCAAATACCATGATTTCTTGTCCAGCCTTGGGCACAAAGCCAGCTGGGTGACTTTGGGCCACTCACTTTCTCTCAGCCCTAGAATGAAACCAACGGCTATTGCAAAGTAGTTCTGAAAAAGTGTTACCAAAATTTTTGCAGGGTTTTGTGCAGACTGTTTCTAAGAATTGGACACAATTGAGCAGAAAAAGAAAAAGACAAAGCAGACTATTCTGGACTACTACATATATCTCATCAATGTAGACAGGAAGAGTTGCCTGTGTGTGATATGATACTAAAATACTGGATAGGTAATTCCCAATATTCATGAAAGCTGTATAATATTTCTTCTCATGCCTGCTTTTCAAGGGTTATATATTCAAGTATTGGGAACAATTTTATTTTAGTCAATATTATAGAAATAGTCTAGTTCTGAATATTTTGTTCAGGACATTATTTATGCTTATGGTTATAGCACAAATACACCATCTTGTAATAGGTTTCTTTCTCAATCACCATATTCTTTTCAGAATTACCAACCATTTCAAGCCTCCTGCTTTGTTTAAATGTTGCAAATTTATACTGCAGGGTCTACATCATGCGTGTAAGTAGTTACAACTGTTTTAGGCTTTCATGGAACCATTTTTTTTACTCTAGGCCACAGATAAATTAGCTATTTCCCTCCACCTTCTTCATCTCTACCAGCCTTTTCTTTGTTTTGTTCTAATGTTGTTTTGCCTTGAGCTTAACCCCTTATCTCTGACATAGGTACTGGACTTGACAAGCAATTAGAGCAAGCAATTTCCACCCATCAGACCTTGCCAGATTTGTCATCTGCCATCTGTGCTATCATCTGGCCTCCTTGAGGCCTTGCTGTGTATCCGGATCCACTTGCATGGGAGCAAAGGAAGGGTAAACCCCACCATGCTGTTGGTTAAAAATGACACATTGAAGAATGCTGATGTGAACGGTATTTGTTTGGATTTCTATTTATGATCTTGGCTCAAGTTTTTATTTATATTCCTTTACCATGTGGGTAATATGGAGAGCTATTCTGTCAAGAAACCCCAGGACATAGTGGCTTTGCTGCTTACTTAGCTGTAGGTGCCAATATGCTCTCAGGGACTTAATCTCAACTGACTGCAATGAGCTCCAACATGATCTCATTCCAAATGCATAGAAACTAATTAAGGCAAATGTGATAATTTTTGCAACAGAAAACTTGTAACCAAGATGAATATCAGACCCCTAACTAAACCGTCAGCCTGTTTGGATCTGTCCCTTTCCCCCCGCCACACACGCACACACACCTTTTTTGTTTGTTTGTTTGTTTTTGGCTATACATATTTAGCAGGTTGGTTGTGTTGACTGCAAATGAAAATTCCTAAATATGCTAGTTTGTTTTTCCAAAAAGGAATGGAAAAAGGATTTTAATATTGCATGTTTCTTGTCTTTTTTATTTCCTTTTGAAGCAGTCTGAGTTCAAATTTTATGTTTTATGTATCATATATTCCTATCATATCATATTCCACTGTGAAACTCACTGTCTTTCTGAATGCTGGCCTTTGAATTCTGAATACTAAGTGGGCTACTCCTGGATTGTAGCTTTAGTTGTTACCAAGGGTTATTCTAGTTTAAATAAAACAGCATTGTAATCTGCCTGAAATGCCATTTACTGGAAAGATAGAGGAGTAGTTTTAGAATAAATCAATACAGGCCTAGAACAGTATTAGTTGAAATTCTATCTTACTCATCTTACAATATATAATCAGCAGCCGTTTTGTCCTGGTCTTTTAGAATCTGATCATGTATTATTTAGATAAGAATCCAGTACTATCTCTTCTCAGACATAATCCTAGTTACCAAGCATAGGACTTGTAATTTGAGAATCAAACTACATGAGAATATTAGCAAATTCTGGAAGCTATTACTGCACAGTAACTAAAGTCTTTCACACATTTTTTCTTTGAGAATTACAGTTTTATATTTTGTATTTTAAGATGTAGGCATTCCTAAACCCCCTGAAAAAGTATATTTGTAAACTAAAGAAATATCTTACAGGATTTTGTCATTTGTATTGTAAGAGAAATTGAACATATTTTATTCATTTTGGATATATCTAAAAATTCTATTTGGTAGCTGCAGCTGAGAGTTCACAAAATTGCTACAACCATGCTTGGATTCATCATTCTTGCATTTTAGTATACCAATTCTTAGTCATATATCAATAATGTATTAACATATATTCAATACTGTGTGATTCTCTGAAATTACTGTAAACAACATAAAACTATTTTGTCCATTATTATTCTATACAACTATCTCCTAAATATATTTTGAAGGCAACTTTCCAACGTTTTCATGATAAGAGCTGCTTTTTAAAATTATTCATCCATTTCTGCTGACAGGTCATTTTGATTGAAGAAAAATCAAAGATAAATTTCTCTCAATATCTTAACTGATTTGGAGCATTTCACAATCCAACCAATGCAATTTTAAACTTTTTGAAAACCCCAATATTGTATTTTTTTTAATTTTCTTTTAAATGAAATTCAGTTATTTTATCTTTCCCATGCTAGAAAGGAACTAAAATCATCGTAAAACTACAATGTCAAATACAGTTAATATACTGAGAACTTACTAGGTTGTTTGAAACGAGATAACAATGGAATCATGGACTTGGGCATCTAATCAAACCCTTTGCTTAGGGCAGGAATCTAAAACAAAGCATCCCAGAAAGACACTAGTTTAGCTTCTACTTAAATATATCCCTAGAGGAGTAGGTCACCACCTCTCTGAATCATTAGTTCTTTTGTCAAACTATTTTTAATCTTAGGAAGTTTTTACAATTAACAGTTATTGTTTAAAATAGCATAAGTTTTTAATATTATATATTATACTAAATAACCTCATAACTATATTATGTAAAAGTCTATATAACATAAAAATAAATCTAATTCTAACCTTAAATATAAATGTTACTCAGTGAAAAAAATAACAAAACAAAAATATATACTAATCTATCTTATTTGATAAAAGACAAAAGACAAAAAGCCTCTTGAACACAGAAAAATTGCTAAAACATGCTTCCCCCCAAACTCTCCTAAATCATATCTGTCAATAGATTAGATTAGATGATAGATAGATATAGATAGTTTAAAAATTACATTATGTAAGTTTCTTTAATTTTGTCATTATATCATGATTATTTTTTAAATGAATTAAATCTCAACCATACAGGATTATATTATCTAAATTTGTCTCTTTTCTGCTACAAACTAATTTGAATGCTTAAAGATGGCAAATTTCATTAAGCCAACTTTTAAGATTTAGGATGGAAGCTTTTATCATGAGGATATAATTAACTTTTTTATTACAGTCCAAATTCAATATCTCCAAAATATTTCCTATACAGAAAGATTCCAAATTCTGGAATGTAGTTTAACAAAACATTGCTACCTTTTAAAATAAACTGCTTTCCAGAAATCTGATTTACTACAGATTTTATTTTATTTCCTTTTTAGAAAATCTTTGCATTTATATCTATTACTTTTCTAATTTGTATTTCAGCCTATTTATTAACCTTTCATTTTTGTGTTATATGCAAATTCGATAAACTGCCTGTCACCTCTAATGGAAGTTATTAACAAACAATATTAAAATATATTAATTGGGATTGACCATTCTTTGAGTACCATTTTTGCAATAGTATTGTATTCTCTGAATTGTCATGGCACCCAGTCTATATTTAAATATTTCCTTGCTTAGTATGATATAAGGGACTTTCTCGAATGTTCAATTAAACATGATATCATTCTCACAATCTGTGAAGAAAATTACCCTGGACAAACAGTGGGATAAGATTTATTCTTGATATTTTCTGGTAATTACCATACTATATTCAAGATGTAGACAAATCTGTTTTATTTGTTCTAGGTTGTGATACTTGGTCTTTAATTCCTCTTTTAGAAGAGTGAGATAATACTTGCTCTGCTTTGATTATCTGATCAGGCATTTCAGAAATTTCTCCAGATTTTCTTAGATAACATCCAATGGAATCTTAGAATGCAATTTAACTCTTCTTGAAAGTCAGCAATTCCAACACTCCATAACTTTCCCTTAATGTTCCTGCTTCTTCTACTACTTCTGTTTAAGTTTTCCCTATTGACGGATATCAAGTCAAGGAGATTAGAACTTACTGTTTCCTCTACCTGCTAAAGGAGAAAGTTTTTTAAAAGACAAATCATGAATTTTCTAGAAAGATCATTTTAGTTTTTCTTCCAAATGCCAGCATGATGAAAATTTCCTGTCAGTACAGTTTTCCATCTCCTTGAAAGATCTACAATTTGCTCTAGATCAGTGATGGTGAACCTTTTCGGCACCGAGTGCTTAAACTGCAACCCAAAACCCACTTATTTATTGTGAAGTGCCAATAGGCAGGGTGGGATACAACCGGTGTTATAACCGGAATGGTGAGCACGTGTTTTGCGCGCGGCCATGAGCACAGCCATGCCTAACGTGCGCTGTGCACACGTGCATAGCGTTTGCAAGAAATCATCAGCTGTGCTGCCCGGACAGCTGACAAGCACTGTGCACGGGTGCGCAGCATTTGAAAATCCTCTTCTTTCCTGCTTTTTCAACCTCAGCTGTGCTGTGCAAAGCAGCTAAGGTTGAAAAACCAGGAAATAAAAAACAGCCAAGAGCCCAGGCGGGCGGTTGGGACAAAACAGAAGCCAAGAAGATCAGCAGAGAGAGAACCGGTTCTCTCTCTGCTGATCTTCCCAGCTACCAACTCGGCAGAACCCCACCCCTGACAACAAGGTAAGTTAACCTGAATAATGTTTTAGTTTAGAAAAAACTCATGCATGATCAACTTCTTTTCTCTGAACCCCCCCCCCCCAATAACAGCACTTTCAATAATACAAATAACTTTTTACTGAAGTTAAGTTTGCATTTGGCGTGCTTTTGATTAATGTGACTTTTGCTCTTGTATGCATGCTGATAATTTTTCTATCCTTGGTTCATATTTTGTAAGTTTGACAGCAACACATGCTGCACTCATTTTTGGGTATTCAAGACTGTCTTGGAGTCTACAAAAACACAAAATTCTGGAATTAAAGCTCCATTTTTTAGCTAAAACTTAATTCACACCTGTTAGTTTTACTTTAAACAAATAGCTTTGAGTAGTGTGAACGATTGACAGTGTGAGCCACCAAAGGTATGAAAAATATATCATTGATTTTTCTTTGGCATTTAAACTAGATATCCAATGTAAAAAAAGTGCATCAAGGAGGGACTGGAAAGCCAATTCATACTGAACTGTATTGGGTTTTTTGTTGTTATTTGAATAAAATGAAAAGAAAGCAATCCAGTATTTGTACCTAGTGTGGGGAAAGAGATGAAATCTACTTAAGTGTAGAGAATATCCCATTCCATCTCTTTTCCCACACTAGGTACAAATTCTGGATTACTTTCTTTTCATTTTATTCAAATAACAACAAAAAGAGACCACCTTCCCCTTTCAGGTGGGGTAAAGTGAGGGAGGGGCTCTTGCTTAGATAACGCCCCTTTCCCATAATAAGCAACATCTAATCTCTCCCTCTCCCTCTCTTTCTATCTCTCTCTGTCTCTCTTTCTCTTGCTCTCTTTCTTCCTCTTTTTCATCTCTCTTTCTCCTTTTTTCTTTCATTTCCCTTTCTCCCTCTTTCTCTCTCTCTTTCTCCCTCTCTCTCTCTTTCACCCTCTCTCTTTCTCCCTCTTTTTCAACTCTTTCTCCTTTTTCTTTCATCTCTCTTTCTCCCTCTTTCTCTCTCTCTCTCCTTCTCCCTCTCTTTCTCTCTCTTTCTCCCAGTTCTCTGGCTACACACACTGTTGCCTGGAGATGAACCGAGGGGGGGAAGAGGGCAAAGCCTTCTGTAGCCCTTCCCACACGGCTCCTGAACTGACACCTGTGACAGAGGGAGACCGAGAGCAGGAAGCCGAGCTTTGGATTGCGGCGGGCGTTAAAGTCCCCGGCAGTGGCGCTTCCTTAGCCAGAACTGCCAGGCGAGAGAAAAAACATCGGGCTTCGCCCCCACAAAGGAAAACAGCAGCGATTGCAGACAGCCCCGGCTGGCTGGGAAGGGGGACGCTTCTCCTGTCTCCCCAACTTTTCCTCGCTTTCCCCCTTGGCTGCAGGGCTAGCCAATCACCATGAGAAAACCCAAACCCCAAACCTCAAAAACTTTAACCTTAGACTGTCTACTATTGACCTCACCCCTTTCCTAAGAGGTCTGTAGGGGGCATGCATAAGCGCACCAACGTGCCTACCGTCCCTGTCCTATTGTTTCTCTTATTCTTCTTTTATTTTTCTTATATGTACCCATTTCATGTATTCACAACTATGTATACACTTATACTTATTATCTTGTAAACAATTGGCAAATCAAATAAATAAATAAAATAAATAAATAAAAGAATGCAGCTCCTCCTGTATGCGGAGAAGAGGCGCTGAGAGATGAGACGGGAGGGAAGGGGCTTTTGGAGGGTAAAGGGGATTAAATTTCAACCTTTCTCCATGCTCAAGGGGAGCTGCTTCAGGTGACCGTGGCTTTCTTTCCTGCTTAGAAATAGAAGTCTGGCTGATTGGGATATTTTTGTTTGTTTGTCTCGGAGCTAAGCTAAATGAGAGCTTTAAATGAGACACAGGGGCAACCAGGCGGGCGGGGGCAGGGCCAAGCAGGGCAGAGATTATTTTTTTCCTGCAGCCTCTCTAGCAAACCTGCGTTGCGGCTGCTGCCTCCTGCCTCTGCACATCGAGGAGGTTGAGCAGCAGACGGAACTGCACGGAACTCCTGAGTTGCAGGAATCGGCTGCCAGCAATGTCCGAAGATGTTGCAAGTGGGAGGCTCGACCACCCCAGGAGCTGCAGAGGGGAGGGCGGAATCTCCTGTGCTCCCCCCACCCCATGAGCCGCAACACACTTGCTGCCCCTCTGCCTCTCGCCAAGCTGCCTCCTTCCTGTGAGCGCTTCTGGACAGGAAAAGAAGCGCGGTGGGACAAAGCTTAGCAGGTGCCAGAGGGGAGGCGAGCACTTTGAGGCTCCTGAAGTGGGTGGGGGAGCACGGGAGATTGTGTCCTCCCCTCGCAGGCCAGGGGACACCTGGAAAGGGGTCTGATGCTGCGATCTCCCGCGTGGTACCCTCCCTCCCCATTTATCACCCATTACCAACATGGGTGCACTGCAGACCATCGACCTTTCCTGGTGGTCGCGGCAGTGGCATGAGCGGGTGAGGGGCACAGGGATACCTGCTCCTCCTCTGCCAAAATCACGCTCCAGGCAGTGTCCAGCCAGCCATGCCTGCCCTCCCCCCAGCTCACGTGGATCCCAGGCTTTTCCTGCGGCATGGTTAAAAGCCACCGGGGGCGTGAGGTGGGCATAGGGGAGCATCCGGTGGCAGCGCTCCTGGTTTACAAGGGGGAGGGTGCAGGCACTGATGGCACCGACAGCAAGCAGGCCAGGAGCGGGGCTGGGAGGCGCGCATGCGTGGTGGAGCTGAGTTGGGCCGACCGCTGCAGAGAGGGCTCTGCGTGCCACCTGTGGCACACGTGCCATAGGTTCGCCGTTATGACTCTAGATATAGAGACTCATCTATACCTCTTTGGCAGGCCAAGTAATGGTAGGAAGGACAGTAGGAAGAGTGCTGCGTTTAATACTCCTCCACTTATTTTTAACCCAGCTGCGTTCCATATCACTGCCAAGATGTTTCATTTGGATTTCAATGCAGATAACAGGAAATTTTAACATGCACTGCAATTCCGCCTCCCATTCTGTTTAGTCTAGGTGAGAATGGGATCAGCTGCTTGTGGACAAAAGTGCCAGGAAAAAAATTAGCCTGTGTCAGTTATTCACTTTTTCAGAAAAGCAAAGGCAAGGCAATCTTCCCTTCTTTCAACTATTTTTGTTACAGTGAGACAATACAGCTTTCAGATCACCTTGTGCCTCTATTTATTTATTTGTTTGTTTGTCAAACATGGACAAGATAACAAGTATAAGTATGAACAAGAACAAGAACAAAGGAAGTAAATAAGAGGTGGTATTCATCAGGTTTTGACCAGTTCTGGAGAACTGGTAGCGGAAATTTTTAGTAGTTCAGAGAACCAGCAAATGCCACCTCTGACTGGCCCTGCCCCCATCTATTCTCTGCCTCCCAAGTCCCAGCTGATCGGCTGGGTCTTCTTTTGTTGCCCTGCACAGGAGAATGGAGCTGGAAAGCAGATTAAGTGGCATGGGGAGGGAATGGAATTTTGCAGTATCCTTCCCCTGCCACGCCCACCAAGCCAGAACCAGTAGTAAAAAAAATTGAATCCCATCATTGAAGTAAATACAGATAAATGGGGACAGGGACAGTAGGTATGCTGCGGCACTTCTATCAACCCCTATGGATGGTCCAAATTGCTGAGCTCCTCTCCTGAAGCTGCCAAAAGAAACAATTGGACTCTGCTTGTAAGGTGACCATGTAGCAAGTAATATAACTAGATCTAAGGCTAATAATGCATATCTGAATCTTTGTGCCATAGATGTCATTTCAGCATGCAGATTCTCTGTTTTTTTCACTGATGAAAAGCAATATTTTTACAGCTATAGTAGAGAATAGCTCAGATTTGAACTGTGGAGTCTTTGGTGCTCTCTGAGCTTGGAGCCTCAATGATTCTACAACTATTTCTAAATTAACACATTTATTGCTGGGAATCTTTTTCAAATATCATCTTTTCTTTTGCTTTCAGAAATCTACACAATGTCTAGTCATGGTCTCCAAAAAGCAATAACTATCCATGGCTATATGATGAGACATAAGTTGATCCAAAAGATTTCATCAACTGACAATCATTTGTCAGATATAAGGGAAGGAAAGATCCCATGTGCTTTCAATCCTGTACAAAGTACAGTGTACTTCTGGAAACTTCAATTTCCCTTATTCCTTTGTGATAGACTGCCTGAGCCCACTTTTATTGTTTTATCAAAGCTTTATTCTCTTTCAAATATCATTCCCTTTATGCTTATTATTTAAACTTGGCCAATACTATCTTCTTTCCCTTGCCTTTTTATTTATTGATAAGGTTGGCTATAGTGTAGAATATCTTTCACCTGACCTGTTACAAAACCTGGGGGTTTAAAGGGAGAAGGAAAAGTATGTGAGATGGAAGGAAGCAGAGATTAGGTACAGAAAACTGCTATCTGAATAATAGCAAAGAGAACAGATCCTTTTTCCATTCATATATTTGCACAAAAGAGAAATTTAATTCACAAATGAACTTAGATAATATTTGTTGTGATTCTGGGACTAAATCACTCCCAGCCCTTGCAGACCTATGTTTTCTAGCTTAAAAATATGAAAACTTTTTATACCTTTGTTCCTGTGTTAAAACTGTCACTCTCAAAGAGAGTCAAATTTCTGTGGGACTTGCAAAAAATATTACTTTCATAGATGAGTAAAAATACCAGAGCAACCCAACAATGTAAGTTCTTTAGAGGCTGGCTTTGTGATAGTCTCTGAGCTACAGAGAGACTGGAAGGAGGGATCATTGTCCAGAGAGTTGCTTGAATACAGTAATATTTTATTTGCCTTAATTGTAATTTAATTAAGAGTACACAAATATATTGAAACTACCATACATCCAGTCAATTTGTACCTCTCCTTAATTCTAAACAACAATACTCCTCGTGTGAATCTCCGTAGGTCATATGAATAGTCCTTCCCTCCAACTAAGATGTTCAAACTGCACTGATAATTACAAAAAATCTCACAATTTTAGCTTGTGTAAAACAGATGATTTCGGTGGTGGTAGTATGGGATGGTAGTGATCAGTGCTTAATTTTACCAAGTACAGATCAATATAATTATGTGTAATTATTCACCATTTGATTGCATTACAATTACTATGTAGTTACAGGGTAACTCTGTGTAGTTAGTTGTGCTGTAAAATTAAAGTGTTACCCTGAGATCCACAAATTACATAATAATCCTCTTCAAGAGTCAATTAGTAATTGCCACATAATCCGTAGGTCACATAATGAACAGGTACAAATATATGTTGTGGATAATTAGATTGAGTAATAGCCTAATTAAAGAGGACCACACCCCAATATTCTACCCACATTGCAGAACTGAAAAGGATTAAGCGGGGGAGGGGGAGAGAGAGAAACCCTTAAAACCAGAAAAGGCATAGCGAGCCCCTCATGAATCAAATGAACCAAGTACTCAAGCATAAAAGAGTCCCTCACCATTCAGGACTTGAGACTGTTCTGTTTAACTTAGCAAAAAGTAAGTTAAAATTGACTGACATTGATGTTTCTCCAAGGCTCCTCCAATATTCTGGGAGAAAATGCCAAGATGATGTTTTTCCAATCCTCATAGGTTTAACTAAGATTAAATTAAACTGCTATACAGTGTACACATATTGATGAATAACCACCTGTTCATAACTGAAAAAAAAGATTTTAGTAGAATTTCCCAATTGAGACAATAAATCTAAAAAATTCAGTCAGTCATCCTAATAATGGGACGCTAGGAAAGCAAGGATGAAAAGTTGTTTCTAAACAAGATGGCTGGTATATGATAGGCCAAAACCTATTAAGTCCAAATTATCTTTTCTGCCTACTGTAGTCAATCAGATGGAAAACTTTCTATTGCCATAAAAAGTCTATAGGCGTTAAATGTGAAGTCTTACATTCAATGCTAATATTTCAATGAATATGAATAGGGTGTTAAGCTAAATGAAAAGCATTGGGGGAAAAAGTTCCTTTATTACCAGCAGACTAAACCCATGACCTTGAGTTCTTATAATTGAAACAACAACAACAACAACAACAACAACAACAAACAGAAGATCTGGTTAGTATGCAGGTTAAATGGTATGTTGACAACTGTGAAATTTTTTTATTTTTCTACTGTATTTTGTTAGAACGGGAATAATAATGCACAACTGCAGCACTTTTATTCTCCGGTAACCTTTGTAGTTATAGTAATAATTTTCATAGAGCCATTGCCAAAACCATGGTTCAACTTGCCACTAATTGAGGTGGGAAGCACAGAGGCAATAATGCCTGAAATAGTTTTGCCTACATTTAAAAAGTACTGGTTGGGAAGAACTGTAATTTTGCTGGAGGATCCTGGCCTCCCCAACACATGCATTCTAGCTGAATCTCCTTGGTGAAGGCTGCTCTGCTTGTTACAGCCATCTATCCCCATATAGTTCAGAGATACAGATGGCATTATGAAGGGCTCTAAAGATCTGACGGTTCTCCTAGGCCTAGAGGGACTGGTGTCTCCTTTGATAGGTATTAGGTTAAGAGGTGTGCTAACCACTGGAATTCATAATTTCTAAGATTTCATTAAACATTCAAATTAAAGGTTAAAACAGGAATTGTCAGCCCTATAGCCCTCTTAAGTGAGAGTCTACAGGGCTGCCACAACAGTGGCTGAGCAATCTGTGTGAATGAGTGGGGAGGTGAAGATAGTATGGGGTGTGTAATCATAACATTCTTTCCCTTGGAAGTCAAGGACTAGCCTGCACCCGGGAAGGTGTGATAGAAGTTGGCTGAAGTTGGGACGCTGATCTGATTGGATCATGTGATGCAGATGTGGATGCAAGGGAAGGAATTTTGGTTTTACTTTGGGTTGGGAAAACATGGGGCTTTCAGATTCGGGTTTTCCCCAGATATGCTAATATGAGATCTCTAATAAATTTATGCTTTGAGGAAGATACCTGCCTTGGAGTTTTAATTCTGTAGGGGTGCTACTTGGAACCCTGACATTAACCCAAATCTCCTTTTAAAACTACCAAGCAGCTCCCCGTGCTACTGGTCTGCTGTCTGGGGTCCTGAGCCCAGGGGTATTCCCAGTCTACCAGGCAATGCAAAGACTCAGGGAAGATGGAGGAGAAGACAGCAACCACTGAGGGAGCTACAAAGGCGAGTTCAGAGTTTGTCTGCAGGACCTTCTGCTACCCCTCAACAGGTTTGGTGGCTGAAGCGGAAGCTGTGAAGGCTGAGCTTTGGCAGGGCACCCATCCGAAAGAGCTGGCACCTTGGCAAATTGTGCAGATGGATCCTTCTGACTGGAGTGAAGCTACAGGAATCCCACAACCTCAAGAATTGGTTGGAGGGCCGATGCTCCCAGGACCCCAGATTGCATCAGACCGGGCCAAGTGCACCATGATCTTCAAGTGGAGAGCATTGAGACCCCTTGAGCTCAGTGAGTTTAGGGAGTGCAGCCTCGCACCACCGTCTCAAAGACAATCGTTAGCCAGGTTCCCAGAGAGATTCAGTCAGCTCAGCAACTCCCTCCAAGCGGCCAGCCTGGCTGGATATTGGCTCAACCCACATTTACCTTCCTGACCCAAGGAAACATGACAGTCCAGAGTGGTACATGCCTGAGTCGGACCGCGCCTGAGTCTTCCCCACCGGCTCCAGTCTACTGGCATGACAGTTTGACCGGAACTCTTCGCTAGTCAGCAGCCGGGGCCTCTGGGTCAGTCCCATAGGCAGACCATAGGCTTGCCGAGGCTGAATAGCCCACTTCACCAGCCACCCCTCTGAATGCCCCCCACAGACCAAATTTCTCCTGGATGGGCATTCTACCCTGGCCAGGATTGGGTGCAGTGCCAATGGATGCCAGCCCCAGTTACTCAGCCTGCTCCAGCTCCACCGCTGGCACAGTCATCCATCCTTCTTCCACCGTTCAAAGCCATGTTTGATGGAACCCCAGGGAAATTGGCGTACTTCCTGAACCAAATCTGGTCCCATCTGGATCACTATGGAGCTCAATACCAATCAGACCCGGAAATAATCACAGCAATTATAGACAATATGATGGAAGGAGACACAGCCAACTGGATAGCCCAATTACACGACAAAGGGACCCCAGAATTAGAGGATGCCAATGAATTTGTCCAGCTGCTAAGGACCCGATTTGACTACTTCCCAGAGAGAAGAAGCCAAAGCCGAAATGAAGGACATGAAACAGAAGAGACAGCCAGCGAAATAATTTGTCTGGGAATTCCAGAGAGTAGCGGGAAGATTAAAAGACTGGCCGGAATGCCTTTTCATACACTAGCTCTGGACCACCTTAGGCAAGCTTCAGAAGGGTCCCCAACTGCATACAAAATAGCAGTGACTATGAATTTCAAAATCCACTTTCACCAGAAATCAACAGAGAATTAATGCTGCTGCAAGAGAAAGCATGCCTCTGAGGTCCTGAGAGATCATGTAAATTATATGTGGAAATGACCTTGGCAGACAGAAAGGAAAGCCACAGGTTGGACAACTGTTATGTAAAAGATGTCTTGGTCCAGACAAGGGGGGGAGAATAAAAGGAGAAGAGATGATTAATACTTTGAGACTTGCAAAATTCTGTTAATTGTACAATGAAGATAGAATTAGAATTCACAATTGTGCTTTTCTGGACTATCTGGAAGGGCTAACATTATGGGGAGACAGACAGATCCTTAAGTACCAAGATCATACTTGTATGCTATATTTACCCTATTTATATATTTTTTATATTTATATCACTATAAATTTTTATTTTTGTATTTATATTAATACCTCTTTTGTTTGGATTCAGAGAAGATTGAGAAGAAGTAATTTATTACATCCAGTGGGAACAATTCTAGAACAGGAGTATCTTTTATCTCAGCTCCTTTGGAGGAAGGGTTACAAACTACTACTTCATAGCAACATTTTCCATGATGGCATCTATCCTGTGAAATGATATTTTAGATTCCATCATGGGTATATTTTACAAAAGATGGCTTAAAACTCCACCTCTTAAAATTGCTCTTTCATAACTATTAACTCCCTTTAGCAATCGCAATAGCACTTAGACTTATATACCACTTCACAATGCTTTACAGCCCTCTCTAAGCAGTTTACAGAGTCAGCATATTGCCCCCAACAATCTGGGTCCTCATTTTACCCACCTTGGAAGGAAGAAGGGCTGAGTTAACCTTGAGCCTCGTGGGATTTGAACTGCCAAATTGAAGTGGCCTGCAGTACAGCACTCTAACCACTGTGTCACACTGGTGGCACAGTGATCTGTAATCACTTTGGGACTTTTCATAAATAATGCAGTTTTGAAATATATATAGAGAGGATCAGTCTATTAATTGCTTCTTTTTTTTGCCTCCATATTTTATTCTCACAGATTTCAGTGGAACTTATCTACTGAGCATGTCTGGGAATGTAATTTGTACATACTTGTACACATGATATTTTTGAGACATCTAAAGGGTTTTGTTATTGTACTGTTATTTTTATTTTATCCTGATCTGCTCCAGAAGTCTCGCTAAGGTATATCCTTCCATTCTATTTTTAACCTTGTGAATCAGGCAGAAGGTGAGAAAAGTGAGTGACAAGTTCAGCAAGCTTCACAGTACAGCTAGCAGAAGCCTAGATTCAAATAGTCTTCACAATGTAGCTCCTGGATTACACAAGTTTACACATAGCATGGTTCATACAATTTTTGTTTATCACATGTGTAAATCCAACCGATTATGGCTTATTCAACAAATTATGTTAAACAACTAGGGCTTGTATGATGCATCCCATTAGTTAAGTTTGCTGAATGTAAGCTTGGGTTACCTCTAAGCAGTTTCCAATTATTCTTGGCAAAGCATTTCGGCCAATTGTCTATGTAAGGGTATAGAACATTTTGCTCTAGCAAGTCAGAAGTACACAAACACTCCCGTCCTCTTTCAATAAATGTTGCTGCTTTAATATACTGAGATATGCAAAGATTCTTATGATTTCACTAGAAGAACATTTATGGGAATGTGGAGGGTTAGAATGGATCATTACTGCACGCATGCACACACCGTACTGAATGTGACCCATTTACAGCACTGTTATATTAAAGCAAACCTTGTGACTAAACATTCCTGCATATATTAAAGAGATGTCAAGGCATGTGCAAACTGATTGGTGGCAACGGCCGTGGGACATGAATTTACTCATTCCAAAGGCTCCTTGAAGCTAGTCAGCTGTTCCTGGTAAATGATGGTGAAGGTCAGTGAATCTAATTTGGCAATAATGAGCCTATGCAGCAAGGTCTGTCCCACTAACCTCTGCTCCCCTTATATATATTCAGGTCATAAGAGACTGGCTACTCAATGAAATGATACAATGAAAATCTCACGAGGCCCCAATAAACTTTCAAGGAAGTGGGCTCAGTGGTTTTGCCCTTCGTCATAATGAAAAAGACACAGCGCCTGAGTGCGTTCACATGCACTTTGTTACAGCCAAAATAGGGCTAATAGAAAGGGTTTAATTAATAACAATTATCCAAACCATCATTGTGATTCGGGCAGTGTCCCGAAGCATGAAGGAGAAACTTGACATTTCACTTCCATGTGCAAATGCAAGAAATTTTCTAGGCAAAGTTAATAGAAAATGAGCGGATGAGTGCCATCATGATTCAAATGTACTATAAAATTATTGAAATGATGCCAGTATCACAGGAATGCACTTGGAACTACTATGAATATTAGCCCCTGCTATGCGTGAATACTGTTGACCAAATCTCCTGAAAGCATACGTTTCTCACAAATAGCTCTTCCATTTCCTCATTATATGATAATAAATGTATATATACAGTACGCGTGTGTGTGTGCATGTGCTCTGTGTGTGTGTACATGTGTGTGTGAGGGAGGGAGGGAGAGAGAGGTGGGAGGGAGATGCAAGGATTGTTCCCCTGGAATAATATAATAGCTGATCAGGCTGTGTAACCCAAACATAAGGTGTCTTTTCCAAATCTCTGCTGAACTTTGCAATGTGATGTTCTGATTGTCATGTGGTAATTTGGATTTAACATAATTGTGTCATTTTCTCTTCTCAACATTTGGTCAGGACAGGAGGAAGAGAAAAAGAGTTTCATGAAATTCCAGTTGTCTAAAATGGTAGAAACTCCTGTCAATCACAAAGGCTTTATTGGCTGAAGCTGCAAGCAAGGGGGGTCTCAGCATGAACCTCTCTACTATAATTAGTGTCATTGCAGTCAAATGCAATCTGTCTTCTTAAAATATAGGTAGCAGGCATACTAACAGTGCCACTGACACTTCACACAAAAATTATCAACAAGGATATTCAAGCTTTTTGGCTACAAGGAAGCAACACTTTAGCTTTTAACAGATTTTACTTTTCAAGGATCTTAGATGCTTGTTTTCCTTGCAGGAATATTTCCTTCCAAATCTGTAGGCAAAATGTTACATGTCTTTTTTATTAAATGATTATTTTGCACACATTACAACATATGACACTAAATGTAAGTAGCACTTTCAAAAGGGGAAGGAGGTCAGAGGATGGCTTGTTTCAAAACCAGTCTCAGACAAAAGTCCTAAATGTTCCATGCAGCCCATTACAACACTCAGAATAATAAAATAACAGAGTTGGAAGGGATCTTGTAGGTCATCTAGTCCAACCTCCCACCCAAGCAGGAGACCCTACACCATTTCTGACAGATGGTAGTCCAGACTCTTCTTAAAAGTTTCCAGTGAAGAAGCTCCCACAACTTCTGAAGGCAAACTGTTCCATTGGTTGATTGTTCTCACTGTCAGACAATTCCTCCTTATTTCTAAGTCGAATATTTCCTTGATCAGCTTCCATCCATTATTCCCTGTTTGGCCTTCAGGTGCTTTGGAAAACAGATTGACCTCCTCCTCTCTGTAACAGCCTCTCAAATATTGGAACACTGCTATCATGTCTCCTCTGGTCCTTCTCTTCACTAGACTAGCCATGCCCAGTTCCTATAATTGTTCTTCATATGTTTTAGCCTCCAGTCCCCTAAATCATCTTTATTGCTCTTCTCTGCACTCTTTCTAGAGTCTCAACATCTTTTTTATAGTGTGGTGACCAAAACTGGATACAATATTCTTGGTGTGGTCTTACTAAGGCTTTATAGAGTGTATTAGTACCTCACGTGATCTTGATTGAATCCCTCTGTTAATGTAGCTTAGGATTGCATTGCCTTTTTTGCTGCTGCTGCTGCATACTTTTGGCTCATATTTAACTGGTTGTCCCCTAAGACTCCAAGATCCCTCTCACAGTTACTGCTATTAAGCCTGGTTCCTCCCAATCTGTATGTGTACTTTTGGTCTTTCTTGCCCAAGTGTAAGACTTTACTTTTCTCTACATTAAATTTCATTTTGTTACTTAGGGTCCAGTGTTCAAGTTTGTCAAGATCCATCTGGATCTTGAGCCTATTTTCTTGGGTGTTAGCTATTCCTGCCAGCTTAGTATCATCTGCAAATTTGGTAAGTTCCCCTTCTATTCCCTCATCTAAGTCGTTAATGAACATATTGAAGAGTACTGGCCCTAAGATGGAACCCCACTGCTTACTTACCTCCATGTAGACGTAGTACCATTAAAGACTATTGAGTATGGTTTATCTGCCAGTTACAAATCCATCTGATGGTGATGCTATTTATCCCACTTTTTTTCTAGTTTACCAAGAAATAGGTTGTGGTCTACCTTGTCGAATACCTTGCTGAAATCTAAATATACTATCTCTACAGCATTTCTCTGGTCTACTAATGTAGTCACTCAGATTATACTCCTCGTATTCATGCAAACTCATGGGAATTTTTCCTAAATGGGCCTTCACTGGGAGTTGCTTGCATGGTTCTAGAACACTGCAGAGGCAGCAGTATGTTCTCACTGTCTCCATTCAGAGGTTTCAGTAATCATTCAAGGATACAAGTTCAGAAATGAATAAGAAAAGGGTGAGGAACTCTGGAAACATTTGTGGTTCCATATGCCCTTCCCGTGACCACTGTGCTTCCCTAATAACCTATGTTAGATGGGTTTAATTTTCAGCTTTAACTGCCTGGAGGTAAACTGAATTGAAACCTGCACCCCATTCTATCTCCTGAGTATAACCAAACACTAAAAGTAATTTGGTGCATGTATAATACCGCATAATAAAACATATAGCAAGTCAAAATAAAAATTCCTTAGGATTTTTGTAAGAGGGATTTATAGTAGTAAAGTCCATTACATCCTTATCAATACTATGAGTAGTTAGCTCATGTAATTTTGTTTCATGCAATGATTCAGATTATAGAACCAGAAGCAGGGAACAATGAAGTGGTCAACTCAATGACAAGAGAGCTGGAAGAGACCTTGGAAGTCTTCTAGTTCAACTCCCTGCTCAACCAGGAGATCGTATACTATTTCAGACAAGTGACTGTCCATTCTTTTCTTAAAAACCTCCAGTGATGAAGCACCTACAACTTCTGAGAGCAAGCTGTTTAATTTGTTAATTGTCCTCACTGTTAGGAAGTTTCTCCTTACTTCCAATTTCCTTCTCTCCTTGATTAGTTTCCATCATTGTTTCTTGTCCTGCCTACAGGTGCTTTGATAAATAGGTTGACCGCCTCCTCTTTGTGGCAACCTCTCAAATACTGGGATACTGCTATCATGCCACCCCTAATCCTTCTTTTCTCTAGACTAGCCAAACCAAACTTCTGCAACCATTTTTCATATGGTTTAGTCTCCAAGCTTTTAATCATCTTAGTTGCTCTTTGCACTTTTCCCAAAGTCTGAACATCTTTTTTTTATAATTTGGTGACATTTTATAGTATTCCAATATCTAAGAAGCTGCCACAAAAAAAGAGGGGGTCAACTTATTCTCCAAAGCAGCTGAAGGCAGGAAAAAAAAAAAGAAATTGGTGAAAACTAAAGAAGAGAAACAACTAGTTCTACAATGAAATTTCCTGATAGAACGACTAATCAGTGGAACAGCTTGGAGGTTTTTAAAAACAGATTGGGCAATCATTTATCTGAAATGGAATACAGTCTCCTGTTTGGACAGGGGGTTAGACGAGCAACAGCAATAGCACTTAGATTTATATACCACTTCACAGTGCTGTACAGCTCTCTCTAAGCGGTTTACAGAGTTGGCATATTGCCTCTAACAATCTGGGTCCTCATTTTACCGACCTCGGAAGGATGGAAGGCTGAGTCAACCATGAGCCTGGTGAGATTTGAACTGCCAAATTGAAGGCAGCTAACAGTCAGCAGAAGTAGTCTGCAATACTGCATTCTAACCACGGCGCCACCACAGCTGAAAGGACTAGATGTCCATCCCAAGATCCTTTCCAACTGTTTTTTTTCTGTTATTCTGCTGCCTACACAACAGTAACAAGATTTATAGACAGGCAGAACTGGAGAATTCTGGGAGTTGAAGTCCATCAACCCACTCTTCCTTCCCCCCCCCCCACCCCCAAATATCTGGTCACTTAACATTTTCTGCTCAGCTAATCTTCATTCCATTTATGTCTCTTATTTTTGAGAGCGGAATATTTGTGTCGATATGATTATGTGTTCCTACATGTGGCTTTTATCTGAGAGAGAGCGATTGATACATGCAGGTGGCACATATTATAAACTAGGTACATTATTTTACAGGCAACAAATTTTAACTGGCCTATATTACAATACTTGTCCAGAAATATGTCTTCTGGCAGTTGTAGAGGTATGTGTGTATGTGTGTCTGTGCACGCACACATGTGTTTGCATGTGTATGTCTTTCTTCTGACCCTATCTTGAGTGTTCTGACATATTAATAAACTGACATTTAAGAAACCTGCCCTAAAATATAATTCTAAAGAGATAAAAAAATTTACCTCAGAAAACTGGCCAATGAAAAGCCACGGGGAGATACTCACTGTAGTATACTGTCAAAAATTATTTCATGAAATCAACAGTTCATTCCTATGTTAAATTGTGAGTTTGCCACTTTCAGCAGTTAATTCTGATACTTTATTCTGTTATTTTCTATGTAAAGTGTTTTAATTTTTCTTTATGAAAACTGTTATTTGTTAGCTTTAGTGGTGTATGTTAATTATGGGCTTTGACACCCTGTTTTCTTCTCTGGAATTGTGTGTTAATGAATTCACTTTAAATAAGATATAAGAAAAACTATTATGGGGTGGGTGTGTTAAAACTATTAGAAGATAAGGTTCACATAGCACATGTAAATGCAAATTATTGTGGTACAGTGCCAACAAAGCCTATCCAGAACCATTCAGGAAAGGAAAACAGTAAGGAACAGACCTGGCTCAAATCCCTTTTCAGGTCAGCCAGAGATATAAGGGGACAACTAAAAAATCTGCAGTCTGTACAGTGAAGGTTAAATATGGGCTCCCAATGCCATTATTTATCCTCTGAAACAGCTGGGAAACTTCTGAAGTAGTTAATATATCACCAGAGTAGAGGAAGCGAGACTGACTGTATAAACATACCTCAGGGCTTACTACTGTTCCCATTAACTGCCTGTCTCAGGAAATTCCTACTATTAGATAGACTCCTGCTGTATTCATACTGATTGAACACTGCAGGTAGGGCAAAAAATTAAACTGAAACATGTCTGGAAAGCCGACTCCAGAGAGATTTTGTGAGAAGGAAACTGCAATTTTGTTTAGAACTACAGAAAGTTATAACAGATCTTATGTCCCACAGTGAATGTCAGCAACTGCATTGCTAAACTATTCTGTCACTTCCTTTGTTCAGATAGACACAAGGGTCATATGAGATTCCTAGATATGTGTATTACACTGGCGTGCAAGAATATCTCTGCCTGCTTCAGGTTGAACCCATAGAGGTCAACATAATACACATCAATTCTGAAGAAGTATTTTGCTTCTGAAAAGCAGCAACTGACCCCTAGCAAAATCTCCCAAAGGTAAAAACATAACAGCAAAGAGAATGAAAAGCCACCATACAGTATTGCAACAACTTCGACAGATTCCCTGCAGCCTGAATAAAATGGCAGCTTTAAAGCCCTTTGGACACATTGCTGAGGAATGTGTTGAGTGACAAAGATCCCTCCTCATCTGAAATTACAGAACTGCCTATTTCATGATGGACCCAAAAGGTCTTTAATTTTTATGGTCTAATATTTATTCATTTGTAAACATTAAAAAATAATACAAGTCTATCTAACACTGAAGCAGTGCAGATTAACATACTGACAAAGCCATTCATCGCCTCGTCTGCCATCATGATAAAGAACTACTAGATCAGCCAGAAGGCAATGCAAAAGGCATGTGATTCCTGCGATGATATGCAATGTTACCATTTCCCAGGTCAGTTTAATCAAGGTTGCTCAGGACTAGTCTTGTAAAGACCTCTAAAAAATCAATTTCAGCTGTTTTACTAAATACAAAAAGAACACTAGGTTAGGTCTCCTGATGTCCAGCAAATTATGATAGGAAAGGGCAAATGCATGGATGGTCATCTAATATGTGTCAATATAATATGGCATACTATATCGCACAGAATGCTAAACCACAGATTATTTTAATTGCATTGTATTAGATGATGCCAAGCCATAACATAAAAAAATGATTTACAAACCACTATAATTGGGTTCAATACTCCAACCTCAAACCATACATACATACATACATACATACATACATACATACATACATACATACATACGAGACATGGGTTCTATACTGATTTGCACTCTTCATTTTATTGGAATCAAATAATGCCCTCCCTCTAAAAAAAAGTATTTTTTTAAAGTCTGATAACTCATAAATAAATATGTGAACTTTGGGTACCATAGGATTTCTTGTTCCTTTTCTGCATAATTCTTAATTAGGGCATTAAATTCAGCTCACTCAGGACAGACAGCCAATCCTTATACTTAACTATCTTTTTTTGAGAATTAACAACATAAATGTTGCATTTGCTCTGACCAAAAGAGTTTTAATCCTATATACTTCAGGTATGTTACAATTCTAAGAAATTTTCCAGAGTTTGCAACTGGTATTTATACAATTGTTTGCATAGATATACTACTCTGGTTCATAGCTAGGTATGTGGAGTGGTTAAAACAGAACTGTTACCTCTTCCAGAAAAAGGCATTATTATTAGTAATGCTGAGCCTGATACAGAAGCATAAAGCTGTTGGCAACATTATTAGTGCAGCACACTGCAGTCTAACTGAAATTTCTTTATTTTAATACATAGATCAGATATGCATTAGTTGTATGTTTTTCCTTGCTTATATAATTTCTATTCTTTTTTCAACTTCACAAACAAATTTGAAACAAGATTACTTCTGCAGATAAAAGATAGCAACACAGTACATAGAATAATAGATTTGTTTATTCTTCTAGTTCTGTTCAAGCAGGAGACCTATACCATTTCAGACAAATAATTGTCCAGTCTCTTTTTGAAAGCCTCCAGTGATGGAGCACCCATAACTTCTGAAGGCAAGCTGTTCCACTGGTTCATTGCTCTCACGGTTAGAAATTTTCTCCTTAGTTTTAGGTTGCTTCTCTCTTTGGTTAGTTTCCATCAATGGATGGAAACTAACCAAGTTAGTTAGTTTTCTTGTCTTGCCTTTGGTGCTTTGGAAAATAGTTTGACCTCCCTCATTTTTGTAGAAGCCCCTCCAATATTGAAACATTGCTAGCATCCATGTTTGTATTCAAGACTATCCATGAAAAGCTGTTTCAATTCTATATAGTTGTTCCTTTTTTAAGTGTTGATTTATTTATTTATTTTTATTTGGTTTGTCAGTTGCTTACAAGATAATAGGTAAAAGTAAAAACATAGTTATGAATACATGGATACATATAAGAAAAATAAAAAATAAAAATAAAAAACAATAGGACAGGGACGGTAGGCACATTGATGCACTTATGCACGCCCCCTACAGGCCTCTTAGGAAAGGGGTGAGGTCAATAGTAGACAGTCTAAGGTTAAAGTTTTGGGGGTTTGGGGAAGAAACCACAGAGTCAGGTAGAGTATTCCAGACATTGGCCACTCTGTTGCTGAAGTCGTATTTCCTGCAATCAAGTTTGGTGCGATTAACCTTGAGTTTGTATCTATTGTTCGCTCTTGTGTTGTTATGGTTGAAGCTGAATACTTCATATGTACCCGGCTGCAAGGATTTTTTCCCTTTTTTTCCAGATAAAGCTTTACCTATTTAAATTTCTTTGACTGTTTACTTGTAATTTTACATCTGAAAAAAATTAAATTGATTTCTCATGTGGGCTACTATTTTTCTATATAACAATCTTTTTCATTCATTATTGTAACCAAACACAATCATTGTTCCATAGGATATACTTTGGGAGAGTGTTTTCCCATCATTTTAGCACTATTAAGTGAGAATCCCTGGATTTCTATGCATAGAAATACAGTTGTCTTTTCATGAGGAATAGAAAAACTAGCAATTGTTTAGAAAAAAATAGTGAAATATAGCAACAATAGTTTTTTATATATCTGACTCTTTTTTATTACATGGCATTTTTACTCAGAATATCTTACCTCAATGTCCAGTCTGCATTTCTAAGTGAATGTACTTAGTAGTGATAATGTTATTAGGGAAGAGTAGCTCATTTTAAATTTATAAATCTACACAATATGTCAAAATCCTAGAAATTTCTAAACATTCTTGAAGATAGCATAATCTTTGGAACAACCCAGCTGGCAAGCAGCAAAGTAAATGTAAACAATATGGTCAGAATCAAAAGATTCATTGCTATGTTGAAACTTTAAGGTACACTAAATACAAATATATTTTGCACTTAGGAATTGTTAAACAGATGCCTTTGAAATGAAGGCAGTGATGATTACACAGTATAATAAAACATAGGGGTGCTGTTTAGAGATCCTCTGTCCTAGAAGTAGAAATGCAACATCTGCAACTGAAGTTATGTACCAATGATTGGATGTATCCTCTTGAGAACCATAAGATAGTTTTATGTATTACCAGACAACTGTGGAGATAAACAAACTTCACTAAGAGGTCCTTACCGAATTCCATCTACTTCCAAAACAGATTTCTATGAGTTATATATCATTGAAAATGGCTACACTCCCTTTAAATGGCCTTTGAAAACATTCAAAATATATTCTACTTGTAAGAACAATTCAAAATGCCAAAAGTCTATATACAAATATTTAATATACAGAATTTAAGTTAACTCAGTCTTCTCCCATTTGCGGTCTTCTGAGTACATTAGGATTTATGGAAAAAGAAGAAGCTAAACAGACAGTAAAATACCCCCCTTCTTTTTTATTTGTTGCTCTGTGAATTCTTCCTTTGAAGATGCAAGACAATTGACTGGTTGAACTCTGGGATTTGGTGGGCCTATCTGGATTAAAAATCTAACAAGAGAAACAGAACACTTTTTGAAGAATGAAGGGCTAACAGCCTAATAACTCTTGGATTACAATTAATACTTTCCCTTTCCCTTTGGATTATAAATAATAGTTTTGTCTCTCTGTCTTTGTGGATTATAGTCACATGACTCTGGGATTACAATTATGTTTAAAGCATTACAAAACGAAGAAAACTACATTTGCACCATCTTCAGCATCAGCATCAACAGCATCCAGCCTAGCAGGTCAAAGGCCATTGAAAAAATCAATACGATTACTTCCGGTTGACATCATGGCGAAAATGGCTGGAAAATAGTGGAGCTCTGCTGGGCTCCATGATATGCAGCCGGCAACTGCTTGCTGGGAGACCCTACGGGGTTAAGCCTCCCTGGAGGGGAGGTGAAGAAAGGAGAGGTGCTTCATTGATCATGAGGAAACAGCAATTTCCTCACTAATCCAAAGAAAGCTCTCCTAATCGGCAACAGGGACGATGGCCATTGTTTTGGTCTGTCACAAGCTGGGACAACCAGGACACTAAGATTTTGAACTGGAGCAGTGTGTGGACAGAGCAGTGAAACTGGGTGAGATAATTTCCAACTGTTACCTTAGAAGGCTATCTTAAGTAAAAAGTTCCAAGAAATAATTTCCAAACCTTAAGAAAGTGGCAATTGGATTTATGGAGAAAGTTAAAGATTAAAAATTAAAGAGGAAGATCCAAGATTAAAGACAAAGAAGTAAAAGAAAAACCTAAAGGATGATTTAAAACATAGAAATCCTGGAAAAGCTGAATAACATTGTGAAACGTGATTATTGGGAGAAATTGCTTTTCTGAAATTTAATCTCTAGCCCCCTGGATGGATGCAAATCAGCTGTTTTCAATTTTCTACACTCTGTTAAACACTGGATTCGGGAGCAGGGAAACCATCTACTGGAAGAAGAATATTACTGCAATATCTAAAATTCAAAGGAAAGGGAAAAGAGAGAAAGTGAACAATGTCTGGAAAGCTACTTCACCTTGACTTTATCTTAGTAGGCGATTTGGATGCTGGGAAATATCTACTGAGCTTTTTGGAGATTTATAAGGCAAATCAAATTAAACATTAAAATTTTATTGGAACTGTACACTGAAAAGCGGGAAAAAAAGAAAAGAAGAGAAGATAAATAAGACTTTAAAATCTGGACAATCGGAAAGGAGTGAATTGGAAATTATAAAGACTGAAAAGTACAAATTTATAGCATTTAAAGACCAGAAATTTAGGGGACTTGGAGGAATAATTTTAGTATTGACTAACTTTTATTAAGAATTGTTTTTGGGGTTGTTGGTTTTTTTTTAAAAAAAAGATTTTTATTTTTTAAGACAAACATATACAAACAAAACATAAAAACCATAAAACCCTCTTCCATTTTATACACACAGTGTATCAGTTGGTTACAAATCTTTTGTGCTATCCTTTCGTAGTCATCACTCACAGTTTATATAAATTCTCACATTATCAATCTAACATATGTTTATATATTTATCAGTTATTAATCATTCATGACTAAACTATTTATTCCATCATTTATATGAGATATTCTAGATTTTATTATAAAGTTTGTATTACACTTTCATCCAATGGTTTTATATATATTTGTATTATATTTTATATTGATCTATTAAACTTCTATTACAAAATTTTCTAGTCTATTATATTACCATGTCTTTTTATCCAACCATTGATAAAACAAATCCCATATCATGTAAAATTGTTCATCTTCTTGTTCTCTGATTTCAAATGTCAATTTACTCATTTCACCACAGTCCATAATTTTCAGGGTTGGGTGTGTTTTTTTGAGTTTGTAGTTATTGGAATACTGAGATACTAGAGGTATGTTAATTGGTTACAAAATGACCCAGCAGGAGATAATAAAGTTCTATGAAGAAATGTTAGAAATGATGACAAAGAATTATAAATTGATGGGAATATTTAAAGATAAAGATGTGAAAGTAGAAGGCTCTCAACAAACAATGGGAAAAGATGAATATAACACACAAAAGACAGTTGAGAATTTAGGAGTGGCAAATGAGGCAAAGCAAAATAAACTACAAGATGGTAAAAATAAATAAATGCAGATAAAAACACTGAAAAGATAGTAATAATAAATACCAAAAATCAAATAGACAATCCCTTAAGAGCCTACAACAGACAAGGAAAAAAAATGATGATTTTTCAAAAATAATGGAAGAGTTGTGGATTCAAAAGATGCAGCAGAAAGAGATAAAGGGCAAGGTAGAAGGAATAATTAACCTGTGCAAAATGAAGGAACAATTAATCTGTGCAAAAATGCTAGAAAAACATATAGGATTCCAAAAGAGAAACATAAAAGAATCACCAAAAAAACCAATAAATGATGAAATTCTAAAAAGACTGCAATATAATAACTATATTGAAAACCAATAGAAATAAATGGAAAGTTTAAATTGGGGAAATAGAAGCACTTATATAGATATATAATAGAACTTATTATAGCCATAAATATATTAAGATTAGGAGATGGTAGATTAGGATTACGCATATCTAAATGTATCATTATGATTAACAGGATGTAAAAAAAACATATTGGAAAACATAGTTTTCAAGGACTGTAAATTCAGGGGATTTAGAGATATAATTTTGGGGACTGATTAAATCTCATCAATAACTGGTTTTATTTGTGTTTATAGAAAATTGAGATATTGAAAATGTGGAGGAATAGTGAGTGATACCTATGATATTAAAATATTAGTGACTTAATAGGGGTTAATAAGTATACTGGATGAAGAAATGCTATTGATGTTCATATATATTTCTGGAGGAAGTGATAATATTGTCTAAAGATAATGAGGTAAATATAGAAGAACCCAAACGAATGGGAAAAATAAAGAAATAAGTATAAATTGGGAAAATAGTGGAATATATATTGATGTATAAAAGAATATATTATAACTATAATGAGCACATTAAGTTGGAAGATAAAAGTTTTGTATGTAATTGTATTATTACTGTGAGCATTGTGTGTAAAATATGTTAACCCAGTCATTGCACTGTCCACAAAAAATGCTGGTTGTTAAAGGAAAAACTGCAAATTAAACATATACGAAAAAGAAAAGAAAAAGAAAAAATGAATATGATACAGGCAGAGATGAAAGCTCTGCTCCAAGTCATGCATGAAGACCTCAAGGAAAGAATAGGAAAAGTAGAGGACATATTTCAGCAATGGTTAAAAATGAACAACGCATCCAGAAAGTAGAAGAGAAAGCCGAACAAACAGAGAAAAGAGTGGAAGAGGTTGATCACAGACTTACATTGGCAGATAAAAATCAGGAGAGAACAATAATATTACTCGGGATGGATAAAGCCAGTTATTACTTACATTTTCAGAACATTGAATAAGAAAAGGGAGAAAATTTGGTGGAGATAATGGCAGAGCTGCTGGCAAATATCTTAGAGATATCCAAAGAAAAGGTGTTCGCTGAGATGGATGAAATATTTAGAATTCATACTAGATATGCGACAAGAAATAGACTTCCCAGAGATACATGTGAGATTCACCAAAAAAGCAATAAAAATAGAGATACTTTAAAGAGCGAGGGATGAACCCATAAAATATAAAGAGAAAGAAATAGTAGTTCTAAAACAAATTCCCAGAAGAAAAGAGAGATAAGAAAGGAATATCGATTTTTGACAAAACAACTTATTAAAAATGGAGTAAATTTTAGATGACTGATATCGGAGGGAATTTTGGGGGCTTGGGTGGAGCAAAGACATAGATTAGATTCCATAGAAGAAGCAGAACAATTTTATGATCACTATTTTGGACCACAAGAAGGAATGATAGTAAGACAGGAAAAAAGAGGATAGAAACAAGAGGAAGCCACAGGAGAGAGAGTGATACAACAAAAAAAGATGAAAGAGAATAAGAGAAAATAGCAAAGAGAGAAGGGGCAAAGGCAAAAGAACAGAGAGAGCTAAGAGTGACTAGAACAACAAAACCTATTTACAAATAAAACGATGGAAGAAGAAATAAAATTATTGTCAATTAACATAAATGGACTGAATTCAACTATAAACAGGAAAAGGATCTATAGTAAGTTAGAAAAAATTAAAGTTGGATATAATTTGCTTACAAGAGATTCATATTAACAGACAACACAATAATTATTGGAATACCCCAAAATTGGGAAATTATACACCTCTCTATCATAACATAAGAGAGGAGAAGCTCTTTATATAAAAGAAACAATAAACGCTAAGCAAATACTGTATTTATGGATGAAGAAGGGAAAATTTTGATGGTGGAGATAACAATTAATTACAAACAGATATGCCTGGTAGCAATTTGTGCACCAAATAGTAAACGAGGACTTTTATAGTAAACTTCATAATAAAATAATAAAATTGGAGTATGAAATATTTGTGTAGTGGGAGATTTCAATGCAATGGTAAATGCGGAACTAGACTATAAAGAGACTATAAGAGCCTCGGTGGTACAGTGGTTAGAGTGCAGTACTGCAAGCTACTTCTGCTGCAGCCAGCTGCCTGCAATTTGGCAGATCGAATCTGACCAGGCTCAAGGTTGACTCAGACTTCCATCCTTTTGAGGTGGGTAAAATGAGGACCCAGATTGTTGGGGGCAATATGCTGACTCTGTAAACCGCTTAGAGAGGGCTGTAAAGCACTATAAAGCAGTATATAAGGTCTATTGCTATAAAACCAGGAAAGTGAACAAAAAAGCGAGGAAAACACTTCCAAAGGCTTTATTTAAAATTGCGGAAGAACTAGGCATCCAATATGTATGGCAAGAGATACATCCTAAGGAAAATCAATACTCATTCTATTCAAATAGGCATATGTCTTGGTCAAGAATAGATACAATATGGATGTCAACTGAAATCTAATGTACAAGAACCGAATATAGAAACAAGTAATTGGGCAGACCATAATCCAATAAAAGTCACATGGAAAGGACAAAAAAGAAAATTAAGATGGATGTTGAACTAATCAATATTAAAAGACAAGGAATTTATTCAATTCATGAAAAAAGAATTAGATTTTTTTCTTTAAAGAGAATAGAAAAGAAAAGACCTCATTATAAAATGTATGGGATACAGCCAAGGCATATATTAGAGGTTTAGTCATAACTTATATGGGAAAGAAAAATAAAAAGAAGAAACAAAACCAAAAGACATTAGAAGAAGAATACAAGAGACTAGAGACAGAACTAGAAAAGAACCACAAAAAAAGAACTTAAAAAAACAAATGGAATTAATAAAACACAAATTAAATATAATAAAGAAAAATTAGCAAAAATAAAAAATAAAAATGCCAAACCAGGAAGATGGCTGGTATATAAATTGAAAAAGGAGAAAGGAAAAATTGATGGATGAGGAAAGAAACCTTTACCATCAAAATGATGATAAAAAGCAAGTGATTCAAAATTATTATGGAAAACTATATGACCAAGAGACAGTTTCAGAAGACAAAATAAATACTTTAAAAAAGCAGAATTACCTAAAAGCCATGTTATATAAATGTATAACAATGATGGAATTAACAGAAACAATTAAGAGACAAAAAAATGGTAAAACACCAGGCCCAGATAGTCTACTAGCAGAATTTTACAAAGGTTTGCAAAATATCCTAAGTATACCAATGCTGGAAGTGTTCAATGAAGTACTGTTAGAAGTGAAAGTACCAAATTCATGGATGGAAGCATACATCATGCTCGTACCAAAAGAGGACTTAGACTTACAATAGATAAAAAAATATATAGACCGATATCCTTATTGAGTGTGATGACAAAATATATGCTTCAATAATTGCAGAAAGACTTAAAAGATTTTTAAACCAATTTGTGCATCCAGATCAATATGGATTTACCTAAGAGACAAAGATAATACGAGAATAATCTTAAACACACTGGAATACTAAGAAGCACACCCAGGGAAGCAAATCACATTGATCTTCCTAGATGCACAGAAAGCATTTGACAGTTTGAACTAGCAATTTATGCTAGCACAGTTAAAAGACATGGATTTTGAGGAGAGATTTATTAATATGATTAAGGTGATATATTACAAGCAAACAGCAAAGGTGATGGAAAATAGAGATGTGACAGAGAAGGTTGATATTAAGGACATCAGGCACAAGGCAAGGATGTCCCTTGTCTCCCCTACTATTCATATTGACACTGGAAGTATTAAATAGAAATATCAGACGAGATTTAGAGATAAAAGGTATGGAAATAAAAAAAGAAAAATATAAATTACAGGCACTTGCAGATGATTTAGTTTTCATTTTGGAAGATCCACAAAAAACAGGGTCTAAACTAATAAAACAAGTAGAGGAATATGGCAAAATGGCAGGATTGAAAATAAATAAAGAGAAAACTAAGATATTAGTCAAAAAATCTCACAGAAATGCAGAAAAAAGAGTTAATGAAGAGAATAGGTATTCAGATTACTAAGAAAGTAAATACTTAGGGACTGATTTGACAGCAAGATGTGTAACTATTAAGGAAGATAATTATTATAAACTGATGCAACAAATTAAAACAGATCTGGAGAAATGGAAAAACCTGCAACTATAACTGATAGGTAGGATAGTTACAATAAAAATGAATATATTGCCAAGATTATTATATCTATTTCAAATAATTTTGATAAAACTGGAAAAAAATATTTCGAGGAACTCAATAAAATAATATTAAGATATATTTGGCAAGGGGAAAAAAACAAGAATAAGTCTAAAAATGTTGCAAGATTCGAGAAATAGAGGAGGCTTCGGGTTACCGAATTGGGAGTTATATTATCAGGCTGCAGTATTCACTTGGGTGAAAGAATGGATTGTATTGAGGAATAAAAGACTATTGACTTTGGAGGGATATGATTTGCAATTGGGATGGCATGCCTTCTTGTGGTATGGGGAAAATAAAATACATGGTTACTTTCAAAGGCATTGTATTAGGAATGCATTATTGCAAGAATGGGAGAAAGTCAGAGAACAACACTATTTGAGGATGTCAGTTTGGCTTTCAACAATAGAAGCACTGGTTCACCCAAATGTCATTACCATAGAAAATATTGTTAGATATAAAGATATTTTGAATGAGAAAGGGGAACTCAAAAATAAACAAGAATTGAGCAATCAAGGGATTGATATGACATGGTATTCACAAGTATAGATACATTCTAGATATGAGAAAGATGCAAAACTATATGGTTTTATAAAGAACTAACAGAACTAGACAAGATACTAATGGGCAGAAGAAAAACTGATTTAAAAAACCACATACAACCACCTGTTATACATTAAATTGGAAGATGAACGAAGTAAAGGAAACAATGATAGTATGGGCAAAAACCTTTGGTTATACAATTGAATTAGAAAAATGGCAAAAATTTTGGGACAGGGGCTATAAATTAACAATGTCAACTGCATACAAAGAAAATTTGTATAAGAAGTTTTATAGATGGCATTTTGCACCAGCGCGGTTGGCAAAGACATTTAAAGATAAGTTGGCTTAAATGCTGGAAGTGTCACGAGATACCTGGATTATACTGTATTATCATATGTGGCGTACTTGTCGAAAAGAAAAAAAACACTGGACAAAAATACATACATGGTTGGAAAAAATGATTAAAAAAGCATATTGATTTGAAGCCAGAAATATTTCTGTTGGGGATTTTACCCAGAAAATATAGTAAGCCCAGCTCCCTTCCTGTCTGGCAAGCCCTCCTTTGTCAATCTCCTCCGACATGGCCCAGCTCCCTGCCTGGTGACAGCATTTCAGCTTCATTGCAGAATATTTGTGCTCAAGAAAGCCCTCACCTCCTACCGCTTTCAGCTCAGAGCTGTAAGCCATGTCTGGGAAGCACTGCGGTGGAGACAAGCAGCTGGGGTTGATTCTCCGGTGCTTTATGTCTTGCTGGGATTTGCTGCCTGATAGTCAGGGTTTTAAAAAGATTTTTGCAGCAGGAAACAGCGGGTGGCTACTTCCGGCCTTTGTTGATGCAGCTAGCCATGACTCTGTCACTCGGGGAGCAACCTGCTCTCTACCCCGAGACACTGGCTGGCCACCACCTCCTCCTCCTCATTGCCTGCCTGGTGGCAAACAATGGATGCTGCAGAGACATACCATTCTGAGCTCCTTCCCCCACTCTTGGGCTGACAAAATAAAAGCTCATCTAAAGATCACGAGGAGACTAGGGGAAAAGAAGAGAAGAGCCAATGGAAACCCCCCCTTCTCTGCCTTCATTGGGCTGTCTGCACTGCACTGGATTGGGATGGGGAGGTGGAGGGAAAAAACAAAAAGCCCACTTGGTCCACACTCACCAGCAGGGCAGCAAATCTCTCTTCCAGCTCGCCCAGTTCAGGCATTGGGAGCTTGAGTTATATATTGTGCACCCTGAGGTCTGTCTGCTGAGAGTCAATGCTCCCCACATTGCCCATGGCGATGGCCCTTCCACAAGGAAGGGGAGTGGGGGAGATTGATCCACCTCTCTGCCCGGGTTTCTTCTGCTGGATTTCAAGCTCCAAACCATTGCCATTCTGCCACCAAGCCTGGTTCTGGCTGCAGCTGACTGTCCAGAGCCCAGAGGCCACCAGCAGGTTTGTTAAGAAGGACCACTCCGCCATAGCCATATGTTTTCCAACCTGGGCTGCTTGTAGTGAAAAGCATGCAACATGCTGCTGCTAAGCTCCCAGATTCCCCGCATGAGCACTGGAAGCCGAGTCATTCCCTGGCTGCTCCAATACTCCTTCCCCACCCAATCAGCCCGTGCTCTCCTCTCACTCCAGGCTTCAATTCCCCCAGCGTCTCATGCGCGCAACTCCCCAAAATTTTTAAGAATTAGAACCATGGGGAGACAAGGTTTACAGCTCTCTGTCTCCCTCTAGGACCATCTGTCAACTAAAAAAAATACTTCTTTGGCCTTTTTAGTTGCCAGCAGAAAGGGAGTGGGGGAAAGCAGTGCATTCCTTAAATGCTTCAGATAATCGCTTTGGCAACCGAAGCATCTGGCACACAAAATTATTACTGGAGAGCACGATTGAAGACTCTTGGCTATGGATGTGTCTCATTGGAGAATATACATCCAGGGGGTGGGGAGAAGACCAGGGTCAAGGGTGAAATGAATAATATGTCACAGCTGGCTGCAACTGGGAAACGCCAACATGTCAACTCCTAATAAATCAATATTTTTTCCTCTGAGAGATGCAGCTAGAGACTTATGATTTGAATGGGGGTGCATATTGGAGTCCTGACAGCCAGCTGACTCTGTCAGAGGAAAAAGGTTGATTTATTAGGAGGAGAAACAGACTTGAACTCCAGCCAGAAGCAAATGGAAGCTGATAGCATAATTAAAGCTGCAAAACATCCCTCCTTGAATTCCAAAGCGAATTCCCCGGCTCCAGGGGAAGAAACAAACCCAGATAAGTCCTGGTAGGAAAAGGCAGTTCCTAAAGCCTCTGAGGCTGAGTTTCCCCATCCCCGGGCCCAGAAAGGGAGAAGGCCCTTGAATGAACTGGGAAGTGAGAATTGGATGTGGGACTGGGCACAGGCCAGGGCCCCAAAGTCCCTGATGGAATCCCTCATTAGTATAGTGGTAAGTATCCCTGTCTGACACACAAAAGACTGGAGTTCAATTCCCCAACGGGGAGCCATCTACTTGTTCGAACCGAACCAGTGAGACTAGAGCTAGCAGAGCACTGGGAAACAATTCAATTTGTAGTGGCTCCCAAAATGACAGATGCAGTCATACTGGGACTTTCCTGGCTAGACAAGTGG
Source organism: Notechis scutatus (assembly GCF_049901735.1). Lineage (NCBI taxonomy): Eukaryota > Metazoa > Chordata > Lepidosauria > Squamata > Elapidae > Notechis > Notechis scutatus. Next base: position 165,501,254 of record NC_142009.1, on the reverse strand, counting down.
GGCCCGACTATCTGGTGGCAGGAGGGCATCCACAGATTGAGAATAGCAAAGGGACTTCAACCCCTTCCTCAACCCTTGAGTTCATCTTCTGCATACGGGTCATCCTCTGTCTCTTCAAATCTGGCCTCCAGCAGTCGTAGGAAGTCATCTGTATCATGCAGTTCTCTTTAATGACACCAGCCTTGGAAATGCCCACTGTCTCCTCCTCCCCACCACAATTGGACTCCCTTTCTTCCAGCACTCGTACAGGAAACCTGGGAGCTTAGTGGGTTTTTTATTCTACAATCCAACTAGGATTGAATTTTCCACATCCAAAGATTATTCAAAAGAGAGATTGAGAGATTGATTCAATAATTAACACTGATTCTTCAATGAACAGTGTTGGCAATAATATATATATTTCCAGATTTTGATCATATTCTGCTTACAAACAAATGTATGTAGGAAATACACCACAGTAGTAATGGGAGACTTTAACTGCCTTGCTATCAACTGAGAGACAAATTGCAGCAAGTAGGAGATCAAACAGATTCCTAACCAACCTAGCTGACAACTTTGTGATCCAAAAGGTAGAGGAGGAAACTAGAGGAAAAACTATACTAGGTCTAATTCTTACTAATAGAGAAGAGGGAGTTGAAGTTGCCAGAACTTTGGGTGAGTGTGTCCATGTCATACTGGAATTCAATATAACGCAAACAAACACAAACAATAGAACATAATCCAGCCAGTGTCTTAAACTTTAGAAGAGCTGATTTTAACAAACTCAGAGACAGCCTAAGAAAAATTCCATGGATGAAAATCCTAAAGGGAAAACAACTCAAGAAGCATGGGAAACTCTGAAAAATATGATCATAAAAGTCCAGTCCAGCATAATACTATTGAAAAAGAAAAACGAGAAATCCAAGAAGAAACTAGCATGGTCGCACAATAGGTGAGATACACTGATACACTGAAAGATAAAAGGAACAAGTACAAAAAATTGGAAAGAGGGACACATAATTAAAGCAGAATACCAGCATATAGCCCGAATCTGCAAACATGAAGTCAGGAAAGCTAAGGCTCAGAATGAACAAAGACTTGCTATAAAAATCAAAGGTAATTTTAAAAAGTTTCTTTCAACATATCAATAACAAGAAAAAAGTCAAGGAAACAGTAGGTCCACTAATTTTATTTATTTATTTATTTTGATCTATCAATTGCTTACAAGATAATCGGTGTAAGTATATATATATAGTTATGAATACATGAAATGGGTACATATAAGAAAAATAAAAAAGAAACAATAGGACAGGGACAGTAGGCACGTTGGTGTGCTTATGCACACCCCCTACAGACCTCTTAGGAAAGGGGTGAGGTCAATAGTAGACAGTCTAAGGTTAAAGTTTTTGGGGTTTGGGGAAGAAACCACAGAGTCAGGTAGAGTATTCCAGACATTGACCACTCTGTTGCTGAAGTTGTATTTCCTGCAATCAAGTTTGGTGCGGTTAACCTTGAATTTGTATCTATTGTGTGCTCTTGTGTTGTTATGGTTGAAGCTGAAGTATTCATTGACAGGTAGGACATTGCAATGTATGATTTTATATACCATACTTAGATCAGACCAAAGACGGTGTAATTCAAGGTTTTCTAGGTCTAGAATTTCAAGTCTGGTGGCATAAGGTATTCTACAATGTGTAGAGGAGTGGAGAACTCTTCTTGTGAAATATTTCTGGACTTTCTCAACTGTGCTAATATCAGATATGTAATGTGGGTTCCAGACTGATGAGCTGTATTCGAATATTGGTCTAGCAAATGTTTTGTATGCTCTTGTTAGTAGTGTGATATTACCAGAGAAAAAGCTACGTAGGATTAGGTTAATGCCTTTTTGGCTATGTAGTTACAGTGGGCTCTAGCACTTAGATCATTAGAGATGAGTATTCCAAGGTCCTTTACAGAGCTTGGATCATCAACAAGGTCTTGACTATTCAGCTTGTATTTTATTTTCTGATTATTTTTTTTGCCAATATGTAAGACAAAGCAGTTGCTCTTAATATGGTCACAGAGGTCATTTATGTAGAGTATGAAGAGAGTTGGTCCTAGAACACTGCCTTGGGGGACACCACTATTGACAAGTACAGAATTTGATAGGACACTCCCAATTTTGACCATTTGTTGTCTGTTTGACAGGAATGCTTCTATCCAGTAATGCAGGTGTCCAGAGATACCATAAGATTTTAGTTTTAGGAGTAGTTTGTTGTGTACCACTGAATCAAAGGCTTTACAGAAGTCTATGTAGATTGGGTCTATTGCTTTGCCCTGATCGAGTTGTGTTGTCCATATGTTTTTGCAGTGTAAGAGTTGCAGATTACAGGATAGTTTTTTTCTGAAACCAAATTGTTTATTAGAGAGTATGTTGTTTGTCTCTAAGTGGAGGATAATGGATTGGTTAATAATTGATTTCATGACTTTACAGGTGATGCAGCATAAGGAGATTGATTGATTATATTTATATTTATAATTATTGATTAATGATTGATTATGGCAAGAAAGTAATAGGCATTAGAGAGAAAGCTGAGCTGCTAAACTCATTTTTGCATCACTCTTCACCCAAAAAGAAACTACAGCCCAACTTACTAAAAACCTGTAAAAGATAGACTAGAAATAAAACTTACAATAAACAAACAAAAAAAAATAGTTAGAGAACACCCTTCTGATCTTGACAAATATAAACCACTGTGATCTGATGGTTTACATCCTTGAGTTCTGAAGAAGCTGGCAGATGTTATATCAGAACTATTGTACCATATATTTTAAAAAATCTTGGGGCACCTGAGGATTGGAAAAGAACTGATGTGGTTCCCATCTTCAAAAAGGGGGGAAACAGACCCAGAAAACTACAGACCAATCAGTCTAACATCAATACCTGGGAAGATACTGGAAAAGATAATAAAAAACACATCTGTGGACATCTAGATACAAGGAAAGTTATAACTAAAATCCAGCACAGGTTTGTTAAAAACAGATCATGCCAAACCAATCTTATTTCCTTCTCTGACAAAGTGACTAAATTAATAGACCAGCGAAATACTGTGGGCATAGTATACTTAGTCTTCAGTAAGGCATTTGGCAAAGTAGACCAAAGTCTACTCCTTGGTAAACTAGAATAATGTTGGATAGACAGCATCACTACCAGATGGATTTGAGACTGACTGACAAACCATGTTCAATGAGTCGTCCTCAATGGTACTACATCTACATGGAGGGAAGCAAGCAGTGGGGTGCCACAGGGTTTCTTTCATCTTAGGTCCAAGTATTCTTCAATATGTTCATAATAGTCTTAGATAAGGGAAAAGAAGGGGGAACTCATCAAATTTGCAATTTACATTAAGGTAGAATAGCCAACCACCCGGAAGGCAAGCTCACAGTCCAAAAAGATTTTGACAGACTTGAACAATAGGCCCTTTCCAACAGCATGGAATTTAATGTGGAGAAAAACAAGGTTTAAAACATAGGCCAGAAAAAACCAAACATACAAGTAGGTGAAACCTGGCTCAAAAACAGTAATGTGAGAGGGACCTTGGAGTCCTAGTGGACGATCCCTTAAACCTGAGTCAGCAGTATGCAGCAGCAGCCAAAAAAGCCAATAGTATCCTTAGTTGTATAAACAGAAACATAGAATCAAAAACACATGAAGTATTAGTTACCTCTTTATAAAAACCATAGTAAGGCCACACCTGGAATACTGCATCCAATTTTGGTCACCACATTACAAAACAGATGTTCAGGCTTTGGAAAAAGTGCAAAGAAGAGCAATCAATTATGATTAAAAGCCTGGGGACATATGAAACATAGGAAAAATGGTTGCAGGATTTGGGTTTGGTTATTCTAGAGAAAAGAAGGACTAGGGGTGACATCATAGAGGTATCCCTGTATTTAAGAGGTTGCCACAAAGAGGAGGGGGTCCATTTATTTTCCAAAGCACCTATAGACAGGACAAGAAACAATGATGGAAACTAATCAAGGAGAGAAGCAATCTGGAACTAAGGAGAAACTTCCTAACAGTGAGACAATTAACTAGTACAACAGCTTGTTGAACTTGTAGGTGCTTCATCACTGGAGGTTTTTAAGGAGAGTCTGGACTCTTGTTTGAAATAGTACTTACTATAGAGTCTCCAGCTTGAGCAGGAGTTTAACTAGAAGACTCCAAGATCCCTTCCAGCTCTATTCTGATTAATTTGATTGCTTTGGCCACAAAAGAAACTGGTGAGCTAACATTTACAGAGAGGCAAGTTTTTTTCAAGTTGCATGTCACTTCAATATCCATTGAAAAATATATAAATGTTTGGTTTTGTGAAGTTTATTTCTAGTTAATCCTTAATATCTTGATGGCAAATGCAGTATATAAACAGTCTTTTCTCACAAACCTAGGTGAGCCTATTATGTTATCAACACAGAGAAAGATCTATTTGAAAAGCATTCATTCAGCATCAGCATAATTAATCATAATTAAAGTGCAGAAATAAAGACTATTGAAAGGCAAATCTACTGAAGTCTTTGCCATTTATTGGAATTATAGGACACTCTTGTTTCAGGTTTCTAGGATTCCTTTGCCATGTTACATGTTAGTTAACTAACTAACATGTTACATGTTAGTTAGTTAGTGACATGTTAGTTAACTATTTTCATATATACATGAATTATAATTTTGTACAGATGGAAAAATGCAAGGAATGAGCCTAAAATGTGCCAGCTGGTTTCTAAAATGATCAAATCATTATCAGACTTATATTCCCTAGTGTTGCTCTGCCTGCTTTATAATAAACAGGTTAAATTTCCATTTCACTTTCTTGGGACATGAAAGAAAAGATTCACATTTGTTTCAAATCTCAAATGGAAGCTACAAATTTCTGTTGAGATAGCAATGTCAGAGAATCCATTACAGAATAACTAAGGGTCAGTTTTCATTCAGTATAATAACAATGGTCACTCAGGGTGTAGAACTTATTACAAGCTCTGGTTATAGGTTGCTTAGGAACTGACAAAAAAAACCCAAAGAAAGGCCTATCATATTCTGTGCTCTCTATTGCATGCTATTCTCAACCTCTCTTATTCTGCCAAGGACGCAGGTAGGATTTTTACCCCTTATTCCTTCAGTTCTGTTGCCAAGCTTATTAATTAGATGGTCCTTGTTCTGCTTACTTCCTTCAACTATAAAAAAGATGGCAGTGTATCTGATACTAGGTCAGAGATAAATATATCTTTTGAATCTGAGCACATTTGAACACTGAGTGGCATGGCATCAAAAAACAGGTAGGATCAAATCAAAAGTAGATTTGAATTAATTCTAATCCCATTTAAATCTACTTAAACAGCTAATATTATTTTTTTCTACACACACACACACACACACACACTTAACTTTCTGCCACATTGAAAATTGCAATTTGTTAATAACTTTTTGGAGACTGAACCCGTAGTATTTGAAAATCCCCTGTGCTCCTCAAGCTACAGGGTGTGAATGTCTATCCTAAAATTTATTCTAGTATAGTCTGCTAAAGTCAACTCAGACCAAGCTTATGAAAACTGATTGCTAAATTTTCTGGAATTGTCCAAGCCAATTGAGAACAAACCTAAACCTTTATGCCAAGTGTACTGATCAGCACAGCCTAGGAGTGTAGTAGCAGCAGTGGCTCAGCCGGTTCTTAAATATTTACCAGCACACCGCAGCTATAACCTTTCTGTGTTCATTTTTTCTCTATGCTTGACTTGCTGTTTGTGTATCATAGTAAAAGGAACTCGCTGTCAAGGTTTCTTTCCTACTTGCCATTCACTCTTTTATGTCTTCAACTATTATGAGACATTTAAACAATTCCATAGGATCTTGCTTATTTGAGATAAATCAGTTTCCAATACGAATACTTCTTTTATGAGTATTTAAAAAAAAAATTAATATATCAGTTCAGAAGCAAGTACAGGCAGACCTTAGAAAGAGAGAGGAAAATAAATGGTATGATGAGAAAGGATCTAGATAGGATTTCACAGAATCTGATGTTTGCTTCCTAAAGTGCCTATTTAAGTGACACAGCCTTGTATGACATAGTTTCAGGACTATGAAAACAGATCATGTTTTAGTCATACTGATGCAGAAATACTGAACATTCAAAAAAGTTCACTAACTTTTAAACACATATACTATAGCTTTCATTACATAAGAAAATCAAATCTGGGCAAAGCCCCAAGCAAAACATTCATATAACGTTTACTCCCCTTCTATTTGTAAACAAATAGAATTAAATCTTAAAAATATTTTAAAGTAAAGGTAAAGGTTCCCCTCGCACATACGTGCTAGTCGTTTCTGGCTCTAGGGGGCGGTGCTCATCTCCGTTATAAAGCCAAAAAGCCAGTGCTGTCCGAAGATGTCTCCATGGTCATGTGGCGAGCATGACTAATCGCCAAAGGCGCACAGAACGCTGTTACCTTCCCACCAAAGTGGTCCCTATTTTTCTACTTGCATTTTTACATGCTTTCAAACTGCTAGGTTGGCAGAAGCTGGGACAAGTAATGGGAGCTCACTCCATTACGCGTTGCTAGGGATTCGAACTGCCAAACTGCCAACCTTTCTGATCGATAAGCTCAGTGTCTTAGCCACTGAGCCACCGTGTCCCTGAAAATATTTTAATCAGTACTAATTAAAATAAGAAAGCATTCCAAAAGTAACATTCTAAATTATGTAAGTTTCTGAATAAAAATAAAATTGGAATTTTTAATCTATATTTTGGTTAATTGATATTGTTTAAATGTTTGTGTAAGGCATCCATGATATCAATCACTCTGAGACATTTTCTCTCCAATTGATTTATTTAGAAACAGATCTGGCATGTCAAAGGCAATTTCCCAAAGTGAAATTATTTTTGTGCATTACACAGAATCCACCTTCTCTCCTCTTCTCTCCTCCCACTTCTACACTTCATCAATCACGAGAACCAATTAACTGCAACTGGAATTTCTTAATACGACATACAGAATAACCTTGAACTTTTCAACTCCTCCACCACCACCCCTTCCATGAAATGTGACAGCTGAATTTTAAAGCTGACAGTTTGGTTAATTGGGGTTTTCAGTTAAAAAAAATCACTTGCTATCAATTGGATAATTAATGCCATGTCACTGTTCATAATTTTGTTTTACTATTTTTTTTGTCAGAGCAGCTTTGAGATGAATAGAGTGGAATGAAAGCATCAAACAGCAAATGAAGTTAATTTAGCATTCCCAACCTCTGCATTTTTATAGCCATCTTCATCATTATTTTTGGACTTAGCAATAATAGAACTCAAACCACTCATTGGTGAAACACATGATTAAAAAGCTAGAATCAATACTGGACAATGACAGTCTACTTTCTTAGTCACTGAATGGCAGACCCATAACTGCAAATAGGCATGGAGATAGCTAAAAAAATCATGTTGAGAAATTGGAAATGTGGTATTATTCCAGACATCAAGGAATTGTTGTCAGAAAGGTGATTTTTTTAAAATCTAAAGAAAAATTTTCAAAAGTGAATATATGAATCCTTATTATAGCCAAAGGCTAAAGACACATTAGTAAATGATAACCCAGTCAACCAACTTCAATCAGGTTTAGCAGTTGAATGCTCAGCTTGTTGAAATGGTTTCAAAGACCTCCATATAGAGGATTCCAGATGAAACAGGAGAACATTTATTTTACCTCCTTCAATGAATGCCATAATTTATAGTATTTGCATTATTCACATCATTGTTTAATTACTACATTATATACTGAAAAAGCATGTTAAAACAATATACCAACAACATAAATACAGAAACTCCCCCTTTCCCTCAAATAATCAATTCAAGGTTTTACTATGCCCAAATGACTGTGTCCAAGATAGTCTTTATGCCAACAAGCATTTGTAATAACCTTTAAAAGATTTTATGCTGTTACTATTTCTGAAGTTATTTTTAGACTGCTTTGTGATATGCATTTAGATATGAATTTATAATCTGGTTAATGGCTTATATTACTACCATAGCACCCATCATATATAAAGAGAAACAGGGAAGAATAGTATTCTGCCTAGGTTCCAAATCTAAGCAAGTGGATATGTTTCCTATATAGGAAGCTCCCTCGGCTCCATGTGAGTGCTTGAACCTGATGCATTGCTTCAGTTATGCTATGTCAATTTGCAAGGTCAGAATAAATAGAAATTGTACTTGAAGGCAAGATAACCGACCTGAGCTGAATTCTAAAAAGGCTGTGGCAGGAAATCCACCATGCTATATTTAGCCATGTGGGCAGACTTCTTTTGTGCCCTCCCCACCCCCAATGACCATAGGCTTTCTTGCTGTAGGCTTCTCTGAACTGCTCCACCCAATATGTCTCACCTGAGCCCTTCATTTGCACTTCCTTCTGATTTCCTGATCTATTGCCCATTTATATTAGAAACTTCTTTCACAGTAAAATTGAAGTTTGTCTTCATGAGGCAATAAAAAGCATCTCAGTCAAGAATCAATGTAATGTGCCATTTTAGTCCTTTTGCCCAGAAAAACAATAGAAAAAGAACCAAACAAGTAAAAATCATGCTGGTGATAATGACAATATCATTTCCATTGGTGGTGCAGAGGAGAAAACAGAGTTGGGGATGATTTGGTACAGAAGAAAGCAAAACGAGTTAAGTAGAGTCTTTTCCATCCCCCCTTATTTTTCTCTGTCCTTTCTTTATGCCACGTTATCCCACATATTTTTTTTAGACTCACTCCTTCCTGCAACATGCCTTGATGAGGCAAAGAATGCTAATTTCACTGTCACACTCAGAAATAAGCCACCATTTTTCTTTCAAGAACTCTGTCTATTGGAGCATGGCCTCCAGGCTATGAGCTGCTTACACATCTTATGAGATATTTTAGCACTGGATCACGAATATCGATTGATTCTGAAACCAGTAAGAAATGAACTCCACAACAAAGGAGCTTTTTCCATCATCCATCTCTCACAATCCAACCATGTTATTTCAGGTCAACAGCATATGATAGCAAAGAAAAAATACAATGATTTTTCCCCTTTTATTCTCTGCACTTTTCTCCACCCAGGTTTTAAAAAAATAACTGTGGACACAAAATGTTATCCTTTTGAAATGTTTAAATATAGGGTCTCCTGCTTGAGCAGGGGATTGGACCAGTACAACTCTAAGGTCCCTTCCACCTCTGTTATTCTGTATAACCAAACTGTAAAAGACATTTCTGATGGAACTGACTGTTTTTCCCTTTTCTCTGCCTTCTTTCTCGGAAACTTTTGTCACCAGTCAGATATGCAGCATTTATGTTTTGCAACTGACAATTATCTCATAATGAAAAACAAGTCACAATTAATAAAGCTCAAAACTAATACCTGCTAAATTCATTTACTGATTTAATGAACTAGGGAAGAGTATTATGAAAACTATATAATTTTTAAGAAGAAAGGGATTCAATTTCTAATTGAAACTTAAAATCATTATTAAATCTTGTTTGAAGCTCTAAAACCTGTGATCATTTTTAAAAACTCTCTTTCCTTACATTTACAAAACAATAAGCAGTTATGTTCAGAGGTGGGATTCTACTTGGTCGGACTAGTTCCAAAGAACCGGTTGTTATGATTCTGCCCAATTCGGAGAACCGTCAAATTGCACCACTAGCTGGCCCCTCCCTGACCCATCCACTCACTCCTTACCTGGTATGTGCGCCATCAAACTTGCCTACTAAGTTGCTATTTTTCCTTTATTTTTCCCCCTGACCATCAGCTATTCTGCTGTGCCGAGAGATTTAGAGTAGCTACAAAGCAGGAAATCTTCGGATTTCTTGCTTTCTAGCTAATCTAAAAGCTGAGCTGAAGCTTCCTTAGGACTGAAGCTTCTATTTTTCAGTGCAGACTCAGGTAGCCTTTTGCAGAATGGTAGACCTGTAAGTGAATCTGTGATTCTGTGAGCAACTCTATCTGCCTGCCTGCATTGCCTGATTTTGGGTAAAAGTTGCTCTTTTTTTATAAAAACATTAAACATTTACATAAATATTTACAATATTTACATACAAGCCCAGCCAGTCACACAACCACCAAGCCACACCCAGTCAGCAAGCCATGCCCATCCAGTCACATGACCACCAAGCCACACCCACAAATTAGGCCACGCCCACAGAACCGGTTGTTAAGAAATTTGAATCACATCCCTGGTTATGTTCCTTAAGGTCTAACTTACATGGAGGTAGAAAAGCTCAGCCTGGAGCTAGGTTGTGCCACTTTAGTCTTCAACTGAAGATATACAAGATGCATGCTCTCACAGAAAGGAAAACATCTTAGAAACTTATAAGAAAGCCAGGCTACTTAACTCAGCTGTCCCAGCTGGGAATTTCACCATTTTTGGCAGAAGAACATACTGAAGCTCCCATACAGAAGTGCACAGCAAAATAGCATTTCCCTCAATAACAGTTTTAGGAGTTTCTTCTCAGCAGAGCCCAAATAGAAGGACTCCCTCTCTTTCCACACATTATCTCTGTGTCAGCCTATTTGCCTTACATGGGACAAATCAGAATAATCAAGCTTGGGAATGACCTGTGGGAGGACATATTACAAAGCTGCTGACCCCAAGGTATACAATGTGATTTGAAGATAGTTTAAACAGAGTGAAGCTATAGCCTTTTCCAGTTAAAACATATGAACCCAATTAAGTAGTTCTAATTAAGGATCTCTTGGAAAATCCTTAACACAGATTCTCTTGAAAATCTGTCTTCCAGTCCCACAAGGGCATACAAGACATTGCTTTTTCCTATTGTAGGACTATATGTCTTAGATAAATTTAAGCTTTGGATCTATTTTTTATTGAAAATATCTTCTAAATATGATTTTTTTCTCTCTCTGAGACAGGAACAACCAGATGCCATTAAATAGTCACATTTATATTCACCCTGCTAAATAAATCACTTATGCTTTATAAATGCCTGATGATTTTAGAGAAAAACTGAAAGAAATATATTAATTGCCGTCCCTGAAGATAATGCAGTTTAATACTTTCAACTCACAAAAATCAAAGCAAGTTAACCATCATCTTCTGTATCTTGGATAGCCATTTAGGATGCCTCTAGCTCACAAGGCCTTAGTTAGACTTAGAGCATTTAGCCTGCAAGAAAAATTTCATTTATGTGAAGAAAATGTCCAGCTGTTTATATAAACAAAATGTTAATATATCAGATTACATTTTACTGCTTAAGGCAGGGGTGTCAAACTTGCGGCCTGCGGGGTGGATACGTCACATGCTGGCCCCACGCCTGCCCGATTTAGCGAAGGGGGGGAAATCCTGATATGTCATGTGACACCGCCATGACAATGCAAGTTTGATATCCCTGGCTTAAAGCATCCACCTACAAAACAAATTCCACATGCTTCCAAATAATCGTAGCTTATCTACAAAAAAAACCCCTCAGCTATCTCAAACCTTGAGGTATCACTTTCCATTCTGAGTTGCTTGAGCCTATTTTAATATTTGTGGTTAGTTGACATGGAACATAGGCTGGTACTTATTGGTGGGACCTCATTATCAGCACAATTGAGCTAAGAGTATATCCTGTATAACAGCTAATATTACCTAATGGTTAAAAATTAAGGGGAAGGAACAGGACATTAATATGTTTTTAAAGTTTCTTTTTAAGTAAGTTGCTCCACTATTATGAGGTATTTATGGAACCCTTGTTCACTGAGACAATGGATTGCTGACCAGAAGATGTCTTATGAAAGTAAAAAGAATCATGTGGGTTCAGATGAAAAGCTATATATTGTAAATGGTGTTTCTGATTCTTGGCCTTCATAAACTAGCATGGCTCTCCTCTTACATAACTTCATTGAAAAGATGAATATGTGCAATGTTAGGCTACATCAACAGATCTGAAATCAAAGGATGTAACACCCTTTAGACTTGCACTGTTTGCTCACCACCTAGGGTTATTTTATCTAGTTCTCATCACCACACTTGAATTCAGATTCATTAAAACAGATTCCTAGAAGAATCTGTTTTATACTTAGTAGAACAAAAAACATCCTATGATAAGATATTTTATGATTGGGAATGTTTAGCTGAGAAAAGAAAATGAGAACATGACAGCAATTTTTAAGTAACTGAAAGGATGCCAAACAGAATACCAAGATTTTCTCTCCATCAGTCTAGAGTATGGGACACAAGATAATGGATTTCAGTTACAAAAAGACAGATTCCTATTTTTCCAATGTAAAAAAATGCCCTAATACCGTAGTCAAAATAGTTCAATAATGGATCCTATTATCGAGAGCAGAGGGTTCTCCAGTACTGGATGTGTTAAATAGAGGCCAGGCAGTCAACTGACTGGGGTGCTTTAATTTGGATTCCGACAATGAACAGAGTGTTGGATTTGATGGACTAAAATAGCCTCTTCCAATTTAATGATCTAACTAAAGATTTTCCCACAGACTCAATATCTTTTTGTTATAAATAAAATGCCAGCTGGAATCCATTTCCATGTGCAGAACAAGCCAGAATAATGTTTCTTCATATACAGAAACTCTGACTATTTTATATATTGAAGGACACTCATACTATAGTTGTCATTAAAAAAAGACCACATCTGTGTTTTTAGTCATACCTGGTGAATCAAGAGATGTGTATATGTATGCAAGTGCCTGTCTATCTATCCAAAAAGAGAAAGCAGAATCAGGATTTTTATCAGGCCAGTGTAAACAGAATAAATTGTCTTATTCCAGGCCATGCATCTGCACTGCACGCACAATTTGCTTGCAAAAGACTTAACTTTAGTTTGGCCGTTTGCGAGGAGCAGTAGGCGGAGCTTGTATGCAATCACATACACAATTAGAAGTGCCATCAGTTCACAATCCAAAGGTCTTAGGGTCTTGGGTAAGATGACAGATGGTCCAGATTTGAAGGCACAGAGTTTCCTCAGGCAGGAGTTCAGGGTACAAATGGACAGAATTTCAGATATCACAGGGGTAGTTCCCAATAAGGCATCACTTGCTAGTGATGGCTGTGAAATAAGAATCCTCACCAGGTGCAAGAATTCACCTGTGGGAACATCCTGCCTCCCAGCGAGCCACACCAACCTCCTCTGCTGTCTACTTTGCTCATCCCTACATGCCTCAGGCCTGGAAGGAAGCTCTGGATCAGACCTTCCTTCTCTGCAGCTCTATGCATGCTCTGCAGCCAAATCATCCCCTATATGTCTCCCTACTGCAGCTGCCATTGCAAAGGATTGCCTGAAACAGCTTCCTTGGAGCTGTCCTTCATATAAATGTATCTGCCTAAATAAAATATTTTTCTTTCTTTTATAAGGAAAAAAACTCTTCCCACAATCAAATTCATATACCCATAAAACAGGCATAGGTCTCCATGTCAAAAATAATAATTTCTTATTTTCAAGTGAAACATTGAATCTGCCTAGGATGAGATTGGGCAAAGCTACTGGTACAATAACAATAAAAAACTGAGTAAGATTACTTGATTTTCCATCTATCTTATTTCAACAGATTTCTTTTCATGGAGGCAAGCATTACAAATGAATGTATTTGATCCAGTATATGGACTTGGAGCCAAAGACTAATTCCCTATATGACTGTATCAATCTGGTACAGAAAGAGATCTGAGTGACCATCCCTGCACAGAGCATTTTGTTATTGACAGAACAGAGCAATGAAATCCCTACACACTATATTTCAAAAGGATATGGAGCTGTTGTGATAGCGAGACCTAGCCTTATTTCTATTTCAGTTGGAGAAAGTAGCCACTGATTGACTAGATGAAGAAAGCAACTTCATCTTTATTACATTCCTATTAAGTGCAGTCAGTATTTCTAAGGTAAGCGTATAATCATTGGGATTAGCAGATGAAGAACTGCCATTAATAACAACAAAGCATTTCTCCAATGTACCCTTTCTTCTATCTTTTAACTGAAACCATGAAATTAGGAAGCATCTGAATGATGTGACAGTCACTTTTAGAACTAAAAGTACAGAAAAATAAATGTCTAAAGAAGCAACATACTGTATATAGATGCAATTTTAGACAGTGGCTGCTGTATCAGTAGTAAAGAAATATCATGATTCACCAGATTCTTCTACTTTAGATGTAAACCTCATTTACTAAAAAGAATTTTTTAACAAAGTAAAATGCAAAAGAAACTGTATCTTTTAACACTTTCCCTCAGCAAGAAATGCATTCATGATAGAAAGTCAAATCCTCACTAAGAAATGCATTTATCACAAAACTTGGAACAAGCTGACAATTTTGTCTTTGATACTTTAAGGGAAAGCAAATGTGTTTGCATAAAACTAAATTTCCCTGACAGTGGCCATTAAGTGAACATATTTCGTGGTCAGTTCCATACAAACTTAACTGAGATATAATGCATTATCTCAGGAAATAGTTCAGAAAGCTCTTCTAATGTGCAAATCATGGACAAATCTAAAGTCTAAAATTAAAATTGAAAACGTGAAGTTATTTCTATGACATCTATTCCTGGGGATCAACAAAATTTAACTAGCAGCACATTTACATATTCTCAATAGCAAATAAGAATTCCTGACAAGTGACAGATGCTTGACTGAGAGTTGCAGAACCTTTTAAAAAAGACAATTGAGACACAGACACTGCTTAACTGATATTGAATCAATGTGAAAACTGCACATCCCATTTCAGAAATAAGCATCCTGAAAATGCAATGGAGTCTTCTGAAAGAGAAAATGTCCATGGAAATATATATATTGTTTATGATGTCATTATAATGTTGTTGTTGTTAGTTGTGAAGCCGTGTCCGATCCTTCGTGACCCCATGGACAACGTTCCTCCAGACCTTCCTGTCCTCTACCATCTTCTGGAGTCCATTTAAGCTCACACCTACTGCTTCAGTGACTCCATCCAGCCACCTCTTTCTCTGTCGTCCCCTTCTTCTTCTTTTGCCCTCAATCATTCCCAGCATTAGGCTCTTCTCCAGTGAGTCCTTTCTTCTCATTAGGTGGCCAAAGTATTTGAATTTTATCTTCAGGATCTGGCTTTCTGAAGAGTTGTCAGGGTATCAGTGTGATGCAGGGTTGTTCTCCTCTAGGCCTGACCGGTTTGATCGCTTTGCAGTCCAAGGGACTCGCAGGAGTCTTCTCCAGCACCATAGTTCAAAGGCCTCAATTCTTTGCACTCAGCCTTTCTTATGGTCTAACTTTCATAGCCATACATTGCAACTGGGAAAACCATAGCCTTGACTATACACACTTTTGTTGGCAGGATGCTTTTTAGTATGCTGTCTAGATTTGCCATAGCTTTCCTCCCCAAGAGCAAGCATCTTTTAATTTCTTGGCTGTAGTCCCCATCTATGGTAATCTTGGAAGCCAGGAAAATAAAATCTGTCACTACCTCCATTTCTTCCCCATCTATTTGTCAGGAATTGAGAGGGCCAGATGCCATGATCTTAGTTTTCTTAATGTAGAGTTTCAAGCCAACTTTTGCACTCTCCTTCTTCACCTGCATCAAGAGGCTCTTTAGTTCCTCTTCACTTTCTGCCATTAGAGTAGTATCATCTGCATGTCTGAGGTTGTTGATATTTCTCCTGGCAATCTTAATTTCAACTTTTGATTCATCTAGCCCTGCCTTTCTCATGATGTGCTCTGCATATAAATTAAATAAGTAGGTCAACAGTATACAGCCTTGACAGACTTGTTTCGCAATTTTGAACCAATCAGTGGTTCTGTGTCCAGTTGTCGCTGTTGCTTCTTGACCCACATGTAGGTTTCTCAAGAGACAAATAAGATAGTCTGGTACTCCCATCTCTTTAAGAACTTGCCACAATTGTAATGACATAACCACTATATTTAACTTATGATATGAATGTAATATTGTTTCTAACTATGTAATACTACTCCAAGCGCTAAACTTTTAAACAAGGAGAAAAATATGCCAAGATAACTTGAGTGTATGCAACTGTAGCTACTTCCAACCATTGTTTGAGATCTTGATGTTTGCTAAATTTGTTTTCTTTTTGCAAACGTTTCATTGCCAGACTAATATCATCAGTGCTTTGCCACAAAGGATGAGGCCTGGAAGTTTATCCTACCTCTCTAGAACAGGATTATTGCAGTTTATGTGCCTGCTCCTAACCAGCCTGTCTGGTTTTGTTGGCTATATTGTTTTACCATAAATTGTTTCTCTCCATTGCAATATGTTGGACCCCTCCTATTTTTGTGGAGATTGCTGGATGTATGATTAACGAAGATGTGTCTAGGCTCTTTGTTTCTTCCTTGGGCTTTTGTTTTTTAAATACTCTATACACCAGGTTTGTCTCATTAGATAGTAGTTGATCTGTCAGAATGCCAGGCTTTTAAAATTCTCTTGCATTTGTGACTTTAGTTTGATTTCCCAGTTGAATTTGTAGCTTCATTTGTCAATTTGCTATGAAACTATAGAATTTTCGTCCTGTCTTCTCACTGCATGTTTTCCTTGTGTTCCTACATGATGATTTTTTTAAAATTTGCATTACATATTGTAAATAGTTCCTGTTCCGCACTGTCTCATTGTTGAAACTCTTGAGTTTGACCCAAGATGCTTTGAAAAGATTTTGCTGATTTCTAGGCTAATGTGATACCTACACAATGAAGTAATCTGTTGATAATTACTGAGCCATTTTGATGATGGGAGGATAATTCTTTCATGGGTTCTGATGGTTGCATTCTGATTGATTGTATTGAAAGGCTTTTTAATGAAGCTTTTTAATGAAGTTGAGTGGGTGTTGATCAGGAATCTGTTTGATGATTGGTTAAATTTTAACCGTTAAAAGGTACATATGTCGAGATGGCAGAAGTAAAGTTCAGGCCTCAGTAGGCCTTCAAGGCTGTGGAAAGTGCCACAAGAAAAAACAAGACTGTAGGATAAGCAAGTGACCAAAACCACAAAAAGTGTACTTGAGTATTCCTATATCTTCTATACTTTATCTGTTTTGGCTTATCAAGAGACATCAGGACTCCATCTTTTATTTCTACTGAGTCACACCTAAATTCCTGCATAACGTGGGTACCCATTGCATTGAAGGGTGCTATAAAGGTAATTTCCCCCTTTTAAATTCTGTGTCACTGTGGTGTGTTTTTGATCATCTTAGTCAGCTTTTCTCAAAGGCAGATGTGTTGATAATGCAACACTTGGTTTGTCTGTATTGTTTTTCTATGTATATGAGTTTGAAGTATGTCACTTTTGTTTCTCTGCTGATGAGAATACAAAGGAACAGTAGTCTGTTATTTTCTTTTTTTTCTTGTGAATTTGATTTCATTAAAGATGTTATTATGCTATGTGTATCCTCTAATTGCCATTTTCTCTTATGACAAAGGTGTTGTCCATTTAATACATCCACATTTTGGATGTATGTGTGAGAGGGCTATTGCTTCACATTTTATATGACTATCCTAGTTGTAAATACTGAGATGAATAATGTCATAGATTCCTCTGATTTGTTTGTATATCTACCCATCAAACTGAAAGTAAATGATAAGGCAAAGATCTATAATTTCTATGATTCTAGGTATTACCATTTTTGTATGCTTGACTAAGTTTGATGGCTTATATAGCAGTATTTCAATGGATTCTGGAGTCTCATAAAAGAGCTATTTCATCTGTAACTAATGCAAATCAATTGAGGAATCAAGTCCTAGATGGCTAAACATGTATTCTCCACTAAGCAACCTACTGTTATTTCTCTTCCATCTGGGTCCTCCTACTATATGAGATAATGGGACCAGTCCCCTAAATGTTTCACGTCAGAATAAAAATGACTTGAGTTATAAGGCTCCCTGAAATCAATTGTCAATTATTCAACATATATTCAAGAATAGGATAGAGGCAGCTTGGGTAAAATATACATTGGACATGGCAGCTCCCGATAATGGTAGTCTGGTTACAATGTTCAAACAAAGCTAAAGGAAAATCCAACTGATTAATATATCGCCAAATAGAAATAAATATTAAAGAATCTGAGTTAAAATGATGGCCACATCTAGGATGGTGCTGTGCAGCCCAGTAATGAAGCAGTTTGCTACGTTTCCCTAATGCAAACTCTGCAGCCTTTTGTAGCATTCCACAGTGCTGCAGAATGCAGTGATGCTCAAGTTAGGAAAGCATAGCAGGCCACATTGAATTATGGCTATCTGGAAAATGGCAACTAAGGGATTATACCTGTTTATGGTACTGAAGTGATTTCTATACTCTACAAAATGGTATACATCACATCTATTACTTAATATGTTCATAGGGAAGTAATTTTAGCATAGAGTTTTCAGTTCTAGCCTATCTGAATGGCAACACTCAGGCTCTTTTTTTCCTCTTGCTCTCTGGATTTTTAATTTGTGTATGCTATAAAAAATAGAAAGAGAAATCTCACAAAGTTCAATCAGATAAGAGACAAGGCCATTCAACAAGTGGCTTGAACAGTGAATGCAGCATTCCATGGACAACCTCATATGCCGACTCATTAGTCATCTTCATTGCCATAGTATTAGTACCTCCGGTCTCTACCCAGGAGGGCAGGCATGTGTTTCTATTGCTTTTTTTGACATAGCATGAGTTTGACAGCAGGTTTGTGCAATACAATAGGTTTCAAGCATTTTAGATACAGCTAATTGTAATTTTCCAAGGCATTCTATCCACAAGAAAGCACAAAGAACACGTTTATGCAGCCTATCATTAGCCGTATGAATCAATACCATTTAAGAAATAAAAAACAACTTTAGTTGTTTAAAGATAGGAAGTACCAGGAGGTCTTCCCTTCTTTTGTTGACAGCAAATCCCAGTATTGAATTGCTTGCAATGTAACTGCAAAATTTGTAGAAAGCAAGTGAACCTGCTGGGAATATAAATGGAGCCTATCTCTATCTCAATAAAAAAAAAATATAAAGAACTCAGACCAAACAGAGTAAATTCTTCAAATATTTTTTCTGTAATTTTCCCCCTTGTTTTCAGCAGAATCCCTGGAGGAACGACAATTCCTGTATTTCTCTGTTCTCCTGCTCGTGGCCTTTGCTGCCTTTACTGTGCACTGATGCTCAAAGTAAGAGAAGCTGGGAAAGGTCTAATGAAGGGCTGGGTCCGATGACTGAAATATTGCAATTGAATAAGGAGTTATATTCTGCATAAACATTACCTCAAAACTGCAGTCTCAGACCTCCGTTAATGTTTAAAAGACCTGGGGGTTGGAGTGAGCGGTGCTGGAAAAGGAATAAAATAGAATACAGATATAAACTTTCAAGAGATACTACAGATGAATCAGTTGACAACTGATCTTATAAATGTCAATTTAGCCCAAGTGGCAAGAAATATGGGAAGAAGTGTTTCAAGTGTTTCAAAGTATTCACAACTAATGAACTCACAATAAATGAGGTTGGGAAACTCCTATTACTTCCAGAATGCTGCACTTGTCCTATACTATCAACCTAAAATCTGGGCTTCTGGATTTTTTTGGTCTTGCCAACTGCACGAGGTTTAAAATGTTGATACCTGAGTGCCCACTGCAATGTTAAGACTGGAGGCAGGATCCAGCAGAATGGAGATCTGGCAACTGATTTACATGGCTAAAAAATTAACCAAGCTCCAGATGGGATGATTTCTCTAATTACAAAAGACTGTTTTCAATCTTGTTGATATCTTGTTGATAGATGTACAGTACATAATAAGTAAGATGCATCTAATTTGTTGGTCTCCAGGGTTCCAGTTAATTTGCAATTTGGATAAAACCAAGGACATATTTAGGAAACAGACTAGAGACATAGATCTCCTAATGGCTGAGAGAAATCCAGATTCATGCCTATAAAATATTTTTATTATCTTACACCAATTATAAGCGAGACTTTTCTGTGGCTCCTGTCAATGTACTCCCTTCATCCAAAATTTCCAGTACATTAAAAGTAAAACAAAAACAATGCTTACAAACTCATGGAGCATGTTTTTTTTAGGATGCATCATTTATTCCAATTTGAGGCAATGGCTACTCTAGACATTACTTTAAAAATCCTTCCCAGTCATACTGAAGATATTTAGGTAATCCTCACATCCGGGACTGTAAAACTTCTTGTTCCCTAAACACCGTCCTGTGTGGAACCCCCTAATTAACCCCCTCTCCTCCCCCCCCTCCACCCTTCCTCAAACCACCCCCCCCCCCCCCCCCCCCTCCCCCCCCCTCCCCCCCCCCCCCCCCCCCCTCTCTCTCCCCCCTCCCTCCCCCCCCCCCCCCCCCCCCCTCCCCCCCCCCCCCCCCCCCCCCCCCCCCCAACCCCCCCCCCCCCCGGCCCCCCCCCCCCCCCCCCCCCCCCCCCCCCCCCCCCCCACCCCCCCCCCCAATTTAGACCTCCCCCCCCCCCCCCCCCCCCCCCCCCCCCCCCCCCCCCCCCCCCCCCCCCCCCCCCCCCCCATCTACCTTATATCTGATAGAAATCTTAAAGTCACCTGTTCTGTGTGAAAGTTTTTTACTACTTAGAACAAATGGATATGATATGAGAAAATAACTATCAAAGAACAAAAATGTGCATCTGCAACATAACCTTTCTTAATATAAAAATTGTTGAGTGTTTTATCGGCTTTTATTTATTACACCTGATTTTCAGACATTGACTATAATAAAATTTTAATGTAGTAACAAATCAGTTTAGGAAATATTTTTAAGAGAAATAACAATTTGATTGTGGAGCTATTACCCAGCTGTAAGAGGTAATATTCTCCCCTTCATTGGACACATTCAGGCTGAGGCTTTTATCTGGATTTTTGCAATTTGAGCAGGACTTAAGTGACCTAAATGGTGCCTTCCAACTGAGTGGAACTTATCCTTGAACTTATTGATATGATTCTTGAACTTATTGATATTTCAATAAATTCAAGGATAAGCTATATATAACTTTATAGTGATCATCTGAATAGAGAATACAATTACAGATACAAGCAGATTAACAGATTAACAGAGTTGTAAGGGATCTTGTAGGTCATCTAGTCCAACTCCCCACCTAAGCTGGAAAACCTACACTATTTCTGAGAAATGGCAGTGCAGTTTCTCCTTGAAAGCTTCCAGTTATGAAGTTTCCACAACTTCTGAAAGCCTGCATGTCTTTTGGATTTTTCTAAAAAGAGTGCCAACCCGTTCCAATATTAAACATACATGTGGGAAAGAGGAAGAAGGAACACTTGTAGAAAAGTCTCAAAACTCATGGTGGCAAAGGGACTCTGTGAAGAAATATTTGGCAACATTTCTTGAATAGGCCATGTAGAAAACTGCATTGTCTATTGTTAATACATTTTATACTTTGTTGAAACAAAATGTATATATAACAATGAAAATGAGAATGTGATATAGAAACTGAAATGAAAAATAACCTGGAAATTTGTATCGTGTTCAGAACTTATCCAGATTAAGCACTAATTCAAATGTTAATAAAAAAACATGTTATCAGCAGTCTAGTACTGCAAATCAGGTACAGATTTATGCTCCCAAAGTTATATAATAACTCCTTTACCCAATCTTATCCCTCTATGTGCAAAGAGTTCACAATTCTTATTACACTGATAAATTCCAAGTATTGGGGATGTTAGGTAGTGTTATATCAGACATAATGCTAATTAAATACTAATCGTAATTCTTTGTTCCTTTCATTTCTCAAGGACTGTTATGTTTACCTAACCTTTATCAGTCTGCTTCCCTGAGACAGTTTGAGTATAATTTTTCCTTCAGTAAGAATTCAACCTCAGTGATTCTCAAACAAGAAGGTAAGACTACAGGCTACCTGAAGGTCAGGCAACACAATAGTAATCAATGTTTAGATCACATCTTCTAAAGTGGCATCTGAGACACCTTTTAACACTATGAACAAACATCAGAGTTGTCTCAATGCTGTCTGAATCCTGACAAATATATTAAGGATGTGTTTATCATCCACAGATACCAAAGGATATTTAGACTGCATCTGCTACCACAACGATCATGGCTTATGAGCACATATAGTTTAACAGCCTGATAAGAAATAAAATACTCTCAGATACCACACATTGTTCCTTAGCATTATAAAACTCCTTTGGCAAAGATTGAAATTGCTCGCCAATCTCTTGAGTCTTGTAGACATCAGTATTTCCAAGGCAGCCCTGGCTAAGACAATGTCCAGCTTTGTGCTTCCAATGATGATCAGCTGGAGGTAGTGGAGAAACTTACCTTTTTAAAAGTCATTGAATAAATAAAATCTGATGACCGCAAGGGAAAAACACCTACTGAACAATATTATATAAATCTAATGAATAAACAAACTCACAGGCAGGGAATGAAGGCATTGCTGTCCCAGATCAGGAAGTCACAGTCCTGGATAGAACAGGGTGAAACAGACTGGCTCCAAATTGGCAAAGGAGTAAGACACGGTTGTATACCCTCTCTGATTTATTCAACCCAGGATGGTATCTACCAAGACTGAATTGGAAGATCATGAGCATAGTTTAAAATTAGAGGTAGTAACATCAACAACCCGCACTATGCTGGTGACACTACTCTGGTAGCTGAAAATGCAAATTATCCGTAAGCTCCAGTAATAAAAATCAAGGGACACTGTGTGGGAAAAGGATATAAAACTGGAGGGGGGAAAAGAGAAAAATATCTAATGGTACAAGGTACAGCCTTATAAAACCAACAATGAAGACATTAAACTGATAGATAGCTTCTGTCTTTTAGGATTGACTATCAACAGCAAAACAGCCACTTCAATTAATGATTAAGGCACTAGGCTAGAAACTGGGTCAAAGTGACTCCTAGGCTCTCTTTAGGCACAAAGCCAGCTAGGATTTGGGCCAGCCTCTTTCTCTCAGCCCTAGGAAAGAGGCAATGGCAAATTATTTCTGACAATCCTTGCCAAGAAAACTGCAGGAACTGTCCAAGCTGCCTCTGATAATGTCTGATAATTGAACATGACTGAACAGAAGAAAAAAGTAAAGAAACCAGTAGAATAACAGAAGTAAGGAAAGTCAGGAAATAAACCACATACTATTTAGGAGATTAGCTGTGAAGACATTGGAAATTCAGATGTCAGGATGATCAGATTCATGTAAACCAGGGCTGTCAAACTCGCGGCCCGTGGGCCAGATGCTGGCCACACCCAGTTTAGTGAAGGAGGAAAAAGTTGTGACACATCACGTGATGACGCGAGTTTGCCACCCCTGATGTAGGCTATAGTTTCCTTTGTGGCATTCTATGGAAATGGAGGTTGAATGCTGAAAAAACAGGATAGAAAGGATATTGACCCTTTGGATTTTGATGCTGGAGTAATCTCTTAGGAATGCCATCAGCAATATTTTGAGCATAGTACACTACTATAGGTGGTGTCACAAGAAAGACTGGAGATGAGAGTGGGGTGTCCAGTTGTGTCAAATTTTGATGGCAACAAAGAATTGGGAGTGTTAACGACAGCATAGAAGGAGCAAATGTGTGCTATGCTCAAAATATTGTGTCATTCAAGCCCTCAGCACCAATTTTTACACAATTGGTTATGCTTTGTCTTTTCATAAGGTTCTGAAATGTAATCATATTTTGGTTTTTTTAAGAATGTTCACATTAAATAAGGGTACAGTGCTTTCGCCTGATTTTTGCATATCTCTCCTTAGTCCAAGGTTAATCATTATTTTCAATGTTATAAGTTCCATGGGGTTTCTGTGAATTTACAGCAGAAACGAAATAACGATATACATTGGGATCTATTGTATGATATACTGAATGGCAAAATTGTGGAATACATTAAGGTGGAGATTGTGCGGGGGTTCGGGGCAGTCTGGGAGGATGAGCAAGCAGGAACAGGTATGTGACAATGCATAACAGGTGCCAGACAGGTCAAGAAGATTGCAACTCCCATCTCCTAAATGCAACTCCTATCTGAGAAGTTAAAGTCCAGAGGAAGAACTCTGGCTCCCAGTGATATTTTGGTACTGATAAAGTTCCCATGGTTCCCATGCAGCCAGGTGCCAGGCAAAGCAAACCACAGAAGTACAGGACCCAGCAGGCAAGAGAAAATAGGATAAGAAAAGCAGTCCAGTAGGCAGACACCTGGGAACATCATCTTGGATAGTGTAGCTCTGCCATTTTTTATATTGGAAAGAAATAACTAATGGCATATAAATTGAAATCCTGCTTAACTTCCTGGAAGCCACTAGAGCTTTGCTAATTATTTTCTAAAAAAGAAAGAAACAGGTATAGAAAAGAAGTGTAATTGCTCAGTGTTGAGCTGATTATTGAATCACTAACATTTAAGTGTTTTGATTCCAATTTTGCAAGACGAAAGCTCTAGCCATGATTTGATATTTACCGATCTGTACTTCAGATTAAAGATTGCTGGTAACTGTAGGTTACTACTACTACTACTAGGTACTAGTACTAGTACTTGTACTATTTTTTCTCTTCATTAATATCTGCATACGGGGAATGAGAAATGAAAGACAATTTGTTGCAGAAATAGAAAAGACTAATTGAGAAAATGAACTCCTGATATTTACATTCACATATTATAGAAAATATACTCCATTTTTCAATAAGCACTCACTGCATTGTACTGATTGATCAAATCGTGCTCATAAAAACAGGTTTAAGGGTGCATTAAAGTTGTATCTGGAATTATTTTTCTTTTGGCAGCATAAATGCTAATACATTATAAATTTGCTATTAATTTTATAGCCTTACCAAGTGATCAAGATTTGTAAAAAAAATTTTTTTTAAAAAATGACAGCCTACAGAATAAAAGGACATTAATGTAATCTATATAAGCATATTTCTTGTTGTGATTTTTCAAATGACTTTCATGAGGAACAAAAAATAATCTACTGACTCTTTTGTTTTTCTCCATTATTTTCTCACTGAAAGTCTTTGCTATTGTGCTTTTAAAACTTTAGGGCTTTAGGATATCTTGAATTCTTTTCCTATTAGCTTCTCCAACTACAGACTCCTAGTTATCATTTCTTTGAATTGATTAGAATCTGCTTTCTTGAAGCCCAAAAGTCAGCTTTAGTATCCCTTAAAACCATGAACTCCAGAACTATATGAACTGTATGATCCTACTATGGGTAATCCTCACTTACTGGCCTCAAGTGGGACTTAATGAGTCTCACTAATTGGCACAGTCATTAAACATGATATCATATGATGCACCAATTTATGTCAGTTGATGTTGCAGTGGTTAAATGAATCCCTGTGGGTTGTTAGGCATGATGTCATATGACCATGAGTTACAATATCTTTCTGGTTTCCCCACTGACATTGCTTTTCAGAAGTCAGTCGTGAAGATCACTACAATCATTGTAAATAGCAATAGCACTTAGACTTATATACTGCTTCACAGTGCTTTACAGCTCTCTCTAAGCGGTTTACAGAGTCAGCATATTGCCCCCAACAATTTGGGTCCTCATTTTACCCGCCTCGGAAAGATGGAAGGCTGAGTCAACCCGTTGCCAAGCACTTGAATTTTGATCACATGATCACAATTGTAATCATAGGGATGATTTGATGGCTGCAACTGTGAGGTCATAAGTCTTGTTTTTCAGTACTATCGTAACTTCAAATGGTCACTGAGCAAGTAGTCACCAAGTGAGGACTTCCTGACTTATATGTCCAGAGTAATTGTTTTCCCTGAATCTTCCTCCTTCCTCTGAAGCAAAAAAGCTATCTTCCAGAAGGATACACGTGGCAGACTTTATATTCCAGCAGAAGTTGTAGAAATGAAACCACCCACTCATAATGGGTTCATGCCTCTTCAAGAAGTCTGCAGTTGGCTTTTGGAAGGCCTTATCCAAATAATATTAGACATAAACAATAATCTTGCTATTAGTTGTTCTATTTCTTTTAACCTAATAAGCTCAGGGTTGTTGCTTTCTTCTGCTATTGTTGTAATTGAGTGTAGTTTTGACTTATGCACCTCTATTCCGAGTTAGCAGCCTTACAAATGAACATAAATAAATACGGTGCCAACAATCATCATCTAGAAAACTCAGCCCACAATTTCAAACCATTTTTTTTTTGTTACTCTATATGAACTTGCATTTTTTGCAAATATAAACCAAGCAGGAATACTGACTTGTAACAATTCATAACTGCAGACTCCTGGATTCAGATTTGCTTTCTTAGGACACCACCCAGATTTGACTATTTCTCAGGTTACTAAGCAGAAAGTTTGTCTCTGGAAAAATTGTTATAATTTCTCCCTTAAACTCTCCCAGCAATGTCTACTAAGAAACTCTTATTAGCTCCCCGTTTGCTGATATATGATGCCAGTCTGTGACTGCATATGTTTAGATATGTAAGAACACTTCAGTTTAGTTTAGGATTGCTTTGTTACTTATTTGTTACTTATTTTATAGTTTCAGTTTCAAATTATTAAAAGTTGCTCAGGCTTTGCCTACAGTTTAGCAATAAGAGTTATGATATTTACTATACATGTATTCACCTGCTATAATGTTAGATGTTTAATTCTAAGGCACATTTTTTTAGTTCTGTATAATTTTTTCCCTCAGCCAAGAGTTTTAAATTTTGATTTATTATTATATATACAAATGTGTGAAATTACAGCTGCCAATTCTTTAGCTGGTATTGGCCTTCATACACCTCCAGTTCTGATTTATTATTATTACTGCACATCACGCTTACATTTTTAACAAAACCTTACTAACTTACTGAAACAAAACTGATAAATTACTCACATTATATGAAAAAGAGACTGGCCAAAACTAAAGCGGTGCCTGAATATCTAAGAACCCGGAAAAGGCCAGAAAATCAATGTAAACTTCCACAACTGAAAAAATACTATGTCCAGAAAGAAGGTTGTATCTCAACCCCAGGCAATGTCAGCTCTCTGACAAGCAGGTCTAAAAGCAGAGGAGACCATCTGAATTATAAAGTTGGACTCTAAATGAAGTTGCATTCATGTCTCCAAATCTTCTCTTTTTCTTTTATTATTATTTTTAATTTAATTATGTGCAACTTTTTAAAAAAATCTGTTTATACCTATAGTCTGTTTCTAGCCTTGATGCAGGAGTGGGATTCTACCAGTTCTGACCTATAGAACCCCTGACCATTTTTCACATTTATGACAGTTGCAGCATCACCACAGTCACGAGAAGCCAGGCGCGGAGAAGCACCCCTTGACATGAGTGACATCAAGTTGGCCACACCCACCGAGTAACATGACAACCAATTCACACCCACCAACTAAGCCACGCCAACAGAACCGGTTGTTAAAAACGTTGAATCCCACCCATGCTTTGTTGTATATACAGTATTAGGACAGTATGTATTTTTCCATCTACATGAACTTTTCCTTAGAAAACCAAATTAAAATAAATTGGAAGAAAAAATAGAATGTATATGATATATGATTTTCCTTACCACAATAGTAACTATTTGCCCCTCAATTTTAACAGATAACTAATAAAATCAATATAATTATGTGATTGGCCTGTCACTCTTCGCCAGATTGAATACTTATTCTATGTCCATTTTGTAATCATATCTTTTTTTCTGCTTTTATAGATGAAAAACAAAACTAATGTAATTAAAACCACAGCTTGGTATTTGGAAGCACTCAAAAGCCTGCAGATACAAAAGAAAAATTCATTGCATAAGTGAATGTTAATACTAGTTTCATCATTAATAGCACAATATATACAGCTGATAATGTCAACTGTAATCCTTGAAAGCTTAAGCAACAATAAAGATTGTAGTTACAAGACTAATATTTTTGCAATCAATGCACTTTAAAAAGAAAAGTGAAATTTTAAAAATTTTGAGCAGAATTTTCCATATATTGTGTCTATTAACTAATTAGCCAAGTGGAATAATAATAATAATAATAATAATAATAATAATAATAATAATAATAATAATAATAATAGGTCATAGAAGGCTACCTTACTGGGATCTGCTTACATAATACATCACACAGTCATAAACACTTGGGAAGTGTTCGACTAGTGATTTGTGATACGAAACCCAGCATGGTTATAATAATAATATATAATAAAAAAAAAATAATAATAATAATAATAGGTCAGCTGTAGAAGGCTACCTTACTGGGATCTGCTTACATAATCCGCCAATACATCACACAGTCCTAAACACTTGGGAAGTGTTCGACTAGTGATTTGTGATACGAAACCCAGCATGGTTATCTCGTTTGCTGTGTATATTATTATTATTATTATTATTATTATTATTATTATTGAAGTTTACAGGCTATATATGCCCAGAAAAGCAGGCATCAGAGGACTTTTGCAACTGAAGCAGACAGTCAAAGAAGAGAAGCATGCTCTGGCAGATTATGTGAAAGACAGTGTTGAACCAGCTTTGATGGAGGTCAACATGAGGAAGCTGCTGAAAGTGAAGCAAAAACCAAGGATCAATATAGGAAAACAGTGATGCAAATTCGGGCTGACAGCTAGTGTAACAAAGCACTGCGTGGACAGTTCCTTGAAAAGATCCAAGGAAAAGTAGATAAGTAGATAACCTGGTTATGGCTGACCAACGGAGCACTAAAGAAAGAGACAGATGACCTGAATCTTGCAGCCCAAGACCAAGCCATCAGAACGAATGCAATCAAAGCCAGAATAGAAAAATCTGCTGATGACCCCAAATGCAGACTCTGCAAAGAAGCGTACGAAACCATAGATCAATCGCTCAGACTGACTACAAACAACGTCACAACACAGTTGCTTAGATGGTCCACTGGAACCTGTGTCACAACTACCATCTGCCTGTGGCAAAGAACTGGTGGGATCATAAGCCTGAAAAAGTGCTTGAAAATGAACATGCAAAACTACTGTGGGACTTCCAAATACAGATTGACAAAGTTTTGGAACACAATACCCTGGATATCACGATTGTGGAAAAGAAAAAAGTGTGGATCATCGACACTGCCATACCTGGTAATAGCAGAATTGACAAGAAACAACTTGAAAAAAATCACCAGATATCAGGACTTGAGAATTGAACTGCAGACACTCTGGCATAAACCAGTGCAGGTAGTTCCAATGGTACTTGGCACACTGAGTGCTGTGCCTAAAGACCTAGGCAAGCACTTGAAAACAATTGGTGCTGACAAAATCACCATTGGTCAGCTGCAGAAGGCCACCTTACTGGAATCTGCTCGCATAATCCGCTAATATATCACGCAGTCCTAAATGCTTGGGAAGTGTTCAACTAGTGATTTATGATACGAAACCCAGCATAATTATCTTATTTGCTGCGTACACTTTCTTTTTTTGTTAATAATAATAATAATAATAATAATAATAACAACAACAACAACAACAACAACAACAACACACCAGATATCACAGTTGTAAAAAAATGAAGCGTACAATTATTTATATTGCTCTACCAGGAGACACCAGAGTTGGGAAAAAAAGAACTGGAAAAAAATCATGAAATATCGCGACCTGGCCATCAAAACTATGCGATTATGGATGAAACATGTAACAGTGATACCCATTGTCATCAGGGCACTTGGTATCACGTACAAAATTTTTACAAAATAGATCAAGAAATTGCAGTTTCCTGCAATAACACTAGTAGAACTGCAAAAAAACTGCTCTACTCGGAACATTGTACATTTTAAGAAGATACTTGGTTGATACCTAGTATGCTGGCAGCAACTCGTATCAACCATCAGCCCCAGTCAGTGATATTTGTGATACATTTTTAAATGTTCAGTTGACTGATTCATGCTTAATGAATAAAATAATATTAATATTACTAATAATAATTAACAATTACTATAAATTATTGTTAAGTTTCCTATGTGGACAAGCTAATCACTCTCAGCAATAGGCAGTCTCAATTTCTATATTCTCCCAAAAGTGTACTGATTATTAAGTTCATGATTTTATTCCACAGTTGCACCATAACTGAAATAATAACATTACTTACTGAAAGAACAATACAAAGAAGAAAGTTATAAAACAGTCTTCATTTGTCATAATAGTTAATTATAATAAATCTGTTGACTAAAAAAAGACATTAGTGAAAATGCAGCTTTTCTCACATTATCCTGAAATCTATAAAAATCAATGCAGTATGGGAGGGGAGTGTTTCTCTCAGTAGAATATTAAAATATTCTAATAAAATACATCCAAGAAATTAATTGGCACACCAGTATTGTATTTATGTATTCCTCCAACTTCCAAATGCTTCATAATCAGTTTGAGAATCCTCAGAACCACCAGCTACTTTTCACTATAATTTGCATATTGAAGACAGAATCCAGCCAAAGTTATCTAATTACTATTCAGGTCCAATCTACAAATATATAAAAATGAGATGGAAATTAGGCAGTTGGATCCTTAGGGGGGAAGTTCTTCAGGCAGTAATCCTGTATCAAATTTTGTAATATTCAATATAAAACAAAACAAAAAACAAATATTTCTCCAAGGAGAAAACATTTTTTTGATGGGCTTATTCTCTTACTTGCACAATTATTTGTTTTCTTCATGTGGCCTCCATATGAAGAGTGATATCTTTCATTTGCAACCTCAGAACATAAAAACTCCTCCCTCCTTCTCTCTCCTGCCATGAGCAACACGCACAACCTTCTTGGCCTGCCAGATAGTAAAAATAAAGAAGCTATAGCAACAATTAAAAACAAGGTGTCGGGCTTCAACAACACTGCTGACGGAATGAAGCCCGACATGTTGCTGTGGTTGGGGGAGAGCTATCTACCTTGAAGGTCCAGAATCGATGTCGATGACAGCCGACAAAGCCAGCACTGAGCCTTTCACTATTTACTCCATTGGTGGATCATCATGGCAGAAGGTACAGATCCTGATTTTTTGGAGGAAGAGGTTTGCGATGAAGTTGAAGAGAGGGGTGAGTGCAGACAGGACCGTGAGGATATGGGGGAGGAGACGGAGGATATTCCCCTGACAGCTCAGCCAACCGTGCAGCCAAAAGTGCGTTTGAGTGAACGGAGTTACGCTCCAAAAGGGATGCCCCGAACGGAATGAACATTGAACTGGAAAGTGAAAAGGTGGCCTGGAGCAGAAGACAACCAGTGGATGGTTCCACGTAGTGACACGCAGTTCAGAGAGATGACATTGCAAGAGCCCATGGATAGAGGTTCTTTGGGACGTAAACAAGCCGTAGCTCCTGATAGTAGTTCTTTGGGCACACCAAAATCAATGGGATTCAGGGAAACCGATGTAGGAAGAGCTTGGAACAGTCAGATTTACGTACTAGAGGATTAGATGAGAGGCGTGTGGGATCCGAAAGTTACTCCTTAAGCGCTGGCTTTACTCGGACTTTCCGTTTGTTGCTGCTGTTGGAGGAAGCCAAAATAAACACACATTGATACATCAAGACTGTGAGTGAAGTGTTTTATTGAACCAGTTTCAGCTACCTCCCGTAGGAGCTGACACAAGGCCTGATTGGTAAACTGCGCAACAGTGTGCATAAGGTAAATTAAGCCAAGCGTACAGTAAGACTTATGGGTATAGAATACACAGAATAACAGAGTAGAAAGGGACCTTGGAGGTCTTCCAGTCCAAATCCCTCCTCCATCAGGAGAACCTATATCGTTTCAGACAAGTGGTTGTCCAATCATTCTTAAAAGCCTCCAGTGATAGGACACCCACAACTTGTGAAGGCAAGCTATCCCACTGGTTAATTGTTCTCACTGTTGGGGAAATTCTCCTTAGATCTAGGTTGTATCTCTCCTTGGTTAGTTTCCACCCATTGTTTCTTGTCTTGCCTTTTGGTTCTTTGGAGAATAGTCTGACCCCTTTGTCTTTGTAGCAGCCCCACAAATATCGGAACACTTCTATCATGTGTCCCCTGGTCTTTCTTTTCACTAGACTAGACATACCCAATTCCTGCAATTGTTCTTCATATGCTTTTAGTCTCCAGCCCCCTAATCATCCTTGTTACTCTTCCCTCCATTCTTTCCAGAGTCTTAACATCTTTTTTACATTGAAATGAACAGAACTAGCAACAGCAATAGCACTTAGACTTATGTACCATTTTATCATGCTTGACAGCCCTCCCTAAGCATTTTATAGAGGTAGCATATTGCTCCCAACAATCTAGGTCAGTACTCCAAATGTGGTCTTACTAAGGCTTTGTAAAGTGGTACTAGAACTTCATGTAATCTTCATTCTATCCCTCTATTAATCCAGCCTAGAATTGCATTGGCTTTTTTGGCTGCTGCCACATACTGTTAGGTCATTTTAAGTGATTGCCCACTAGGACTCCAAGATTCCTCTCACAGTTACTGTCATTAAGCCAAGTTTGACCTAGTCCATACTTATACAGTTGGTTTTTCTTGCCTAAGTGTAAAGCCTTACTTTTATTTACAGTACCTTGAATTTCACTTTGTTAGATAGGGCCCAAAGTTCAAGTCTGTCAAGATTCACCTGGATCTTCTGGGGTGTTGGCTATTCCTGCCAGCTTAATGTAATCTGCAAATTGATGAGTTCCCCTTCTATTTCCTTGTCTAGATTGTTTAAGAAGATATTGAAGAGTACTGGGCCTAAAACAGAACCTTGGAGTATCCCAAGAACCTTGGACTACACATTATGATTTGTCAGCAAGTTACAAATCCATCTGGTGATGGTGCTGTCTATGCCACATTTTTTTAGCTTATCAAGAAGTAAATTGTGATGTTCTTCCTAGTAAAATGCCTTACTGAAATCCAATTATACTATGTCCACAGCTTTTCACTGATCCACTAATTTAGTCATTGGTCAAAGAATGAAACAATATTTGTTTGACATTATCTGTTTTTGATGAACTCATGTTGGCTTCTGGTTATAACTTTGCTTGCTTCTAGGTGTTCACATATTTGTTGCTTGATTATCTTTTCCAAGATCTTCCCAGTATTGATGCCAGGCTGATTGATCTGTAATTTCCTAGATCTGTTTTTTCTCTCCTTTTTTGAAGATGGGAAACACATCAGCTCTTGTCCCCATAAATTATACTGTCTATCATCAGCTTATAAAGAAATTATCTTCCATAAGAATTAGAACAGTATTTCTGAGTGTAGTTTAAAAAGCAGTATCCTTTGGTCTCTGAGAAATCCAAAGTTTTTTTTCATGCATCCTGGTAGACAATAAAATTTTTGTGAACTCAGGGCCTTTATGTTTTTAAAACTGGAGGGAGCAATTATATTATTTGATCCTGAAGCTAGGTGTAAACTAACAGAAACAGTTAGCACATCTTAACTGTATGTTTAGTTGGCAACTAATGTTGAACTGCAGACCTCCTCTGACCTTCTTCCTATTTATGTTTTATTTTACTCCAAATATGTTTATTGAAAGTTTATATTTCATCATTAATTATTACTCCTATATTCACTAATATATTGCTCAGTGGGTTGTGTTTTGTTTGTTTTTGGTTTTGATAAATCACTCTTCATAATTATTAAAAAAAAATGGTATTAAACTCCAGAGTAAAAGTGATCTAATTTCAGTCAATCACAATCCAACCAATTTTCTTCCAAAATGAGTTTTGGATGTGTGTGTGTGTGCGTGTGTGCGCGCGCAATGTGCGACTCTCCCTCTCTGTCTTTCTCTGACTCTCCCTGTGTGTGATTGTGTATGCATAAAGATGTTTACATTTGACAATGATCTACAGAACATATACTTTACAGCACTTCACATTGGAAAACTGTAAAAACATTATAATCCTAGTGCATATATCTGGGTATTATGGTCCATTTACCTTACACTAACTTCTGAATTTAAATTAATTTAAAAGAACAAATGAGGGAACATTACAACAGGAGGAATTATTGACAGTAACTTCCATTAAAATGAAGTGGAATATAGCAAAGTTTACTTTAATGAGCCTTTATAAGATATGTATATCCCGTATAAAGAAATCTTGCTGAAAATCAAAACTCAAACCTTTAGCTTTTATTATTCCAGTTAACAGATAAAAGTAACAAAACCAGATGCTGAAACCTTTAAAAAGCAACATTGTACTTTATTGCTTGTTTTCAGATCATTTAGCAGCATCTATAGGTTAAAAACTCTCACAATTGAGGTTGAAGGGTTAAACTGACAATTAACGCCATGAGAATCTCTCAGATTTAAGACATTTTCATGAGACTGTTGAGTAACATCCTAATGACAGAAAGGTTCATCTTCCATTCCCTTCTTTTTTTAACCTTTCACTTTAGCCAATGCACCTAAAAATACCATCTTTTCATGCATATTTCCTCCTTTTGGAAGCAGAAAGTCCCATCTTCCAAATAAGATTTGTTCTTGCTTTATTTATTATAGTACGTCACAGTTGCCACTAACATGTGACTAAATGAAAATGGATTAGCCATTAAAGGCTAGAGGAAGGTTTAGCTTACATTACATTATAGAATTGCACAACAGTTAAAATCCACAAATGGAATTTGTTATCCCTTGGCAATCTATCCCTTTCCTCCCTCCCCTTCTTTAAATTGATTTATTAATGTCCAGTATTGCTTTGCAGTTTTATCCTTTTAGCAATAATGGATGTAATATATCACAAAAACAAATTTTTAAGAGTACATCATTAGGGTGATATAGCACTAGTAATAAACCCCCTTCACACTTGGATGAACTTAAATCAGTTTCTCTTTATTGATTTTTGGTCATAACATAATTTTTAAAGTTCAACTCAGTTAATAAAAAGGCTTTCTCTAGTGTTGTGTGTTGTGAAGTTTTCATGTCACCTTTTCAGACAAAAGCCTGTTATAATAATGTTGTATATGGATTTAGAGTTGTATTTTTCGATACATGTTCATGATGAATCCTCATTATGTCATATATCATCTTTTGGCCTCTGTGTCTTGGTCAATCTTTATTATCACTGAGCTTGACAACAATAGATTTATATGACTGACTTTCTATTCTGGTAGAGTAATAATTCTCTTTAGGAAGAGTGTCAGCCTGTTAAGCAGCACTCCTTCTTATAAATGTACTGTTAACCCTGGGTAGGCATCTCAATATAAGCAGTCAACAAGTATCAATCTTCCATTGGCTACTTGGACGCATAAGGGATTTTGCGGATGTTTTTCTCCTTCATCTGCCAATTGGTCTCCCTTATAGATATAGTTACAGGTTTGATGCTGAGGATGATCATTGTCTAGGGAGGCGAAGCCACATTAGGTTATCCCACCATGTCATCACAGTAGTTAGCCATAAAGTATTCCGAATATATTTTCTCAACTGGTCATGCAGATTCTAATTTTCAAAAGTAGGTTTTTAAATAGCTGCTATTTATATATTTAGATTATTTCTTCCAAAGGGTTAGATTTTTAGCAGGATAGCAGGAGCTATTTGAAATATCTACACCTAAAAGGAAATTAATTTTGATGGATTCCAGAAGGATCTACAATATTTCCCCATTTCTATATACTGCTCATTTTGTGGTATCAAGAGATTTGCTTACACTTCTTTCTTAGAAGAGTTGATCTCTTGATATATATCAATACTGAGGACAACAATGCAAATGAAACACTAAGTATAGTGCAAGTACACTACAAATACACTACAAATATATAAAACAGTTGACATTCAGTGGTACTGAGAGGAAGAGGGCAAATCCTACCTGCCATCTGCATAGCATCACCACAATACCTATTAAAGATCTACTTTTCAATATTCTCTGATTCAAAAGCTTTTTAAAAGATGTGCAGATCAGGCTTTCTTAACAAAAACCTAAGCAGAAGCCAAATAATGATACTACCTGTAGCTCAAAGCTGACATTTCTAGGCAAGCTGTAGAAGACGAAGGCACAGCTCTTGTCAAGCTCACTTTTGGGCAACATGTTGGGCCTGCGCTCCACAAACTGGTAGGTCAACTTTAATAGAGTAAAAATGAACAGAAATAAAGATCAATTATTGAAAGAACTTTCATTAGTTTATTTTTTATTATTACTTCATTGTTAATTTTAACACACCACAAACTGCTACACATTTCAGCCGCCTATCAGATTAAAAATAAATATGTGAGCAAAAACTTTAGAAAATAAATACAGACATACACCAAAAGAAGACTCTCCAGTATACACAAGATAGATGGATGAAATTGATTGTGGAGAAAAGTCGGAGGGTTGTTACTAGAGCAGTTGCACCAAGTTCTTTGGGAAATGGCTGCCAACCACTTCCAGGCACTTTTGGTTGAAACTGTTTTCCTGGATCCATTTCAATCTGTTGAGTCATTTCAATTTGGGATTTTTTTTCCCCCTTGGAATCAAGGGATGATCTTTACCAAGAGAGGAATGGGAATCTTACATCATGCATTTATGGCACGGTTTAAAATAGGAGTACTATTCCCATGTAAATGGCTGATTCTATTTAAAAAATTGGAATGTTATTTCTTGCCCATTAATCTGGAGTACACAGGTCCAGGGAATCCTGCATTCCACCCTGTTT
This sequence comes from Notechis scutatus, assembly GCF_049901735.1. Taxonomy (NCBI): domain Eukaryota; kingdom Metazoa; phylum Chordata; class Lepidosauria; order Squamata; family Elapidae; genus Notechis; species Notechis scutatus. The sequence goes on along the minus strand of NC_142009.1, from coordinate 165,464,828 downwards.
TTCAACCTCTGCAACAAGTCACTGCTGTCACAATGCTGCCTCTCTCTCAAACCACACTGGCTTTCTGTATGCAAGTACATAACAAAGAATGGTAGACAGCACACACATTGCCAGCAAAACCTGCCAGCGGAATTCCTCAGCACTTAAAGGAATCCCGGCTGTCAAAACATGTCCTTTCTTCTTTCCGAAGGCCTGCAGCTCTTTGGAGCTTAGCTGATTCCAGAATAGGACTGCTGTGCATTCTGTTGACTTGTTTATAAACAACATCCCTGAATTTTTATTTTAAAAAGCCAAAGCTGCCATATTCTATGATTTTTAAATAGGAGAGTATTTATTTTTCAATGACAGGTGTGTGTTCATCTTTTGGATACACATGTAACAATAAATCTTCTGCATGCTTGCTCTCCTTCTTCAGGTAGGATGGTTGATAAAAGTCAAGATTGTAACTGCATTCCAATGAATGTCCTTACAGTTCTACAACAGCCCTACAACAGCCAAAAGGTTGAAGGCAGGGTGTAGAGCTTGACTCCATAACAATTCTTCTGCAACTTAGAAAAATAAAAAATATAGAAACCACAAATGAGGCATGAAAAAAGCCAAAAGCTGCCTGGAAAAGCTAACCATCCAACTCAAAAGAAAAAATGCTATGAAAACTTCATCACCTACCCTAATTCAAAGCTTGGGGGGGAAAGCCATGTTCCTAATGACCTCTTCAATAGAGCCAAGGTTCCTAATGTATCCCACAGATCTCTGGTGGAATATTGTTCCAGAGGACAGGCATTGCAGTAGATCAGGCCTGCTTCCAAGATACCATCAGATGTCATTGTCTGATCAATAGGACCCAGACCATACTACTATATTTTACACCAGCTGAAGCTTTTGAGTGGTCTTTAAGAGTAGCCCAAATAGGGCATGTTGCAAAAATCCCTATGCAGGTGCAACTGACATATAAGATAAACCTGTATGAAGGCCTTCTTCCCACAACTGTCATCTGCTCTTTGAGCAGGAATTGCAAGTCCAGGAAAAAAGGGTTTGACTGCACACCAATCCCAAATGGAGAAGTGCTTCCCATCCAGAACTAAATGACTTATTTCAGGGAGTGAAACGACAGAATGACTAACTCCTTAAGCCATGTTAGGAACTGCCCAGTTTTAAAAGCACTATGTCATGGATGGCTAAACTGACCTGTTTGATCAGAGAAAAGACAATATCTACATTTATAATTGACAAAAAAGGTCTTACAGACTTTTTGTATGAAATAGAAAAAGGTACTTATGATTTATGGTTTCAATGATAAGACAGGATAGATTATAGAAAGAATAGAGTTATGTTGTAACCAAAGAGTAAGATATAAGTTTATAATTGTACTTATAACTGCTGTGAAGAAATTAATAAACTACTTCTTTATATTTTTCTTTTTCATTTTTTTCTTTCTTTCACTTTTACTTTTTTATTTGATTTCTTTCTTTTTCTTACTTTATATTACTTTGCATTTCTTTTTGTATGCATTGCAACTCTGAGGATACCTCTGTTAAAGCACTGAAGTTTGTAGATGATACAATAAATAGTCAGTGGTCTCATCGGAGATGGTGGTGAGTCTGCATATAGATGGAAGATTGAACAACTGACCCTGTGTTGCCACCAGAACAATCTGGAGTTGAACATGATTAAAACTCTAGAGATAATAGTGGGTTTTAGGAGGAGCCCTCCTACTCCACCACCTCTTACTATATTTGATAGCACAGTATCAGCAGAAGAGTCCTTCAAGTTTTGGGTTCTGTAATCTCCCAGGACATCTACCATTAAAACCATCATCAAACAGGCACAACAAAGAATGTTCTTCCTGTGTCACCTCAGAAAGTTATATTTTAAAAAAGAGATCCAGGGACCTGCAGATAGTAGCTAGAACCAAAGCCACATTTGTTTTAAAAATGGATCAGTGTAATAATGGAGCAGTAAGTAATGATTTTGACTCTCTAAAAGATTTTTGCCCTTGGAGTGGTCTTTGGCATAGTTCAAAATTCCCTGTTTCCATTCCTGGCAGACATGCACGACCAAATTCCCCTCTTCTTCAATTGCTTCTTGTAATGCTTCTAATGGACAAGATTAACATCTGTCAGTGTTTACTCAGGATCCATCTTAATTACTTTATCTCATCCTCTTCCTATTTCTGCAGGCTAAAAAAAATAAACCTAGAGTAAAAGGAAAAAAGTGGGGGTTCCACTCTGTGTGAGGTGAGGACTAAAAATAAGAACAGCTTCCACATGATATAATTACTTGTGCTTTTCAGTTAAATAAATAAAACAAAAAGGAGTGTGTCATGAAGCACAGAGGCCAGCGGTTTACTACTCAGTCAGAAACAAAACTCATTGTGCTGAAGAGTTCTTATCTAGCAGGGATTTTAAAGATTATAGCGTCTAACATTATAGGTTCATTTGATGCCTTGTCGTCAGTCAGAGAATTCACACATGATAAACACATAAGTATAAACAGGAAACAGTTACATTTAAATCTGCAGTTTGTATAAACTTGGGATAAGAATACACTTCTAAAATTGGACTCATTTCTTTTTGTTTCTCATGTACTAGATATATCTTCAGTTGTTAATACAATCAGAAGACTGTAAAAATAAAACTACTATATTTTGCAGAGAAATGTTTGTAATTTTAGTTTAAACCATATTGAGATATATGCCACTATTTTTAAAAAAAAAATGTTAGGGGCACATGGGGGAAAAGTACTGATTTCAGAATTTTCTTCTCATACCAAAATAATTATAAGATTACAAATTATAAAATAATTGTAAGGCTACACTTAAAATACTGCAACCAGTTTTGGTCACCATATTATAAAAAAGATGTTGAGACTCTGGAAAGAGTGCAGAAAAGAGCAACAAAGATGATTAGGGGGCTGGAGGCTAAAACATATGAAGAACGTTGCAGAAATTAGGTATGTCTAGTGAAAAGAAGGATCAGGGGAGACATGATAGCATTGTTCTAATAGTTGAGGGGCTGCCACAAAGAAGAGGGAGTCAAGCTATTCTCAAAGCACCTGAGGGCAGGACAAGAAACAATGGTTGGAAACTAATCAAGGAGAGAAGCAACTTAGAACTAAGGAGAAATTTCCTAATGGTGAGAACAATTAACCAGTAGAACGGCCTGCCTTTAGAAGTTGTGGGTGTTCCATCACTGGAGGCTTTTAAGAAGGAACTGGACAGTCACTTGTCTGGAATGGTATAGGGTTTCCAGCTTGAGCAGAGAGCTGGTTTAGACGACCTCCAAGGTCCCTTCCAACTCTTTTATTCTGTTATTAATATTATTATGTTAGTAAAAGAAGCTAGTTTTATTACATCATTTCAATAAATTAAATTCTACTCCTGGATGAACAATATGCATCTTTCTTTAGCACTGAGGAATTACAGCTGATGCACATGGAGCTCGTTCTCTCAAAGGGAAATTTGAAGTAAGTGAGTGCCTACACTGGTATATACACATATGAGGATGATGATAATGATGATGGTGACAAAAATAAATGACTGAGTCCAGATGGCATTCATACCAAGAGTACTCAAAAAACTCAAATGAAATGGCGATCTTCTATCCTAAATAATCACAAAATACCCAATGTATATCAATTTTTTCAACAGGACCAAGAAAGATTGTTCTGGATAAAATGAAATGCAATATCTAAAAGGAAAACCACGAAGCATATGAAACAAAAGTAAATTATGTAGTTCTATATGTACATGTGTAAGAGAGACACACACAGATATATTGCCCCCCCCCACCCCACCCAAATCAAGCTTAAACTTTAATATTCAAAGTTCCCAAAATGTTTCCATATTTCCCAGAGGCTAAAAACACAGCTTCCATTAACATAAATTCTATTTCATGAAGTTTCTAGACTTTTTGAATGTGCATATTTAAAAGAGCTGAGAAGACTGGTTCTTCACCTAGGTCTTTGGCCCAAAAGAATGAGACCCTTCACTTTTTTTTATTTTTATTGATTTGATTAGGATTTCTTTTATTCTTGTGAACTGCCTTGTTCTGACCCAAACCTTGTTCCAAGGAAACAAACACGAAACAGAGGTAACAGCAAAACCTTTTAAAGATTCTTTACAAATTCCATTCCTTCACAGTTAAAAGGCTGTTTCAAACTAATTGTCTCTGATAAGAACGAGCCTTGCCAAGGTTGTGCAAGGTTGCCAAGAACACTAGATAAAGTTACTAAGAAATATTTTAAACACAAAGAGTCTCCAAACACCAACCAAGATATTCTGAACGTCCACCAGGCTTGAGGTACAAAAACTTCTTTGCTTCCTGCAAAGAACTCCGGTTTCTCAGCTGGCTTTTATCTCTTAAGGGAGCGTCCATTACCTTGCAGCCTTACTCCTGAGTTGCCCATGCTGCTGGTCCACTAGGCACAGGCTCCTCAGGGACCTCTTCATCACTGCTGCCAGCCTCTAAAATCTCCGAAGGCAGCATTCCACTCCTTGATGGTCCTGGCCCCATCCCTGCATCACACGCAAGTCCCTCGTCTGAGTCCTCGCTCTCTGAGACCCCAGATGTCCGCATCTGCTGCCGGCGAACCACAACATGCCTAGACTTATTGACAGTTGGGAGGCATATGCATTTAATAAATTATTATATTAATACTGATCTAACAGATCACATTAATACTTTGATAAGACTCACTTATTTGGCACAGACATAGTTTGAATTAGCAATTGCTTCATTTAACAACCACATTGCAAGTCCCTATTGTGTTTAGTACAAGAGGACTATCTAATATGATCAGGGAACCAAACCCAGCTAACAGAGGTTAGGTCCTTTCAGCTGAGAAAGAAGGTGGTTAAGAGGGACATGATAGAGATGTATAAAATTTGCCTGGCATAGATGATAATGGGTAGGGAAATTATTTTCTCTTCTCCATATAGCACCAAATTAAACTATGAAATTCACTGTTGTGCTGCCACCAATTTAGACAAATTCATGGAAGATAAGGCTACCCTGGCTACCAGTTTTGGAAGCTCTGTTCCCTCTCTTGACAACAGCCAGGCTGAAATTATTGCTGCTGGAGAGTAGCAGGGAAGAGAGCTAGCAACCTTTTGCTCATTTTTATGAGCTTCTAAATGTCACTGTGTGAAAACATTCTCATTTAAATTGATTAAGGCCATTTCACAGATGAAATGGGGATACAGAAATGCTGAATTCTTCTGTAGATCCTACAAAGTTAGGCTAATGGATATATTAAAGATGGCAATTGAAAACTTCTTACTATTCCTTTTAAACATATAACTGATATTTTGGAGGTTTCTTTAAATGAACACCTGTTGCTTTGTTTATTCTAAAGAATAAGAGTGTAAACAACTAAAAATATATGTGTTAAAAATACAGATTGGGTCATTTTACTATGTTTTTCTTCATCTTATCTCATATATTACCTAGTAATGCTAATATATCTAGAAAGGTTGGGAAGAGAAATGTCACTCTTGACAGAAAAGTACTTTTAAAATATCCATATTGCCGCGTAAAGCACCCGGCGATAGGCACCCCCACCACCACCACGTCCAGAAACCCGGGGCTGCGCCGGGCGGGTGCCAGGGCCAGGGAAAAGCGGGGGGCCCCCCGGGGCCCGGGGCGCCGCGCGCCCCGGGGGCCGGGGCTGCGTCCAACAAGCACCGAAGCGGCGGGATATACCCCCCCAAAAAGGCGTAAACCCCCCCCCCCCGGGCTTTTTTGGGGCAACGCCTACCTATATTTTGTGGCAGCCTGATTCAAACTAATCAGGGCTATAAAATGGTTGACTCTAAGAGCTTTCAGGTTTCCCAGGCATTATAATAATGTCTCCTTTGGTTATCGTTTATTGGTGACGGAAGCAGAAAAGTATACTCAGCACTGGATAACTTAAATCTAAATCTTCTAAGGGTCAAGAGACTATCTGACTCTCAATGACTGGCATACATTACTAGCAATAGAAACAATAAACCTAGTAAAACTGAAAATTAGCATAAATTGTTCAGGTTACACAAAACAGCAAAAAACAAGATGGATAAAAGAGATTTAAAATGTACATGTTTATATGTATGTGTGTATGAATATGTATATGCCCAGAAAAATACATACATGTGCCATTAAATCATGATGCACTGCTTGGGCAATTAACGATTGGTTGCAAGGGAAAAATTAAACCCCAATGGCTTTGGGAGAGAAAAACAGCCTCTGTGGGAGGAAAACCACTGTTAACTAAGGGTAATGAACAGTGACATTAATGAATTGCTGAGCTGCTGATTGCTTCAATGAGATACAAAGGCCTTTCCCTCCCACCCACAGGATGGTGCTTGTGGGATAGGAGGACCAATGACTGCATTAAGCCAGGATCCCATTTATAACTTGAAGTTACTCTATTTTTCATAGTTAAAATATTTGTAGAAAAATAGCTGAATTGGGGGGAAATACAGATTATGCAATAATTCCAAGTATCAAATTCCAGTGTGTTTGCTGGATGAAATAATTAAATGTTAAAGGTATCATCTGCACAGCCCCTGGAAATGTACCTTTTATTTTTGTATTTTTCAAGTGGTAGAAGAGGCAGAACGTTGATCCTACAATGGATCTTGCATTTTGAAGAACTAGAAATAATAGCAAGGTTCTATTGAGTCTTTCTCCAGCAAACTCTTTTGTGCCTCTGAAGTTTATCTCAGATTATTTGTTACTTCAGTTTGAAATCAGAGCACAGGAACATTATTGCTAGCTATTTTGCTATGCGTAGCTTGATTAAATTACATAAACAAATGGTGACAGATTTCAGAGAACCAGACTGAAGGTCAGAAGAGGAGATTACCAGCTGGCTAGGAAACTCCTTTTCTTGAACTGGATTACTGAAAAATGTAGCTGTTTGGGTTTTTTTCTTTGTTGCTTTTGCACACAATATTTGGTTGTTTAATCTTCTTATGCAGGCTACTGAGACTACTTTTACTTCATTAGCTTTGGGAGGCTACTCCCAAGAAGTTGCACAGGTAATATTTCCAAGAAGCCTCGCTTTAGTTCTGAAAAAGGATCCTGCGCTTTTCTCAGCGAGGGAAGTGAGAAATCCCCAGCCATTTCCAGATGATCCAAGGTAAATGACCAAGGACCATCCATCTCTTTGTCACATAGAATAGAATAGAATAGAATAGAATAGAATAGAATAGAATAGAATAGAATAGAATAGAATAGAATTCTCTATTGGCCAAGTGTGATTGGACACACAAGGAATTTCTCTTTGATGCATATGCTCTCAGTGTACATAAAAGAAAAGATACATTTCTGTGCCTCGCACTATATTTCTTGCAGGTGCTGCATTTACACAATTCATGCTTTAGCACCAGTTCCCTCATATATCTGCTTTTACAGTTGAACAGAAGCAATTTTAAACCCCACAATAGATAATTTCTGCTCAGTTGTCAGACTGAAGCTCTGTAAGATATTGTAGAGGTCCAAAAGATTAAGCTTTCTAACATTCAGCTGACCTGCTTCTCTGAAAAATAGCAACAGACAAGTATGTGTGCTATTGAAGCCTGCAGAATCCCTTACATTTAAAATTGAAGATGTGCTGATGATTGGATTATAATGTAACTGAGAAATCTGAGGTATTGATGAAAAACTATATTACTTTGTGAATGTGTGGTCATTGTGGTCCATTAGTTACTAATTTTCCAATGGGGCAATTTTTTGTAGCGGGTAAGAAAAAATAATCCACGGGACATGCTTCAGTTTTAATACTTCTGTCTGACAGCTATATCTGTATGCTACTAAGCTGACATTCTGCAAGATATTACAGTTTCTAGTGTATTCTTGGTGGATATTACACATAATTTTGTATCATTCAGAAAAAAAAAAGGGGGGGGGGAATCCTTGCCATACTTTATATAGTGAATCCAAAACAAAAACTCTCCCCTCCCAAATTAAAGTATAACCAATCAGAGCAACAATGAAATTAGTGGCACAAATTCATTATTCAAATGAATAACAACATGATAAGTGTATTTCATATTTTTCCAATCATGTACGTAGGGCTGAAACTATTTCTAAATAGGTAGATGTGGACATAGTAAAACAATAGTATTTGATAGCGAAGAGAACAGTATTCATAATGAGGCAAGGACTGAAACAATATTTTTTTCACAATCTTCTAAAATAAACCAATAAGTAGATTTTTATTCAAGATATACACAGATGCCCATTTATATTTTCTTTAATTATGAATTATTATTTGCCCTGAAGATTTTTGGAAGGTATGATTTCATACTGTAAGTTGAAAATCCTAAGCATATGTTTAAAGCCATTCTATTTCATGACATTCAGATCATAGATAACCAAGTTGGAAGAGACCTTAGAGGTTTTCTAGCCAACCCCCTGCTTGAGCAGGAGATCCCATACCATTTCAGACAAATGGCATCCAGTCTTTTCTTAAAAGCCTCCAGTGATTTATTCATAAGTTATTCTTTGTAGAATTGGATTTTAATTAATCTAGGAAAAAAAACCCTCTCCATCTGAATGAACTGATTCATTTTTTAATGAAATAACTATTCTGCTATTTGATTGGCAATATATATCATTAGGTGCCATGGTAAGGTCACCTTTATCTGCATGTCTGAATGCTTTCTTGTTAACATGTTAATTACAATTAAATGTCCACTCAACTATCAATGTGAGATAGAGTGAAACATCCTGAAGAGCTTAAAATACAGTCCTTTGATTTATTTCAGGTGGCTCATTCAAGTAAAATAGCTTTCCCCTCCTTCCACAAAGACCATTTAAAAAGTAATCCAAAAAAAAAAAGTATGCATAACCACTTCACTCAAAATGAAAAATTGTTAGCTTTAAAGTCATGGGATAGAAATATTCATTGTTATAGTTAAATAAAGAAACTGCTAATCTGTACTGCATCAACTATTTACTGATTTCTGAAAAATGGCATTTATCCTAAACATTTGTAGAATCTCATAATGGTTGTAGGGAACACATGATAACCGTCATAGTGAAGTTCCTGAAGAACTCTCATGTAAAAGACTTGGCTGAAATGAGACCATAAGACAAAACAAGAAAGAATGGGTTTAATATTTGTTTTATACATATAAGAATGGGTTTATATTTGTTTTACAGCTTCTGAAGGCAAGCTGTTCCATTGGCTTGCCTTCAGAAATTGTGGGATCTCCATCACTGGAGGATTTTAAGAAAAGACTGGATAACTATTTGTCTGGAATGGTATAAGGTCTCCTGCTTGAGCAGGGAATTGGACGAGAAGACCTCCAAGGTCCCTTCCAACTCTGTTATTCTGTTATTACAATGAAGTTGATATCAGATAGACCTTGGGGGGGAAAAAATCCTAATAAGAGTTATTCTACCATGGAACAGGCTTCCTCAGGAGATCATGGACACGCCATCACTGTCAGACCTCTTTCATAAGAAGAGATTGTTTGGCTATTAATCATAAATTTGTACAATTATAAATATTGCAATGGTTGTTTTCTGCAGTGAACAGAAAGTTAGACTAGGTATCTTACAGATTCTATAAATTTCAAACACACACACACGATTCCCTCTTCAGCATAGCTATTGGGGGGTCACAAAGTTCCATAAGCAGTTGTCATTCTGCCGCCTAAAGAATGATGGTATTTGTAGTTCAACACTTCTGCAAAGTTGGCAACAATTGATGTAAAAGCACTAATTTGCTTGCCATCTTGCATGATTAATATTCCGGTCCCAGTGAGAAGTACTGTATGCTATTATCAGGATCTTTACAAGAACTTTTCAAATATTTCAGTATGAAGCCAAATTATTCCCTCATCATAAAGAAAGCTTCATTAAGTGGCAGAGCTAGGATTTTTTTTCCTTTTCAAGTTACATAATAGTAAGACAACAGTCAAACAATCCATAGGGATAGCATAACTGTATTTATACTATTATTATACTATGTAATTATATTATAATAACTTATTGTATTAGTTTTCCTTCAACTCCAAAAATTTATAAACTGGGAAGAGAAAAACACAAGAGCTTCCTTAGCACAGGGCTAAAGACCCTGACGGGGCTCAAGGTTGACTCAGCCTTCCCTTCCTTCCGAGGTTGGTAAAATGAGGACCCAGATTGTTGGGGAAAACATGCTGAATGGAGGCTCAGAGGCTGATTTTATATATATATGGTATTCAGCTTTGCTCAGGTATTTTCCCACGTCATTATAGTTGTGCTTTTAAAGTTGTAGCAGCGTTTGGCAGAATCTCATCTGCCATCATCAGGCTTCTGTATTGGCTGTGAAAGTCTGACTCACAGATGAACACTATACAGAAGCCTGATGATGGCAGATGAGATTCTGCCAAACGTTGCTACAACTAAAAGCACAACTATAATGGCGTGGAAAATAATCTGAACAAGCTGAATACCATACATGTAAGTACCATGAAAACTTCAGAAAACACACGCTGATAGATAGATAGATAGATAGATAGATAGATATAGATATAGATATAGATATAGATATAGATATAGATATAGATATAGATATAGATATAGAGATATAGATATAGATATAGATATAGATATAGATATAGAGATATAGATATAGATATAGATATATAGATATCCAGTACATTTATATGTGAGATGTAGTTGGGCAATCTAAGTCCTGCTACTTCCTGATCAAGAGCACAGTGTATTCAGTCCATCATACATTTCTTAATGTTCATATAGACACACATGCGAGCAGAGCAGAAGCAAACTTGAAGAAGAGAGAGGGGGGGGGAGGGAGGGAGAGAAAGAGTGAGTATGTAACAAGTTACTGTCCGAAAGCTGCCATGGGGGGGGGGAGGGGGCGCATCAGGCATAGTTTGCATGCTTTTGCTTTTGCTATAACTGCTTGGGAACTTAAGGGAGGAGAGGTTCACCTCATTTCCATGACAGGTTTGCCATGGGTTTCAAGGCCGCAGTGCCCCAGAAATGGCACACTTCCACCTTGCTACAGAAAAGAAAACAGACATGTCCTGTGGCTATTCTTGTGAGAGCCCTCCAGCACCATGTTGCCTTTATTTAGCACAGTGGCAGAGTGACCAAACATCCAGCTCATGTACAACAGGGGGGATTCTAGCTGCAGAATAATAGTAGATAACAAGAAAGGTCAGTGGAAGGGTGAAAAAGACAAGCAAACCCCTAACTACTGGCAGAGAGAAGCAAAGGCTCCTACTACTTCAGCACTGGAAAGTGGCTTCATTTGGAAGAACTCCCTCGAGCACACCGTCAGACTGAGTTACAAAGGCTTAGTATGATCTGCTTTGTTAGCATTGCTGCCTAACTGCCTGAAAGAACAGTTCAGTCAGTATTGATAATTATCTAGTAAGATTTACAAATCTGCTTATCTTCAGGCATACTACATATTGAATGTTATTTTCCCCAGAAATTTCAGCTCAGAAATTAAAAACAAGATTCAGTAACTTTCTGTGCAATCAGTCTTCAGCCAATCAAGCTTTGCAAAGCAGTTGTTTTGCAGATACAAGTGCAGAAATTGTTGAATGATAACCTCGTACCTCACTAAAAGTAGATGATTGCTGTGACATTACAGGAATTTGCAAAGCAATGCATATTATATGAATGCATATAATCTGCATTTGTCACATTTTCAACTGTGCACATATACTGTGATTATAAATATGATCAGAATTTCATGTTTCAGTTTCTTGTTAAAGCAGCTTTTCAGAGAAATTTTCTACATCAGGCAAGTGCATGCTTGTTTTGCATAAGTACTTGAACATGAACCACCCAGGCCAGTGACATCGGTTTCTTGGGTTTTCCCATGAAAACCTTTCCTTACTGGAGAAGCGGGTTTGAATAGGAAATCATCAACATGTAACACCCCCAGCACCATGTTGCCTTTATTTAGCACAGTGGCAGAGTGACCAAACATCCAGCTCATGTACAACAAACAGGGGGATTCTAGCTGCAGAATAATAGTAGATAACAAGAAAGGTCAGTGGAAAAAAAAGACAAGCAAACCCCTAACTACTGGCAGAGAGAAGCAAAGGCTCCTACTACTTCAGCACTGGAAAGTGGCTTCATTTGGAAGAACTCCCTCGGTGTCAGACTGAGTTACAAAGGCTTAGTATGATCTGCTTTGTTAGCATTGCTGCCTAACTGCCTGAAAGAACAGTTCAGTCAGTATTGATAATTATCTAGTAAGATTTACAAATCTGCTTATCTTCAGGCATACTACATATTGAATGTTATTTTCCCAGAAATTTCAGCTCAGAAATTAAAAACAAGATTCAGTAACTTTCTGTGCAATCAGTCTTCAGCCAATCAAGCTTTGCAAAGCAGTTGTTTTGCAGATACAAGTGCAGAAATTGTTGAATGATAACCTCGTACCTCACTAAAAGTAGATGATTGCTGTGACATTACAGGAATTTGCAAAGCAATGCATATTATATGAATGCATATAATCTGCATTTGTCACATTTTCAACTGTGCACATATACTGTGATTATAAATATGATCAGAATTTCATGTTTCAGTTTCTTGTTAAAGCAGCTTTTCAGAGAAATTTTCTTTACACAGAAGCAGCACAGGTGGTTACATGAATCTTACATGAACCACCCAGGCCAGTGACATCGGTTTCTTGGGTTTTCCCATGAAAACCTTTCCTTACTGGAGAAGCGGGTTTGAATAGGAAATCATCAACATGTAACATTAAAGCACGCCTTTTGTTGAGCAGTTGGGAGGCCATGCAAAAGAAATAGCTATGTTTTCAGGCTTTTAGTTATCCCTGCAAGTTTGTGTAAGCACTTATTATAATAAGTGCTTCAACTTATTATAATAATGTGGTCATCATTTTGACTGCATTTTATAGTTTGTTTAGAAGAAAGGGTTATGCATCCAAATGTAAATGGAACATTTTCACCAGCCACCAGCTAGCATACAGAAAAAATTCATTAGAGCAAAATTAAATTTAACTGGCCTAATGATCAGTAGGACTTTATTTTTGTCTGGGATGCTTGGAGGATTGCAGTAACTTATCCACAACTGCAGATAAAACAATTATTTCATCTGAGGAGAACTCAGAATATAATTCCAAGTGTTCAGTGATATTATTGAATGACACTGTTCATACTTCCTAAAGATATAAACTCACTGAGGCTCTCTGACTGAAAACTACTGCCACACTGAAAATACTGAATCTGTATATGCACAGCGTTAACACAAAATTGTTTTCCTTAAAATTCCAAAATCAAGGTGGCAGAAATGAATTAAATATGCTGTGAGATGTTACAAAATTAAAGTCTAAATTTATATAATCTACAGGTTCTTGTGATTTCCAAGAAAATCTACCAAGATCTTACTTGACCTCTCTAAATAATTTTCAGTTTTCAAGATATTTATTTTAAAACTAGACCATATCTGACACTTCTGGTTTAATATTTACCATATCTAAGCAAATGTTATGCAAATAATGTTAATCAAATACAATTAAAATATCAAAATTAGCTAGCAGCAGCATTTTAGCATGTTATCTGTTTCCTTGGTGACCCTGAGCAAGTTGCAAACACTTGTTGTAACCAAAGTTGTTCTCACATGACCCTTACTACATGGAAAATAATCCCACTAAGTCCTACAATTTGCTACCATGGGATAAATCTGGACCTGAGAAGATATAAAAACATTCCATACTACAATTAGATTCCATTAGAGTAGCAGATATTGAGTCAAGGAAAATGATACCTTGAGCATATCAAACTAACAGTTCTGATAATTGATAACTGAGTGCCCTCCTCATCTTTCCTCATCGGAAACTCTGTTCCTCTCTCCCTGAATTCCCTTCTGAACTTTCCTGTGTGGTCCCCAGTGGCTGATCTGTTGCCATGTCTATTCCAGTTCATGAACTATATACACTGACATTTTTAAAAGGTTAAAGGTAAACTATCATCCACAACTGATACCCAATTATCTAACTTAAATTGGCAAGGAACGTCTCACTAATTTTTCTCTAAGGAAGGTTAAGAAAGAACATTCCTAGTAAAGTTATCAGAAAAGACCTTTTAAAATAATTGTTGACTTAGTTATAGTGACTGAAGCAACTGCAACAAAAAAAAATCTTTAAAAAATAGTTGTGAAATGAACTATTTTAAGGTTAAAGGGATTTGAGGGAATGGGAGCTGACCCCAGGAATAATTACCTATGGGGGAGAATAGGAATCTAAGAAACATTATGTTCACTAAGTTGGGAGATCAAAATAGGAGCCAGCATCCTTTAAAAAATTATATTGATTGTTATAAAAACACACAAGGCATAACCTAATTAATTTTGGAATTCAACTTGCAAAAATTCCAAATTACAGCATATGCATTCTATATGTTCACTCTCAGCATTTCTGTTAAACAAACTTGACAACTCGAGTGTCAGGCCTGCCTCTATTCAAAACCCAAGAAAGAAAACCCCCAATTCCATTGAGATAGAGAAGGAGCACTTTTACTGAGTTTGAAATGATAGCAGTGAAAGCAAGGCAAGATCTGATCGAAATATGTGAAAGTTACAGATAGAAAGTTTCCCCAAGCCCCTCCCCCTTTCTGAGCTTCCCAGTGTTCCCCAATGAACATCCAGAATGATGCTGTGAATGAAGTCATCTTCAGGTATTTTGCCCATTTGGAGACCTAGGAGGGTTGGCCTTGACAGGGTGTAAACAACTCCACTCAGCGGCGCAATAACTCTTGAGAGCAAACCTCCCTTTTAGTTGACATGGCCTTCACCACACCAGCTCACTTCCCAAACCCAAATACCCTGCGCCCTTCCCCCACAATTACTATGGCAGCCGATAGTAAACATGCATCAAAGTAGAATCCCATGCTGGAAATCCTGCTGGAAGAAGACAGGGATTTCTCCAAATTTTAGAGAGTAATGTCAATTAAGATAAATTGTACAGGTAGTCCTCACTTAACAACCCCAGCTGGGACCTGTAATTCCATCAGTAAGCAAAGTGTTGTGAAAAGAAACATCATTTGACCATTCTACTTAGCAATGGCAGATCTGATTGTAGCCATTGAGTGAATCACCCATGCTTGTTAAGTAAAACATCAAGTGACCCTAACTTGGGACTTCTTGCTATTGATTCTGCTTGCTGGAATTAGCAGGGTAGGTGGCAAATGGCAATCACACGACTGCAGGACACTTCAACTGTCATAAATGTGTGACAGTTGCCAAGTGGCTGAATCGTGGTCATGTGACAGTCATAAATGTTAGTACCAGTAAGTCTCTTGTTTTCATCACTGTTGTAACCTTGAACAGTTGATAAACAAATAGAATAGGGGCTTCAGATTTAGATTTAGCCCCTGTTTGCCCCAGTTTGGCATAGTGGTTAAAGTGTTGGCTTAGAAACCAGGAGAAGGTGAGTGCTAATCCTGCCTTAGGCAATAGGCATGAAAGCCAACTTGATGATTTAGGGAATTTTTGGTGCTGTCTGAGGTTGGTTGTTTTCTTGCATATGTTTCATTACCCAAATAGGTAACATCATGTGCTGATGTTCCTATTTGAGTAATGAAACATCTGCAAGAAACAACCAAATTCAGAGAGTACCAAAAGCTCCACAGTTCAAACCTGAATTACAAAAATTATCTTCTATTGGTTGTCACTCTCAGCCCAGCTCACCTCACAGTTGGGAAAAAATAGGAGGAGGATGGACTTATTAGGTATGTTTGCCAACTTGAATTATTTATAAAAATAATAAAAGAGAAATACAAATCTAAAAAAACAAATAAATAATGAAATGTGGATTATTTTACATTACGATTTGGATTGCTAGTTATTTCATGGATCCGGTCTCAGTAGACTCAGATTGACAAGTTATGTTCCATAAGCTTTGCCTCAAATTATTTTGATGGTCAAACTATCCAAAAAGAACTGGATCACCCCTCCATTGACAACAAGATATCTACAGGCATCTTCCTTGTCAGCACAAGAATGTTGATTATCCCTACCTTAGAAGTTATAGAACGGATCATAGCTTTTCCAGAATCTAATTTCACAGGAAAGATAGGACTAACAGCAGCCCCAGACCAAGCATATTCCAAATATCCATTGAGATCACAGCTACCTTTGTCAGAGCAAGCTCCAATCTTCTGTCATTTCTTTATTTAAGGTTCTGACAGCCTCTCTCAAGGGGGCTTTACCCGAAATGTTTCTGCTTAATATAACATGACTTAGGCCTAATGAATAAGCACCTCTTCTGCAGTCTATTTTCTCTGAGCCTTGAGCTTGAAAGGAATAGATTCATGGGCATGTTGGAAGAAATCAAGACAGATCCACAAAGAAATCTGTCACTTGCATAATAAGTGCACATGTAGCCTTGAAATAGGACCATTTAAGAAGAGAAAAGAATAGTATTTTTATTGTACAGATACCATGATTTTGTTATGATTATTTTGCTTAGTGGGCCTCTGGATTCATCTTCCCCTATTTTGTAATTGCTGTGAAGGTTCTATATGAATTTCTGTGCTGCATGAAAAGGACAAATGCTATTATTAAGCATGCTTTCTTGTCAATTCCAAGACTGATAAGAACAAATCCTCTGCTGCTGCAGAGCTCTATTGGATCATAGACACTATGGATTCACTTCTGAGCTTATTGATTTATTTACAAAACTGTCAGCTTCTTTATTTACGAGAGCCATTTATTTTCTAATCAACCTATGATATAAACACAGATAGAATGGATCTATTGAAATTGAACTGCGCAGAGTAGCTTTACTGAAAAAGAAGTTAACATCAAAGTAAAGGAGTAATTTATGTTAATAAGATCACAATGCAAAGAACAGAGTCGGAAATTGCTTCTTTTATAAGAGGTCCAATTAATTGGAATAATTCCACATTTAAAGGCAGCTTGTGCACAGCTATAAATCTTTTGCAAAAGATAAAATTGTTCCAGCTCTAGATACAAGGCAGAGAAAGAATTGAGTGTCCTCCCCTATCGTGTCCCTTGCTGTTCTGGCAAGGAAAAGTGCAAGTCTTCCTGTATATTATGTTATTTTTATTAGAATGGGATTTTGCATTGGAAACTTGTTTTGAAGCAATTCCATGAATATGGTAAACTGCTAGCTCTAGAGTCTAGACCAATGATGGTGAACTTATGTGAAAGGTGACACATCACGTACTGGCAGACGCACTGGCAACACAGGTTGAGGCTGAAGTTGCCACCCATGCCGGTTGGAGGACATGCGGCTGGGAGAGGAAGAGTGGCCAGGTAAACCAGATCTAGATGCTCCCTGGCTCCCCTCGTCCCAGAAGCATTAAACTCACACTTTTCCCCTCTCTGCTAACAGCTGCCCCTTCTCCCTCTCCCTCCCTGCAGCCAGGCGATCCCGTGTTCCCGGCCAATGCTGCTGCCATTCCAGAGGGTGGGGGTGGCCGGGAAGCCAGGTACCCCCAAAACCTGACTGGGCAGGTGGGTGGCTGGGAGAGGGGTGATCCAGGCAGCACAACTTCACAGCCCCTGACTGCCCGCATCTGCTGGCAGCTGTGGAGAGTCCGGGTGGAGGCAATATGCAGGCTGGGGGAGGGGGCAAAGCAGCACTGGCTCAACCTGCCTCGTCTTCCTCTCTTCACCAGCTGCAGCAGGAATGGAAGGGCAGGCAGAGTTCGGGGGACATGGCCTCTGAGCCAAAACGCTGCTCAAACTGGAACTGCTGGCAAGGTCTGGCAAGGCAGGGTCTGCGGGCGGCACCTGGCTTTAGGTTCTCAGGCCTTTATTTCTAAAACTGCCCAAAAGAGGTAGGAAAGGAAGGCCCCCACGCAGCCCCTTTGTTCCTGTACATGTGAGACAGCAACTTACTAGGCGAATGGCGAAGGCAGGCAAGCGGGCAAGGAGCCGGAGAGCAGCTGGGCCATGGTTGCCACATGGTAGGCCAGTGGTGAAGGCAGGCAAGCGGCTCCTTGCCCGCTCTCCTGCCTGGGTGCCACATGGTCTGGGCAAGCTGTGAAGATGGGTGAGGAGCAAAGATCAGCTGTGACTGGGCCGTGGGCACTGTGTGGTCCGGGTGAGTGGTGAAGGCATGCAAGCGAGTAAAGGAACCAGAAAGCAGCTGACCCACAGATGTGGCTCTGGGCCTGGGGTGTCAAACTCAAGGCCTGTGGGCAGGATTTGGCCCAGGCTGCTTAGATCTGGCCTTCAGGGCCAGCCTGGAAACAAAGGACTGGCCTGCGGTGCCTCTACCGGCCAGAATGGGGCACAGGGTTTTTTCCACCTGGATGGCCTCCTGCAGCACTCTGCCAGTGAAAATGGGGCATGGGGGACCGCACAGCCCTCCCCCATGCCCCATTTTGGCTGCAGGAAACATCAGTCCCATCTCCCCCCACAAGCAGGCCCATGGAAGACAACTGCAATGCTGATCTGGCCCCCCAAAAAATCTAGTTTGACACCCCTGCTCTAGGCAAGCAGGCCAGATTAGATAATGAATGGCTGGGAAGGGAAGGGTAAGGTGGGGAGGGGCCAGGAAGTGGTGGGATCAGCCGGTTCTCTGAACTGCGCAAAAAATTAACAACCGGTTCACCTGAACTGGTGCAAAGAGGCTGAATCCAATCTCTGATCACAATGTTTCAGCATTCATCAACACCCAAGTTCTATTCTTGAAAGCGCAACCCAGTCTCACAGGATTTTCCATGTGAACAGGGCATGCTTTCATGTGGTTTGTGTCAGGCTGCAGAGGTTGTGGAAGAGCAAGCTGCTTCCACAGAAAGAGAACCCCACCTGAAGATAAGTAATTGATGACAGATCCTGGGAAGTGCTGAGCCATGGAGCTGTCCCCCAAGGCCTTTGGGAATAGTGTGAGCAGCCTTTCTGAGTGGCAGCATTGACGTTAGAGCTAAAGTCGAGTTGCCACTTCAAGGCCAGATTCTCATGATGACAAATTTCTCCTTCAGTGAGCAGAGGAAGGCATCAAAGGCACAGTTATCTTGACTTAATGCTGATCAGCCAGGAAGACTAAATTGAGGACATGAAAAATAGCAGAACCCTAGTGAATGCTAGGTTTCTTCATTTTAAGAGAAATTAAACTTGAGCATATAGTAATTAAGCATGCAACTTAGATTTCAGAATAGTGTGTTTTAATAATCTAAAAGGAATCCTGAGTAACATTCAATGGCAGGAGAAGTTAATGGGAAAAGTTGCTCAGGACAAATGGGAGCTCTTAAAGAATAAAATACTACAGTAGAAGCATAAGTGCAAACAATTACAAAAAAGGCAGCAGAAATCAGTGCAGCTACTGAAAAGGACTAATAAATGAAGGGGGAGAGAAGGAGGCAAACTGTACATATGAAATAAAAACAAAGCCCCAAACGGACCTCATGAAATAAAAGTCACAACTATCCCCCGTAACCTTGTACTTATTATCTTGTAAAACAATTGACAAATCAAATAAAAAAAAAAAAAAAAAAAAAAAAAAAAAAAAATCAATTCAGGCATGAAATAAAAGTCTAGACTGATTTCTTCAGCTGATGTCGGGAAAGTTAAAGTTTAAAATGAGCTAAAGCTTACAAAGAATGCTAAGAATAACAAATACAGCTTCTTTACATAACAAAACAAAAGGAAAATTAAAGGTTTGGTATACCAGCTTTTCAGTAAAAGATAGCAAAATTCTAACAGGTAGCAAAAAGTAACTAGTGAAATCCTATTTTATTCAATTTTCTCTAAGAAAAAAAACGCATTCTATCTGGAATCGTGCAGAGCAGGATGAAAGATTCAACCATGAAAGTGTTAAACATGGTTAGAAATTACCTCTTTACCTATTTGAGTTTAAATCAGATGAATTGCATCCTAGGAATGGTGAAGGAATTAGCTAATATGGCCAAACTCTTTCATATTATTTTTGAGAAATCCTGGAGAACCAATTAAATAAATGACTAGGGCAGAGCAAATATTTTCTCCATCTTCAGAAGAAAAAAAAAAAAAGAGGAAGATCCAAAATATTGCAGAGTAGATAGCCGGCATCAATCTAAGGCAGTTTACAAAAACAGTGAATTTTAAACACTTGAGAAGAATGAAATAATTACCAGGAATCAGCTTGAAGTTCTTAAGAACAAATCTTGCTACACAATCCTAAGCCCCCTTTTTTTGCTCTAGTTACTTCTTTACACGTTATATATCAAGAATGCTATATGCACATGCTGTCTTGACTTCAACACAATTGACAGTGCATATGACATAGTAATTAGCAAGCTAGTTAAATGTGGGTTGGATGGCATGACAATTAAGTAAATATATGTGGCCTGAAAATTTTATTCAAAGATTGCTCATTAGTGGCTCCTCCACAAACTGAAAAGCAGCTTTAAGTAGGGTCTAAACTTGGTTCTTTGATCCTTCAATATTTTAGTGACAATATAGATGAAATGATGGAGATAGTATCAGTAGCACAAAATTGGATTGGATGACTAATTTGCTAGAAGAAAGAAATAAAATACAAACTTTCAGGACTTTAGAGATATGGCCTACAAACCACATAAGGAAATGTAACAGAGGCAAGTGCAAAGTTTTCAGTTACAAATAAAAATCAACTCTGAATGTATGGAATGAGTGATGTTTGATTTAATAATGGTATTTCTGAGAATGATTTTGGAACAGTAGTTGTTTGCAAGTTTAATAAGAACCAACTCTGTGCTATGACTACCAAAATGACAAATGCACTTTTGAGCTATGTCAAGAGAAGTATATTTTCAAATCACAAGTAGTAATAATTCACTTCATCACCTTGCCATATTTCTCTGCACCACAGTTTTAAAATGATTCAGAGAAATCAAAACTGGTTCAGAGCAGAGAAGTTTAGAGCAGAGGTCCATGGACCACTGCTGGTCTGTGAGAAAATTGTGGTGGTCTGCAGAAAAATCTTTGCATTTTTGCATTTTTTATATTGCACTAAATCAGGAATCTTCAAACTACGGACCCTGGGCCAGATAAGGCCCATGGAAGTAATTAATCTGGCCCAAGCAGAAACATAAGGCTGCACTGCCCACATCACCCCACCTACCTGCTGGCCCCCATACTTGGGCCGAGCGCAAACCTTACCTTGGGTAAAGCGGTGCAAGCTGTGCGAGCTGGAACTGGAAGGTAAGACCAACAGCGGGAGGGAAATCTGCCCTGGACTCACCATGCTCAGCTAAACAGTTGCCGGGGGGAGTCTCAGTCGCCTTTCGGGCCTGCCTCTTGGCTTCTGCGAGGCCTCTGGGTGGGAGGCCCAAGAAAAAGCACCTGGTCCAGGCACACAGCCTTCCAAGAACCTCTTTTGTGTTCCTTCTCTCAAGAAGCTTGTTCAATCTGAGTGAAGGAAAAGGAGCCCAGCCAAAGTTTCCTGTGCCATTTCAGTGAGCACTCCTTGAGAGGCTAGTTTGCTAGTTTACATTCTCGGCTGTATTTCAGATTCCTAGCTGCAATGTAAAGCTAGGGTTGACCCTGGGCACTTCTCTCCACTAACAGGCAGCCAAGCTAACTGCCTGAATTCCTGTCCCTGCGAGTCAAAGCACTGAAGCCCGAGTGGCATGGGAAACTTCGACCAGGCTCCTCGAGAGGCGAGAGTTTGACTCCGGCTGCTTCGCTCTGCTTGTTGTGCTTCCCGGATGCTGTTTACCATTCAGAGCCCCAAGCGGCAGGAGATGAAGGCTGCCTTGGCACTACCAGCTGGTGCAAATATACTGCGGCGAAGGCAGAATGCTGATGCCACGCAAATGCAAGTAGTGCTTCACTCCCGCACCTTCCAGCCATCACTATTGCTTGTGCCACCGCCGCCCCTCTTGCCATAACAGCACCATTACCTCATCTTGGCCGGCAATTGCTGTGCTCTTTTTTGCACGTTGCACCACCTGCAAATTTGCACATTGCACGTGCCACCCACTATGGCGGAGATTTCCAGCCCCACCACGGGCCAGTCCCATATTCCAGAGCTGCAGTAATCACAGGACTGGCCCTTTGGTCATCCCGAAGCAGCTGCCTTGGGATGATCAAAGGACCAGTCCTGTGACTACTATAGCTCTGGAACATGGGACCGACTTTCCCACCACTGTCAGTTTGCCCGTCTTCATTTTCCTTCACTCAGATTGACCGTTGTTTTGCAATAATTACACTAACTTTAATAATTTTGTGACAATTAGACAACCTTTAAAGATTTTGTTACGATAAAAGCATTTACAATTTTGTTATAATGAAATAAGCATTTATAATTTTGTTATATTAAATAGGTGCATTTCATATTAATAAAATGGAAGTTCTCTGATCATTGTTTTACAAATATATTTATCTTTTTAAAAAAAATTCTTATTAGTGGTCTGCGGGATTTAAAATTATGAATTTGTTGGTCCCTGAGGTCCAAAAGGTTGGAGACCCCGGTTTAGAGGCTTAGACAATAGGCCCTATTAAGAGAGATTGAAGGAGCTGATATTTTTAACCTTAAGTAATGATGGATAGATATGCTAGCATTCTTCGATTAACTGAAAAGATGTGAGCCACGCAACTGTTTTCTCTTATTCAGAGTGCAAGAACAATAGATTTATATTACGGGAACGTAGATTCTAACTAAATGTACAGTAAGAACATAATCACACTGAAAACTGGTAGATTTGCCTTCATAAAATGTACTCAAACAGTAGTTGTGTAGTCATCTTTCTGAGATGCTTTAATTTGAATTCCTGCACTTAGCAAAGGTTTACACTCTGTAGCCTAAATGGCTTCTTCTATCTCAATGATTCTTGATACTGTTCTCTCTCATTATTCTTGAAAGACTGAAATAATTTAAATAGTTCTTTTTACTGTATAATTAACTAGCAAAACCTGAGCAACTTGTGGCCTGTTTCATATCAGAAGCTGACATTTAATATGAAAAAGATGGCAGATGAATTTTAAAATTGATTTGGTGGAAAAGCCACAGGATGTGAAGAACATCCACTTCAAGAAAAATTATCTGCAGTGAATGAGAATGAGAGTATTCTGATTATTCAAAATGGGATGGTGTGGAACTAGAACATAAATATAGTTGTTCCAGAAAACTGCAGAATCACACGAGCAAAGGTATACATGCCAAGTTTTTAAAAACTCCAGGAGATTTAATGTTTAAATTCAAGTACTGGGCACCTCCCAGTCAAAATCAGAATTTGGATGCTTGATCTTAGATTTATCAAGCATTGTTGAAAGGTGGCGGCATGGTGGTAACCTACTGGGATAAAATTACTCTGGAATCTAGATTCTGCATTTCAAATGGGGCATAGTCCCTTCAACTAGAATCAACACCAAAGCCATTTTTTCCATAAAATCATTGTGAGTACTATAGTGGGTAATTTGATGCTGAGAGTATACTGGCTAATTCCTTTCCAATACAGTCAAGAATTTCAACTGATCTTATGAAACCAAAGAGGCATCTGGAAAATAAAATTAATATTGTATTGGATGAATTTAATCCTTCTCACATAAACTGAGAAAATATATGTTCTGAATATAACAAAAAGACCCTATTTCGAGCTACCTTAAATATTTGCCCCTTAGGGCATCTAACAAAGGGCAAACTGTAAGCATGGATATAATTTTAAATAGTGCCCAGGACTTTGTCACTAATATAAATGTTTGGATGAAGATGGATTGTAAGGCTACTGCATTCAACATGCAAGTACGACAAGCAGGGGCAACAACACAATGAGTGTTCAACATGCTGTGAGTGTTGTTATGGCAATTAGTTCTACTGCATCAAATATACTCGATCAGAAATTAATATGGAAAGCTGTTTAGTCTATAATTTAAATGTACTAGTACCAGATACAATACTTGCATTTAAATTCTGTGGAATATTTTGAAGATATGCCACAAGAAAATGAAGGACAGTTTGCTTGTAATTCTGCTTCCAATCCTATTTCATCAAACTGGATGAAGCCACTCTGAGGCTGCCCATTTCTATGACGCTCCTGCCCATTGTGGTGTGTGGGATGCTTCTTCACATAACATATGAGCTTAATAAACATAAACTTTCAATTAAATTTTTATGACTTCTGGATAAACCACATGTGCTCATTTTGCAGATTTTACACCCCTGACAGAATTAAGACCATTTGTTCAAATGCCTTGTTGACCGTTAATATTGCAAGACCTCATTTCTGAATGTTATGGTCTGTTACCCAATTTTAATAGTGGCCAGTGCCAGGTATGTAGTTTTCCTTGTTTATAGCAGTAGATTATTGTTATGATGCAAAGAGAAACAGAGAAGGGAGAATGGCTCACCTCTCTGCAGGAAACAGATACTATAGACAGTAATCACTCTCATGTTCAGCTTGGTATTGTTCAGATACGTTCATTGAAACCACTTTTGTCATTATACAACAAACACCAGATTGACTTTTACCATTAAGCGGCAAACTTAGTGTTACTTACAGTGTTACTTACAGTTTAAAAGTAGAATACTATATTGCCTGTAAACAAATTGTCATTTGTTATCAAATTGTTTTTTTCTTGTTTCTTTTTAAGTTGTGGACTAAAAGTGGGTGCAAACTGCAGGAATTTGTCCAGGTAGTGTCTGAGAATAATTGAATGCAACTAAACAGAAAAGGACAGGTGATGTTGTATCACCTTGTCGTAAACCTCATTCTATGTTGATTTCTACTTTAATGATCTTAAAGTGGAAATCAACATAGAATGAGGTGTACGGCAAGGTGATACAACATCACCTTTCCTTTTCTCAGCCTTAAAGAAGTATTTCGCAAACTAGACTGGGCAAAAGATAGAATAAAAATCAATAGCACCTATTCAAACCATTTAAGATTTGCAGGTGATGTTGTTCTCTTCTTACAAGACCCAGAAGAGCTACAAAGACACATACAAAAGCTGCACAAAACAGAACCATTTGGCTTAAAAATAAGCCTGAAAAAGAGCCAAGTTATGTTTAATAAATTCACTAAAGAAAGAAAATTATGCCCCAAGAAAAAGGTTTTTGATCAGTGTGTGCTACCTGCTTTAACACATGTCAGTGAAACATGGATGCTAACCACATAATCGATACAAAAGCTAAGAGTGTTGCAAAGAGCCATGGAAAGATACATGCTTGGTATTACACACAAGATAGAAAGACCTGCAGATGGATTAGAGAACAAATGAAAGCATGCAATATCATCAAGAGAATAAAAGAATTAAAATGGAAATGGGCTGGTCGACAGAGCAAGAAGAACTGATGGCAGGTGGACCAAGGCAGTCCTAGAATGGATCCCACTTGATAAAAAAAAGTATTCACAAAAGAGATCTAAAACAAGATGAATTGATGACATCAGCAAGTATTGCGGGCCTGATTGGAAGAAGAGGCCTTCATCCTGCAGTGGATAGACAATGGCTAAAAAGATGATAATACGGAAATAATAAATAAGTAAGTAAATAAGTAGATAAGTAAGTAAGTTCATGAAAACTTAGTTTTGCAGAAAGCATTCGTGTTTTGATAAATTATTATGGTTTAACGCCCAGGCAGCCAGGTGTTTAGACTGAATTTGGCATTTTCATTCACCAATCAAGTCCTTCCCAAAGACTTCAGATATGCAAATGTTATTTGATAGTGTTAAAGGTGATTATCATAAGATATAAGCTGTTCTAAGTAATGCTACTTTTTGCAATTGATTGATGGTGATTTTGTCAGTTCTTGATCTTCCTTGATCTTTTCTATATCATTTCTGAGTGCTCAGAAATGCTGAGAGTGCTCAGTCTGGCAAGATTTTCTCTATCAATATGGAAACAGAAAGAACTCACCATGAAAAAATCATTACATGTCATGGGCCTGGCAATTTCATAGTATTGGCAAGTTTTATTACTTGTGCTACTTGTTTCTTTGGAACAAGCTTAAATGCAGGAAACCTTATTTTTGTGTGTGTTTGTGTTGTTCTAGATCAAGGCTGTCAAACTCCCAGCCCGTGGGCCAGATGCGTCATACGCTGGCCACACATATGCTGGTTTAGCAAAGGGGGGGGAAAGTCATGATACGTCATGTGACACTGCCTTGATGATGTGAGTTTGATATCCCTGTTCTAGATGCTCTGTTACTCTTTGTTTAAGTTCTTCCTCTTCTTTAATTTGAGTATTCTTTCTGAGGAGAAGGCAAAGGAGAAAGTGTTGGTTTGGGAATGAAAATAACTTATGCTGATTTCCTCTATTACTGATTCCTCCTAGTTTGACTCTACAGTCTACTCACAAGCTACTTGTAAGAAGGCTTTGATTTCTTTAACCTGGTAGACCTTTGTTGTTCTTCCAATTCCATTTCTCTGAAAACTTTATTTCATATTATAAATTGTCATTGATCTACTAGCCTCTGTTTGTTATTTCTGACTCTGGATGTTGTTCTGTTCAGAACTGGTGCATCTGTTCAGAACGGGTGTAATTTTTTCAGATATCCTCTTCTTATTGGATTTGATTTGTAATAAAAGAACATGATTTCTATGTTTTCAATCTTCCTATATTTCTAATGGGTAAACATTTTTTTCCCAGTGTTGCACCTGCTGGCCCTGGTTGCTCAGCTAACACTTTTTAGTCTTGTAATCCATTTATCAACAGATATTCAGGAACTCCAATCTCTAGTGTGGTCCTTGTTGACCTGGGCATTGAGCAATGACCAATCCAGTATATGAGATTTTGTAAATTACAGATTTCTGTAAGCAATCACTATATTGTTTATGGAGAGACACTCTTTGTTGAGCTCTTGATGAGACCTGTCCAGTACAGTTGAGCCTCTGGCATAACTCTCGTTTTCCTAGAGCGCACAAGACCCATAATCACATCAAGGTTATTTATTTATTATATTTATATCTCATCCAATCAAGGTGGTGTATACAGAGAGTTACTCTAATTTTATCTCCAGAATAATACATCAGTAAGTTAGATTTGGCTGAAAGTGAAAAATAGCCATATCCAGAAAGTTATGTTGTGTGTTAATTTACATCTGGCTCTCATCTGCTTCGGCACTCATCCAACACCTGAACACAGAGATAATTATCACAAACTGACACAACAAATTAAAATAGATCTGGAAAAATATGCAATTATTGTTGATAGAAAGAATAGTTACAATCAAAATGAATATATTGCCGAAATTATTGTACTTATTTCAAACAGTTCCAAAAATTGGGGAAAAAATACTTTGAGGAACTTAATAAAATAATACTAAAATATATCTAGCAAGGGAAAAAAGCGAGAATAAACTTAAAAATGCTATATTCAAGAAATAGAGGAGGTTTTGGATTACGAAATTGGGATTTGTACCACCAGGCCACTGTATTAACATGGATGAAAAAATGGATTGTATTGAGGCATACAAGATTATTGACTTTGGAGGGACATGACTTGCAACTGTGATATGGAAAAAGTAAGATACATGGTTACTTTTAAAATACATAAGGAATGCACTATTATTAGTATGGGAAAAAATTAGAGAGCAACATTATTTGAGGATACCAGTTTGACTTTCAACATATTAATAGGGACAGAAGAAAGATTGATAAAAATTGTATATTTATTTGTTGGGTATTAAATTAGTAGAGGAACAAGTGAAGGAGACAATGATAGCATGGGCAAAAAACTTTGGTTACACAATAGAACTAGATAAATGGCAGAAATTGTGGGACAGGAACTACAAATTAACAATGTCAACTGCATATGAAGAAAATTTGTATAAGATGTTTTATAGATGGCACTTTGCACCGGCGAGGTTGGCAAAGATGTTCAAAAATAAGTCAGCTAAACATTGGAAGTGCCACCAGACACCTAGGTCTTATTATCACAGGTGATGGACATGTGTAGAAGCAAAAAAATACTGGACAAAAATACATACATGGCTGGAAAAGATGATAAAGCAGCACATTGATTTAATATTAAAATGAGAAATATTTTTGTTGGGGATTTTACCTGAAACTTATAGTAAAGGGAATGCATATTTAATAATCCATGTATTAACTGTAGCCAGAATTGTATTCACACAGAACTGGAAAAGTGAAGAGAT
Organism: Notechis scutatus; assembly: GCF_049901735.1. Lineage (NCBI taxonomy): Eukaryota > Metazoa > Chordata > Lepidosauria > Squamata > Elapidae > Notechis > Notechis scutatus. The sequence goes on along the minus strand of NC_142009.1, from coordinate 165,436,826 downwards.
CTCTACTGATGAGAATGTGGTTAGGAAAATATTAGAATGTGCAGAAATGAATAGATTAACACTTGCAATTAAGGAAAAAGAACAAACTGAATATTATATGACATGAAAGTTATTTTATCAATGGTTAGAGAATAAAAATGGAAGTTAGAAGTAAAAGAAGGAGATCAGCAAAATATAGAAAATATGTTAAGATAGAGATGTAAACAATATGATGATTGTTACTATAATAACTACTAGGATTATTATGCTTAATATTATTATTATATTATTATTAGAAGATATGTCAAGAAGGAGAAATGAATAGGTTTATTATGTTCAATACTACTATTGTAAGATTAGAGAATTAATACCAATGTAGTGAATATTGTTGTAAACTTTGATTGTTATTACACAGAGATATTTGTATCCAGACAACACTGTTTAATGGAAGATGGAATGTTTATATAAAAAAAATATTTTTTTAAAAAAAATGTAAGAGCTCTGCTCACACTAACACCTTTATTAATATTGAATGTATACTTCCTTCAGCCTTTCCCTCATCAATAACATGAAATGCAAATCTTTTCTTGTGAGAATAGCAGGCACCAGAAATGAGCAGCTGTGTATTATGAGTGTCTTTAGGCTGCCTTTTCCTTGCATTCCCTTCTGTCTGCATTCCAGCTCCAAATGAGAGAATCTCTAGAGTTAACTACGGAATTTGTGGATACACATTCAGACGGTTTTCTATTTGTGGGTGTTTGCTTAAATGTTAAGAAATAAAGATTATACATACAATGCATGTTATCAAATGAGCATATTTTAAATGCTGCTTTTCAGTAAACATGTATATACCGGTATGTTCTGCCAATTGATAATCTCTAAGAAAAACATCACAGATGGAAGACTGCAGATACACAGACTACGAATATAAGAACTTATTCATGCTTGGCAAAAGGCAGAAAGGAATGCACGGCACAGAATAAGCATGAAAGGGCTTCAGCGGTGATGGGTTGAAGGAGATATGCCAAGATACACTGGGTTGGTTATTCCAGAAGACTGATTATAAATTTGCTCATGATCCCCAATTGTGGCCCAATAATCTCAACTTGCAGACCTGGTGGCCAGATGGTTTGTGCTCTTAGACTCAAACTACTGATAACTATAAAGAGGACTCAGCCGTTTATGATCTTGTAGATAATTTAAGTCATTTATGAATCTGTTGACCTTAAAGGACATCTAGTCAGTGACTAGATGAAATGCTTATATAATAAGTCTTGAAATGCTTATATAATTCTTGAAATGCTTATATAATAAGTCAAGCTAATTGGAAAAGCTAATAATCTGTTGGTACATTGGTTGCATTGCTGTCCCACAAAGCCCATAACGGAACTCCTAGACTTGCTCTCTGAACTGATGCTGAGGCCCCTTGTTTTCTAAGTGTCCAGAGTCTTTAATCCCCATGTCATGAGGACCAAATCTTACTAAGCTAAATTGGAGGCCTCCATGGGCTTGTAAACAAGTAATCTCTGGCCTGACACATTTAGCATCAGATATGAGATCTCATCTTTCCCTCAAAGCAGTTCTTATGTCAACTATACATGGAAAGCATAATATTTATCATACTGAATCATTTTCTCAACAGAGGAGACCTCTGCAGGAGGATGGTGTCAGCGTCCCAATTAAACCCCCCAGACAATTCAAAACTCCAAGACAAAGTCCATCAAAGTAAGAATTTATTAGAGAAGTCATGTTGGCACATCTGGGGAAAACCCGAATTTGAATTCCCGCATTTCCCCCTCTTCACACTAAAACTCATACACTACCATTTAGTGACTCCCAAGTCACATTAGTCAATCAACCTCAAATTCCAGTCACTCCCGTCCAGATGCCAGCAACCTGTCCTTGATCTCTGGCAAAAAAAAATTGTTGTGGCTATATTCCCTTTGCTGCTCTCCCATTCCCACAGCCTGCCCATCCCCCGCTATGGCAGCCTGGAATCTGAATCAAGATGGATCCAAGGCTGACAAAGGGAACATTCCAGTAGCTTGTTCCAAGCATTTGAGGGATTCTGACAGATACTTAAAGAGTTGGCCATTGTTAAGGGAAGAGAAGTTTACCTGGCTGGCACTTCTTTCTGGGTGCTTCAGATAGTGATCAGAAGGGAGATAGCAAAATGCACAGCTGGATACTCTGGGTATAGCAAGAGAGTCAGAAGAGAACCTCCCTAGTTTCTTGGGCTGTGAATGAGATGGCAGGAGAACTGTACTTTTAGACTTGCAAGATTCTGTTAAAATAGCTTTAAAGTACAATTAGCTAATCCAGTCATGTTTCCTGTCTGGTCTACCTACAGTAGTAAGGCTGCCATAGCTTGACACAGTAACTCACGCCCTTATCACCACTTGGACTAGTGAGTTCATCTGGAACCTACAGCTTATGCCGTATAAGCAGTCTGTTTATTGGGTAGCACATGACACCAGGAATACATTATACCTTCCCTGCATTGACTTCCAGTAGACTTCCAGTGTAATTCAATGTACTGGCTTTAATCTATAATGCCCCATGCAGTTTGGCACTTAGGACTGACTTCTTCAGCCGGAATTGACTTTCCAATTTGCTTGCGGGCAATACTCCATTTCCATGAGATGTGGGGAGGGAGGTGGGGATTGATATGCAGAGGTACTGCTTTTCAATTTGTGGCACCTTTCTCATGAAACAGCTTCCCTGAGGAATAAGGAGGTTTTTTTTGGCAGTTGCCGAAAACTGGCCTTCACCAGGGATTCCTTCCTATCTGTCACTGAGCACTGATTATTCAGATATGACTATCGTCTATGTTCTCATTCAGTAGATTTTTCACTGAATAATTTATTTGCTTACTAATTTATTTGTTTATCATGAATGATTAAATGATATATACCCCTAATGTTAACCACTTGGGGGGTCCAAGTAGCTTACTTGGATAAACAAGCATAATTAATAATAACAATAAGAGACTAGTTGACAGTTATTCATTTTATGTTCGCCACTTAATATTATTGGATCATCTTAAAAATGAAAGGTGGATGTGATTATTTCAAATGATAGATTTCAACATTGTTAGGAATTTAGAATTTAGTATTACCATATACACAGCATGTGTTATTACTGTTATTATTATTTAATGAAGTTAAGATATCAAAACTAAAGCTAGAAGAAATTGAAATTGTGGGAAATTCATGCCTCTCTAGTTATAAATAGCATTTGTAGCTCTTCGAACATCAAAGCTGCATATCTTTATGCTATATACCATAACATGGAGCTCATGTTTTACTTTAGCCTGTAAAAATGCCTACAGTTGTAATGCTATCTCAGAACAGGATACATCTCTAAAGCCTATTAGGTGGCTTATTCAGCTTTTTATTTCCAGACACAGAAATTGATTGAGGGAGCCACCCTGTAATTTTACAAAACTGTGTTCCTATTCCTTACTTTTCTCCCTCTTCTCTGCTCTCCCTAATCAGAGAAATGGATATGATGACGCCTATAAAAAAATGTGCAGATCTGTCCATCACAGCCAATGCCAGCTGGCATTCCTGGTGGAATGTGTCTTGCTCAATTGTGCATCCTGAAGGCAAAAGCTTGCCCATATAAACAACATTGCTGCTCTAGCAAACCTGTTGAAATGAGTATCAGTTATTTACAAGCATTTAAAGAACAAAGCAAAAACAGAAAAGCCCTGCTGGGCTGGCATTAGAAAGCCAGCAATTATTAGAAAATCAGTAATAAAAAATTCATAAATAACCTTCTAGGCTAGAAGTACTGCTATTTATTGTATTTACTGAGTGGCTGCTTGGGAGCCTGGAGGCTGAAATTCAAACTGAACCACTCCTAAAATAAACCAGAGCTGCGCTGTACAGATTAATGCACAAAGCACACGGCAACACAGACTGCCTGCACAGATCACAGCATAAAGACAACCTGCTCAGCTATCCGTGTATGTGTGTCTTTAATGCAATTTCTTAAACGGAAATAAATTCTTTATTCTTTCTTGCTGTGCTGTTTACTTTCTCCCACCTGTTCTTCTCTGGCAAATTTTGCTGCTTCAATCTGTTCTTCTGAGGAATCAACAATTTGAGCTAAACCCTCAGGGTAGCAATATTCTAGAGTAAACAGTAGTTTCTCAAAATGTCTTGTGGTGCTGATTTCTGATAAAGTCACAATTTTCTTTATTATAATGCGCCAATACACAATTGCCATTTCCCCCAAGTGATGCAGAATTTGGCAGAGGGTAAATGAAGATATGGGGAGTTGGAGAAAATGAATACATATAGTACCTGCCAATCTCTTGGCAATTAGATCAATTTGAATGACTGGCTGGAGCAGGGAAGACACCAATACAGATGTAACAATTCTTAGAACCTGGATCTTCCCAGGGCCAGCCCAATACTTTAACCATTACATCTTTACTTTTACTTTAACCATGACTCATGCTTTCATCTTCAAAGGGATCATAATTAGCCTGTATAAGTTCAGAACTTGAATATTATATGATATTTCCACTCAACTATTACAATAGTAGTCCAACCTGATATAATTCCTCAATTGATATATCCCAAGATTATCTAAGAAAGTAAAATATAAATAAAGCCTCACAGAAACCCACAGTGAAAACAGTTATGGAAAAGACACAAATGCTGCTTTTGTTGCTAACTTATATAACCCCTTACCACTTGCAATTTCAGATTCTTGATTTACATGTATTTTATTTTATTTTTAAGGTTTTAACTAAGCTATTTTTTGGATGTGCCACAGGTAGTCATTTAGTGACAACAGTTGGGACAAACAACTCAATCAGTAAACAAAATGGTCAGTAAGTGATATTATATGCTTACAATCTTATTTCACCTTTCCTTTGTTTTACGAAACCTGTGAAAGTTGTAAAAGTGAGGACTGGTTGCAAAGTTACTTTTTCGTCATCATCATTGTAATTGTGAATGATTGAATGATCGTTCCATGAGGCAGTCACTAAATGAGGATGATTTGTAATTTGTTACATGTCAGATTATTATACTTTTTCAAATACAAGGGATCATTCAATTCTATTCCCTACTTGCAGTTTGAAATGGTACAGTCCCAAGGCAGAAGTAGGCAACCCAAGATTGCATGAGATGACTTCAGTCTCTCCAGCCATAATTGATGGAATGAAGTGGCATCTAGAGGGAGGGGAGGGCTGTGAAAAATGTCAGGGTACTGCCTACAACCCCATGACTGAAGTTCTACCTCTTTTTTTACATGCAACACACATACAAAGAGAAAGGACTGCTATTCTGCAAGAAGAATGAATCATCTAGATTTTTTTGATTCGCCCATTGACAAAACCTGCTGCAGACAGCCCAATATCCCCTCCTGGGATAGGAACGAAGGTGGGAGAGTGAGTTCTATTCTACTGTGCCCCCCTTTGGTTTTGGATCTCAGACATCCCATGCCTGGTGTTGATATGAAATGAGTACATTTCCATTAAAATGAATTGTAATTGAAATTACATACCAAACAGACACTTGTAAGTATTTATTTCTTAATGAAAAGTACACATAGGAGACTAGCAGAGTGGAAAGAAATTAAGGATCACTTTATTTATTTATTTTTACTTACTTAAAGCTCCTTCCACTAAAAATTGCCCTCCAATGATTCAAGCTGCTTTGCCATCCGCAGAGATAAAAAATGTATTTGCAGCACGAAGCTGCAGCCATTAAAAATACAATTTCTAACCAAACTTGAATGAATTATTTTAGAAGGGAAATCTGACACAATCCCACTAAACAGCAGAATTAGTAAAAAAATTCTTATATTGGATTAAGGTAGATCAGATTATCTATTACTTATAGGTAGAGAAAACATTAAATGCTAAAGCTAACACAGTAAATAGAAATATATTGTTTTTATTTAATGTTTGCAGTTTTGGATATAGAACAAAGGATACTGCTTGCATCTGGTAGCATTGTTTAATCTATAGCCAATATATACTTTCAGGTTTTAAAAACAGATATCTGAGATAGAGTTTCTGGTGTATATCTGAGACAAGGACATTGGGAAAAAAATCTGGGATTTGATATTTTTTAACTCTGGAACAAATTATCCTGTTCTGGGCATGCTAGACTGTTGTGTAGATTACATCTTTGTTGTCCTACTTTCTAAATATTTCAATGCAATTTTTCACATAAAAAAAGTATACCCCAATTTTTAGGTATATTTTGAAACAAAATATCTTTAGCGAAGTGTAGTTTGAGAGAAAGAAAACTTTTTAAAATATGTAATTAAATTATTTCTTTTTAAAAATAGTTTCAGTCTACTAGGAAAATCAGAGATATAGATCAATAGAGGTTATGCTGACATAGAGTAGAAATAGATCTGTCCTAATAGGCAAATATTATACTTTGTTCAATCTGACTGGGCAATATAGCATGAAAGCCAGATAACTGAATAATCACATTAAGAGTCATCACTTCTTCCTTGAATGAGATTCAATAACAACAAAAAAATGAATTTAGCTTTTGTTCTTCTCTCTCCTAGTGAAAAGCAGAAACAAACATTTTCCTGCAGATTTAAAATGAAACAAAATTTAAAAAAACTAAGAAAAAATATATTCAGCCCTTTAAAGTACCCCAATCCATTAATTACTGGATGATGCACGACAGTGCTATATTGTGCGTCTTTGTTTAGCCACAACATAATTTTAAATCTTAATAACACAACTTTGTTTTGCAATTTTGTCTCAGATCTAGAATCATAGAATGATAAGGCTGGAAAGGACCTTAGAGGTCTTCTAGATCTAGTCCATCCCCTTGCCCATGGCAGGAGACCTTATTCTATCCAGGACAAATGGCTGTCCAATCTTTTTTTTTTTTGAAAACCTCCAGCAATGGAGTACCCACAACTCCATGGGGCAAACTGTTCCCTTGGTTAATGGTTCTGTTAGGAAGTTTCTTCTTAGTTTCAGGTTGGATCTCTCTTTAACAAAGAAAGTTTTGCCCAAAAGGTGTTTCAGTAATACATAATAATAAACCAGTGGCAATTGTGCCTATGTTACAACCACACATCTCAAGTAGATTGGGGAATGAGATACTGACCTTCACCCACTACACTAATTCTGGGAGTTGAAGTTGAAGTCTTAGCAAATGAATTAGCATTGTCCAGTTTAACCTGAACAGTAATGGAGTGTTTATTCTGTGATTGATAAATCACTACAAAATATGAATATAAACTATTAAGATTGCATTGGTTTCCACTTCAATTGGAAACACAGGAAGTGATTAATTCCAGGATATATTACATAGATCTCCTGCTATAATTGAAGGTATCATGCTTGAGTCTTACTCAAATACACCCACCTAAAAATCTAGCATATGTTTTAAAACATAGCTGGTATGTAACAACTTCTTACTGTATTTACAAAACTGCAATTCACAAACCACAGTGGCGGGCTTTATTCAAATTACTAAGCCACAAACAGACTATATAATAATTTAACATGAAAGAGAAAAAAGAAGTTTATTGAGAAAGCTTTCCACTGTCACAATAGATCAAAGAAATTTTTTTAAAAAACAATAACTTTTCTCTGATTTCATATGGACAGAACAGAGCCAGAAATTGATTAATTATGTTTCCCAAATCAATATTGTACAATATAAGGACAGTCTGGAGCTGATTCTGATGTGAACCTCTTGTACATGGATGCTCTATATACAATGGGAAGAACAAATTTCCAAACAGTTATAGAATCATAGAGCTGGAAATAACTGTTTAATTCACCACCACCCTTTATCTCGCTGATATTGGTAAAAACACTAGGAATAGATACACATAGTCCAGCAGTTTAAGTATTTGCATTTCTACAACCTAGGGCAAGAGACTAAAAAAAACCTTAGAGACATTGGGAAGACACCCAATTCTCATTTTGCTAGCATATGCTACAACTACAACGCAAGTCTTGGATTTTACATCTGATATCAAGTCAACAGATAACTTTATTCCACCCAAACTCTTTCCACAACATCTGTATATGTAGAAATTTAGACTGTGTTACCCTACAGGACTGGTATAACAAATACAATTACATAATATTGAGAAAGTAATGTTTAACACAGTAATATAAATGCTGATTAATTAGAGAGCATTATTAGACTTTATCACAGAACTGGTTGTTAATGCACTGAATTGAATAATGGTAGTTTTGCATTTAAATGCAAAACGTGGCACCATCAACTAAACTAACATTTCTTTTTGCTTCCATCTTAAAGTAACAAATCACTGGAACATAGAAAGTCATGAGGCTAATCAGTTGTAGCAGACTTCTAGTGTGCTTTTGCTGCCATAGCAATTTTCATTTTTAAATGCAATCTTCACCTTCTTTACAAACAGTAATCTCTTTCTGAAAACTCAGCTGCTGTTTTTCCCCCCAATTTCCCATGATTTGCCTTTTAACTCCTAGGCTTCACATTCCTTTCATTTTTAAAGAAAGAATACACAGAGGTACAGGATTTAATAACAGGAGGTAGCTTTGATTCTTCTGCAACTTTCCTTTCACAAGTAGAAGGGGCAAAATATGCAGTAGAAGCCAAAGACTTTAACATTATATTAGGTACTGCTGAGTTGTAGAAGTGAAGCACTGGTTGAGAAATAAGCATAATTTATTTTAAAAAATTCAATCTAGACACAGAAATAAATAAATGGCTAATGGAGCCATGTCACCAGTTTATTTAGTTGCCATTCCAAAAATCATAGAAATTTTTTTAAACAGAAGCTAATTCATCCCCATTCTCAATTATAGTATTATGTGGGAAAGTATTACTATAATGGATACAAAGAATGACCTTGAAGATTAGGAAAAAGAGACACTACCAAGACAGAGGTCAGATAAAATGACAGAACTGCAATCTGAAAAAGCATCTCAGACAAGTTCTCAAAAAAAAAAAAAAAAGGCACAGAGAGGAGAAGCACATTCGGTCTTGCAACATTCTATTACTATAACCTTATAATAAAAGTACTATTAGCATGCATGACTTCATTTTTTTAGTCTACAGTAGACTACCTCAAAAGGCTTACTATTGCATGAGATACATACTGATGGAAACAAATTTGCAAATTAGTTTAATACATCTGGCTATAATGAATGTGAGCCCATTACACTTCTAAGCATTACAAATTTCTTAAATTATAATGCTACAACTATTCCAATCTCATGCTACATACTTCCTTGGCGTGGTTCCAAATTTAACAGCAGCAGGAAGGGGCTGCTTTAAAAGTGCAACTGGAATCAAACACAGTTGGGCAGCCAGCAGATTTGATAGAATTCATTCTGGATCTCCAAAAAGATTAATATCACTAAATCTGCATGTCATTGTTATAGTGCACATATACCTTTCCATATGCAACAAACCTCAAGAGATTGGCTCTTCGGCCCCACAGCTCATATATTGGAACTGGACTTTCACTATTCATGTTTCAGTTCTTGGCCCTTCCAATGCCAGTCTATCTGTCTCCTGATTTATTTTAAATATATTGATTAATTTAAAAGCCCGTGGTTTTCCTAGCAGCTAATACATCACAACCAAAATTAAAATCCAGAACACCTAAAAGATAGCAAAGCCAGTGTCATATTAGGGAAAGACATTCAATATCTCCAGCACTTGGTATGGAGAATTTTGCCATTGGAGCCCCCTACTTAATTTCCCATGGAAGAAGCTCTTTCAGAGAATAGAATACTCCAGACCATTTGCTTTACACATCATAGTCTACAGTAAAAAACATCTTATAAAAATAGCAGTCGGAGAAGAAAAAAGTTATCTGATGCAATCTAACAGTTCACAATGGTGCATTTAGCAAAGTATATAATCACCCAAAGTACCAAATTTTCAGTAAGATGGCTCTTTGAGTTCCAGCTGCTAAACTTAAATTACTTTAATGCTGTTTAAAAATTCAAATACCATTGATAATAACAAAAGACAAATACATTTTAAAACTGGCATTTTCAATGGGAAATACATATTGAGATTTTGGCAATGTCACTCATTTTTTTATTATTTACATGCCACTCTCTTCCCATAGGCACTCAAGGCAGATTTTTAAAAAAATTACACTGAAATATCATAAGACAATTGCTCATTATAAATAAACCCAAACTGAAAAGGTTTGGTTAAAGAGAGTGGGCTACTTTTCTAAGAGATTTGGGAGCAGCATAGAAGAAAGACTGCCGCCATTTGCTCGCCACAGAGAATTTGGAAAGTGATGGATTCTTAGACGCAAACACATTCATATGAGTGAAGCAGCTGCTCAGATCATGAGGACTGTAAATTGCACACAGAAAAATTATTGTCTGTATTCTTTTATTGGCATAATCGTCAGTTTAGCTGCTATATTGTGCACCAACTGAAGTTTGAGGCAGTCCCATGTAAATCACATTGAAATACAGAAGTCAGCAGCTGCAAAACAGTCATGTTTCATAGAATTCTAAACTCCTAGGATTGGAAGAGATTTCTGAAGTCATCTTAAGCAACCCTCTGCTTGGATAGAGGATCCACAAGAGCATTTCTAAGAGGACTATCTAGACTTTCTCTGAAGACTTCCAGCAAAGAAGCATTCAACCCTTTATGTGGCATTTTGTTCCATTCCACTGATTGACTGCTCATTTTTATTTTATTTTTTATTTTTATTTTATTTGTCAATCGCTTACAAGATAATAGGTACAAGTATAAACATAGCTATGAATACATGAAATGAATACATATAAGAAAAATAAAAAGAAACAACAGGACAGAGACAGTAGGCACATTGGTGCGCTTATGCACGCCCCCTACAGACCTCTTAGGAAAGGGGTGAGGTCAATAGTAGACAGTCTAAGGTTAAAGTTTTTGGGGTTTGGAGAAGAAACCACAGAGTCAGGTAGAGTATTCCAAACTTTGACCACTCTGTTGCTGAAGTCGTAATCATACATTCAGGAAGTTTCTCCTGGTTTCTGGGATGAACTTTCTTCCTTATAATTTTAACCCTTTGGTTCTATTCTTCACTCTGGGGAAATGTGTGAGTCCACTCCTTCTTCTGTATGATGAACCTTCAGATATTTGAACACTGTTTCATATCTCTGCCCAGTCATCTCTTCTTTAGTCTAAATTTACCAATCTATTGTAATTGATCCTCACCTTCAGTTCAATAACTCCATCTGAACAGAATACCAAATCTACAATAAATCTTGTTGCATGTGTGGAGCTAGATATTAATTTGGACAGATCCTTGATTACTAAGGTGGACATAGACTAGACTGCTCTGCTTTATGCAGTATGAATATTAAACTCCCCCATGACAAATAGTCTAAGAGTATTCCACTTCCATGACAACACTGGCTTGGTCAATAAAAGATTTGACTAGGCACCATGATGGAACCCCTTTATTGTCCTGGCTAGCCCATCACAGTTACAGGCACTCCGTATCAAGAGAGTGTGAGTTGGAATATTTGGTGATGGAGTTCTTAATCATCACTTCATTGTCCTACTCTCCAGATCTAACCTGCAGAACCATGGAGTAGCCCAACAAACAATAATTCTCTCCCTTTCCTCCAGATACACATCAGACTGACTTCTCATCTAAGAATAAATACTGTTTTATAAGCAACTGGCCTGCCATTAAACAGCAGGACCTCTGGGCTACTGAGAACTTCTTCCCTATCACATGACATTCTTAGTCAGACTGCAGCCTGAAAGGTGGTGAGCCAAGCCAGTGGTCTGTTTTCCTTCCCTGCAATCACCTCAGTTGTTGAACCCATTCTATTTCATTTCAAGACATATTGTCCCAGTGGAAATGACCATATATTCTTCTAGCTTGGACTACAATTTCTATCTCAACCAGCATAATATAGAAGCTGGACTACAAAATTCTGGAAAGTCATTGGGTTGCAGGGAAAAAGTTACTCTTAGATATATTCTAGAGATGCCAGGGCTACCCAAGAGTATGTGCCAGCTTTTTCAAATCAAGATCCACACTTCTAATTTAAAAGGCCTACCAGGAAGTCCATTTCAAAAAGTGGATAGGGAACAGGATGAAGAACTGGACAAAGCTACAATGAAAGTAAATTAATTTTCATTGAACATCATATAATGAATATGCTTATTTCTTTCTTAATGACTTTCTTGTTACATAAAACGGTTACTGGTTTTGGAGGAATTGCATGGGCTAGACCCAAAGCTTTGGTAGCTGCTTGTTCATTCTAATTTAGAAAGATTAACTTGCCTAAATATATTCCACAGGGAATTATTACAGTGAATTAATGATAAAAGTGCCATTATAAAAAAGAAAGGATGCACAGATTTCTTCTGCATACCGGTTCTTCTAGCAGATGATGTAGGGTTTCAGCTGTAGAAGGTTGTAGCTGTCACCATTATAAAATATCTTAAATGCCCTCATCTTTGTAACAGGTAATATTTAGAGCATCTCTTTTTGATTAAGTCAAATGATCAAATGACCAACCCAAGATCAGCAGTTATTATATTTTAAAAGGAAATGAAAATAAACTTTGCAGATATCCAGTAAAGCAACTCATATCATGTCTGAAGGCTGCAAAAGCTTTTCACATCTGCAAAGTCAATTCCTATTTTTACAACCAAATTGTCAAACTGAATATGTTTAATAGTCTTGAATCAAAGAACTGAATGATCAGTGAAGCCAGTATTTCTCAATTGCTGTAGATGAAACAATTTTAGAAATAAAAAAGAAAGGAATAAGCTATAAGGCTACACAAGAGTTGAAATTAATGAAATCAAGCAATTTGGTATCCACTGTCAGGATGTTTGTCTCTAGCCTTAAATTGGGGACTTCAATGGGCTAATTATAAAAATGTGGATTGTATAAGGTTTAATGGTGCAAAATTGGGTTCAACTTCAAATAATTTGAGAGTTGCAGATACCTGTTCCATTCAGAAGTATTTAAGGATAGCAGGTGAGCATTTCCATGCATTTTCAGAACACGGTTCCGGGGCTTTCTCATAATTCAGTTGCAACTGATCCTCAGGATTGTGCCAGTCCACTGGGTACTTGTTTAAGGCCCACAGTGTTTTTGAAATTATTACTGCATCCAGCAGGTTTTGGGGAGTAAAAATCCATGTTGTGGTATATATAGCCCACCACAGAATTTCCCAATTAATGAAAACATTGTCATGTTTTTGACATATGTTTTACCTCTTATATTAATCATTTCCAAAATGGAAATCTTTCCCTAAAAATAAACAGATCTTTGAGAAACAGTGGCTAAATTTTTCCCACAGCTTATCTAGACATGACACTCACTTCAGCACAACTTCCTCTTTTAAAAAGTGAAAAGAAACTCCTCTTTTTAAAACCACCATAAACTTCTAAGAGAGCAGACAACAACTAAATAACACTTGGCTCACAATGCAACATTGAAATGGGATGCTTTTATGCTCTAAAATAAAATAGTTGCAAAATAACTGCCTGCTACAGGAAAACTCTACAAGTTAAAAAAAATATAGAGAGCAACCCCTCTACTCACATTTTATTTTATTTAAATTTTAAAATTGATTTAACTTGCATAGTTGAAAACAGCTCATAAGATGATAAGGCTGCAGAAAAACCTCACCACGCAGCTTTTTCAGCTCTGTCTAGGGAATAAAATGTGCAGTGCTATTATTACTATGGCAGTAATACTGACTTTATCTGTATATGGTTCTTCCTTTCTGAGGAGCTCAGAACTATACACACAATGATGCCGTATAAGAAAATAAAACATTTTTAAAGAATATCACTTTATACACATGTCTATGTGTAGCTGATATGTGTATTAATATAATTAACACAAATTAATGCAATTAATTTGAAAGCAGTTTTGTTCTGAGTTCAGCTTTTAAAATGTCACTTGAGGTTAGATGATGTAGGGATGGGCACTCATATTTCCTTGATGCAGATCCAACACTACAGTACAAAAGAAGCCCTCACAATGGTCAATGTGCTAAAATTAACACATCTGATGACAAGTATAAGGTTAGGGCATACGGAAAGAGGGGAGTTTTAATTTTCTCCCAGAATCTCTATAGCTGCCTAGATGGGGAAAAGATAAAACTAGCTGTATGGGTAACTTGATGCAAGTGGAACATTTTAAAAAGAGTTCTCTAATGCTAAACTACTGCAATAAAGGATATTTTTTCTCTACATTAAGATGTATTTTAAAATTCATTCTGGAATTAATGTGTTATTGTTTTTTCCCCTTTTCCCAATGGGTATATCAACATAAAGAAATTTCGGCTGGGATCCAAAATATAAGGATCTTGTGACAAATCAGCAGCTATCTGTAGAATGCTAACAACAATTCCATTATTCTGGTTACCTCTTCATCAGACCATTTGTCTTTGTTAGCAAACTGAGATCTCTTGCATTTTTCAACAGCATAGCTGTCTGGCAGGCAGTAGCTGCCATTCTGCCATCCTTCATGAAGCAACTCTAAACAGACTGAAGGTCTGAGACAGACAGCATGATAATAGAAGAGTATTGTTGGCTCTTCCTGCTTGGTCCAAGGCAAATCCAAGGCAAATCCAATGGAAAGACTGAATTACTTTTCAAAGGCTTTGCATATATGGCATGCTATCCCTGCCCTGAATAAAAATAGTTTCTGCCTTTCCCCTATCTCTTAGTAATAATGTATTGGATTGCAGCTAGACTGCAATTCTCCCATGGGAGTCTGGCCTACCTAGATATTGTTGAGTTGTAGTATTTGCGGCTGTATCAGATATATTTGTACAAAATGAAACTTAGCAGTATGACATGCCCTGTATACAAGGGAACAGTGATTGTGATACAGAGGAATGGGCTATATGTACAAATCTCTCAGCTGATACATTCTTCTAGTAATGTGAATACTTATTTGAAAACATGGTTCAAAACAGAATTTCTCTAACTATAATTAATCATAATGTGAGCAGAATTATAGCAAACTATGGAACATTATGGAATGATTTACTATATGCCCAACTTGTAAACCAGGATTCTAAGCTTGAGAAATCTAAATTAGATATATGGTCAACTACAGGTACAAAAGAAGCCACAGAATATTTCGAAGGATAATTTTAATTTCTTTCCATCCTTTCAGTTTGCATATCATAAAATTACCCATTCAAAACAAAACAAAACCAATTAGACAAGTCTCAGTCGTCCCTTTTTTTTCTAGTATGTCTACATTTTTAAGAACATTATCTACCCATTATCTGCCCATATATCCATATCAGGATCACTGCATCCATTGTTATTCTACTATCTAAGCACATTCTTAGAAAGTGACATTTCATCTTGTATTACTAGTTGAGCTCACCTCCCTATAAATGTCACTCTGTATATGATTTCTTAATTTGACAGAGAGATATCTCAAGAAAGGATTGAAGATGGTCAGTCAATTCTCAATGGAAAGAAACCAAAACTGATATATAATCATTATTTTGTAACTTTTCAGAAAAACCTGGAAGCGATATAGGAAGATTTGCTGGGGAAAAAATAACTATTATACTTTCAGGCGTTTTTCTCTGGATCAAGCAAGATTCAAATCTCATGAACTGCTGTATGTCTCTTTTTCACCAGCCCCTATTTCATTTTGGTTTTTTTCTATTTATTTAATTTCTTAGAAAAGCTAGATCATAAGCTAGCTGATGACTTTGTAAATGCAAATGGCCAGTGTTGTGGAACCGACAATAATGACATAGTGTTTAGTGTTCCCTAAAGCAAAAGACAGATGAAGAGAAACAGTGAACCGGCAACCTTAGCATAATTAAGACAAGCCTGAGCGCTTGCTGAGCTGCCATTACATTAATCTCACATCAGTGGCACCTGGCTCAAATTTATGAGATATGTAAAAAGACCCTTTCTGACTGACCTTGATAAGACAGTGTTATCTATCACTTGAGGGGGAAGGGGTAGCAGAAATAACATGGAGGGGGGGGAAACAACAGATGAAAAGTTATCCTTGATGTGGCTGAGGGGCCACAAGACCAAATATATTGCTTACTAGATCAGAAATACACAGAGCTCTTTCACAAGCTGAATTAAAACTGTCACCTCAAATTTCTTATCCATACAAATCTTTGCAGGAGTCATTTTCTGGGCACCCACTGAGGGTATGATGTTTTTCATGATATTTCTTAACATGTCCTGCTTTTTTAAAAAAATATTCCTCAGGAGAATAAATGCATTACATTACATATTAATGGCCTAGGACCATGATGGCGAACCTATGGCACGCGAGCCATCGCCCCAATTCACTTCCTGACGGCCAGCTGGTCTTTGGGTCTCTGCTGTGCATGTGCAGGGGGCAGGGCGCATTCTGGGGATGCACGTGCATGCATGGGGGATGGGGCCCATGCACAGGGGTTGCACGCGCATTGCATTTTGGAGATTTACATGCGCACGCATATCTGTGTGCACGCTTTGGGCACTCGGTGCTAAAAAGATTAGCCATCACTGGCCTAGGACTTATAGAGTCCAATTAAAAGGGCTAACTAGAATCACTCTTCTGTGTGATCAGTAACTAGAAATAGGATGGATGGATGGGAATAGATAATTGCTAAAGAAGTACCTCCTTATCACTTGAGAGCCTGGAAAACCAGTTTGGGCAGAATTGGACTACTGTTACAAAGTCCAAAACAACTTTATATACTGTAGTCATGTTTCCGGAATTCTATCCTATCCTTTCTTCTGAAGAAATAAATCCAGATATTGAAACAATATACTGAAAGATGAGAAATGTGGATTTATATTTCTATATAGAAATAAAAGATATCTGTTGTCCTCAAGTCATTCCCGTAGTCTTGTGTTAAATGCTTTCTCCCCTTTAAACTGTGTATTTCTTCTTATTTTGAATGTTAAAGTATCACATAATTAATGGCTCTATTACATTTGATGAATGTTCCAAGGTGCTTTAGGGACTATGGTCAGACAGTGGTATATTTTAAACAAAATTAATACTTTTATCAAGGTGACTTTCCATTACTTAACTTGTTATTATCAATGTTCTAAATCAGGAATCACAACCTACTGACTAGGGCTTCATATGACCCCTCAATTCCCTTTTTTGTACCCCTAGAAAGTCCTCTGGCAATGACTGCTGAAAACTCACAGAAGTTTTTGGCCACCTTAAGGTAGGGAACAGATAGAAAGTATAAGCTCAAAACAGTCATTAATCTGGTAAACAATGAAAAAAAAAATGATTCAATTTTCCTTCCAAATGTAATCTATATATGCAGCATGACATCTACTTTCCAAATGTGTTAAATGTACTTTTTGCCACTAAAGTTGAATCGAAGAGGGAAAGTACAAAAAAAAGTGTATAATTTTGGAAGTTAAAAAAGCAGGCTATTTTTGTGTTGATCTTAAATTCTAAAATAATCCAATATTGTTCTGAATCTAAAGTTTAAGTGATACAATTTTTATATCTCAATGTAAAGTTCACAGTTTAACTCAGTCTGGCTCCCTATATGCAGGAATGGCAAATTAATATAGATTTTAAGAATATTAAATATTAGGAAAAATGAAAGTAAAACCTCTTCACTTTTGAGCATTATAAACAAATATAATCGCGTCAATTTAATTTTTTTAAAACATCATTACAATAAATAACAAGGGATAAAATATTCTCTATACTCAGAATTTATGCCAATTCATACTAGTTCTCAGATCACTATAAGCCATTTTGGGGAGATAAGAGCTCAAGTCACATGTTTCATTTCTAAGTGTCTCAAAATTATACTGAGGAAGTCTTATAATTTCCTTCTGCCCAAGATCTGAAAAGGAGGTATCCCATGTCTTTTTTTTTTTTTAAGTTTCAAACAGAGCACAATTGTTATTTAGCTTATGTGACTAAGGGAGCCTGTTCCATTTTTATTCAATAAATATAAACAGCAGATGTGTTGAGGTAATTCCCCGTTAGGAGAATGAGCGCATACAGGGAGACGTAGTGAGAGTAGTGAAGAATAATACACACACAGCACACAGATATACTGTACAGTAAATGTAGGGTTTTTACTTCCAAGTCATTCACAGTCCAAGTCATTCACAGGTAAAGCAGTCAGTGTTCAGTTCAGGGATAATCCAAATATCAAAGTCCAGTATCAAAAAACAGTTCAGTAACAGACTTACATGAATGATCAGTAACAGTCATTAGGAGGAAACAGCAACACTCTCCAACAGAAGAAACAGACTCACTGAGACTAAACAACCCAGGTTTCTGGCTCCATCTTTTGGCCATTTGGGGAACCACACACAATTACAGTTTTAGCATGCTCTTAAAGACATAGTATTAAAATGTCTATCCTAGTTTATATATTTCCAACCCAAATAACTGTTAGGTGACTTACATTCCTAACAAGATGCAACTAAATAATACATTTAAACTAAAAGAATGTACAGTACTTTGGACTTGTCTCAAATATTAATAATTACTGTGGTGAAACCTTCATCAATATGCAATACAGGTAGTCCTCAATGTATGGCCACAATTGAGCCCAAAATGTATATTGCTGAGAAATTCATTAAGTGGGTTTTGCCCATTTTACAATTTTTCTTGCCACATTTGTTAAGTGAATCACTGCAGTTCTTGTTAAATGAATCTGGTTTCCCATTGTCAGAAAGTTGCAAAAGATGAATCGCATGGCTCTGGAGCATCATAAATATGAATCAGTTATCAAGCATCTGAATGTAAATCAAGTGACCATGGGGATGCTGCAATGGTCATAAGTATGAAAAATCATCATTAGTCACTTTTTTAAAAAAATATTGAATAAACATTAAAAACATTTGAACACAGTGCAACTTTCTTGGCCATCATTTTGGCCATATAAGCTATAGTATAGAGATACACATAACAGTTAATTTCCCTTTTCCCTTATGTTATTAGTCACTTTTTTCATTGCCATTGTAACTTCAAATGGTCACTAAATGAACTGTTCTAAGTCGAGGACTATCTGTATATTATTTCAACAGTTGAATTTTTAGAAGTAAAGGTTTTCTTATTCCTTTAACTTGTGTGGGCTCATTTTATATCTGGGAGAAACACATTACACTCTGTAAAATTTATAGTTTTCTTATTCAGGCATTTGGCTAACATACCCTCAAAGTGTACCTTGTTCCTCAGAATGGAAGAGTATTTGCAAAAAAATGACCTCAGAACATTATCAACTGGTGAAAGAAGACAAAAACAACTCAAACTGCACAGAAACTGGTGCAGTAGGTTTCAAACTATTTTCCATCACAATTTGGCCTCATACAAGTCCCGTGAAGTTTTTGCTTTCTATTGGAACAGGATGAAGTATATATGAAAACTCAGTGCAGAAATGAAATGAGTACATTTTAAATAAATCAGTATAATTTTTTTTTTGCTTCATTACATTCAGATATTTGATCACATCATTTAAACAAACATGATTAAATTTCCAGCAAAAATGGATTTTATCATAAGCAATGTTTGTGTTATTTCCAGATGGGGGATATTTTACAAAGAGTAGGGATGATCAAAAGAAACACTATTTTTTTTCTGTCTGAATGGAGGGCAACTATTTAATGGGCATTGAAGACATGACTGTACAGATACAACAAATGTTATTTTTTTACCACCGGGGGCATTTTCAGGTTGGGCACATAACAGAATAACAGAGTTAGAAGACACTGGAGGTCTTCTAGTCCAACCCCCTACTCAGGCAGGAACCCCTATACCAAGGGGTGTCAAACTCATGTCATCACAGCAGCATCACATGACATATTGGGACTTTTTTCTCCTTCACTAAACTGGACATGGGTGTGACCAGCGCATGATGCATCTGGCCCAGGGGCCAGGAGTTTGACAGCTCTTCACTATACCATTTCAGACAAATGGTTGTCCAATCTCTTCTGAAAAACTTCAAGTGTTGGAGCATTGACAACTTCTAGAGGCAAGTTGTTCCACTGATAAATGGTTCTCACTGTCAGGAAATTTTTCTTCAGTTTTAGGTTGGTTCTCTCCTTGATTAGCTTCCATCTATTTTTCCTTGTCTGGCCTTGGTGCCTTGGAGAGTAGCTTGACCTCTTCCTCTCTGTGGCAGCCCTTCAAATCTTGGAACACAGCTACCGTATTTCCCCTGGTCATTCTCTTCACTAAACTAGCCTTGCCTAGTTCCTGTAACTATTTTTCATATGCTTTATCCTCCAAAACCCTAATCAGAGGTGGGATTCAGCTGGTTCGGACTGGTTCAGGTGAACTGGTTGTAAAAGGGTATAGGAGTAGTGAAGGAAAGAGGGGAGCCCTGTAGTTCGGGGAGAGCATCAACTCTCCTGCTGGACTCAGGGCTTCTTCCCTCTCCCTCAACGAGAAGTAGCAGCCATCAAAACATAAGCATAAGAAAATACAGATGAAACTAAGAAAAAATGGAAAACAGAAAGTACAGAAAAGAAGAAGATATTTATAAAAACAACTTCCATTCTTGTTTACAGCAGCTACAAACTTAGTATTACTAACCCCTCTAAAGTAAAGCCAACATGTTTTTTTCTTTGGAAAATCTAAATAGTCCCCTTTCCCACAGAGGTATGTATTATTTATTTTAATTATTTCCAAATTCCACCTGAACACCAGTCTCAATCTCAGCACCATTTCTTCATGCATATGCTTACTTCATCTTCCATTCATTCATATGCCATGAATCCCATTCTAGAGCTGAAACTTTTGTTGAACTATATAACTTTATTCAACCAACAATGTGAATATAAGATTTTCCCATAAAATTAGAAGCAAGCAATGATAATTTCACTTTCTGTTTCCAAGTACTCTTAAGCATGCATATCATTTCAACTTTCCTGATTAAAGTCAAGACTAGCTCTGACCTTTGGAATGCTTTTCCATTAAGCTTTTTTGAAATATGCGAGTTTAACTTCAAATCTTCCTGAAACAGAATAATGAATTTGCATTCTGATAGCTAGGAAAATAGAGCAAAAACTTTACTAAGACTAAGATGAAATCAGAATTGAACTTAATTTCTCAGCAGACAACCTCCTCCCCCAAATAAAGGAAACAGCTCTTTCTTTTATGGATTCAACAAATAATGTGTCAGCGTCTTCATAGTAACTTTTACTAATGCTTAATTGATGAACATAATAAATACTGATTGATTTATAATGGTTGCCATTATTAGTAGCCTTTGTAAATTATAGTAATCCTAATAAACTATCATCTCCATTATTCCATTAAGAATTTTAGAAACTTGGTTAAATCACAAACATTTAACATGTCATGATTATCTTACTAATTACAAGGTACTCTGCAGTAGAAGTACTTCCTAACTGTTGTCAGTTGAAAAGGAAAAGCTGAGATTTTAAAATTGTTGTTCAATTGCACCTGACTCTTTGTGACCCAACAGACATAATTTCTCCTATATTTTGTCAGCAGCTGCTTCTTTGACTCTTAGAATCCCCTCCTTGTATCATCAGTGATAGTAACTAGTCACCTTGTCAGCCTCCTTTTGAATTACCTTCTATTTTTTTCAAGCACCACAGTCTTCTCCAGTGACCTTTGCACTGTATCTAAAATATTTAAGCTTTGGTTTCACTAATGATGCTTTCAGTGAGCAATCTGATTTTAAATTAAAGATAAATAAAAAGTAAAGATGTTTATTTTTTATGCCTGAGATCTGGGGCACGTATAGGGGGTCAAAATTCAGAATATGATACCAATTTTTTAGTATTTATATATATTTATAATATAGCAAATAAATAGCCTTAGATATGTATCAAGGATCAACAGGCCTGAATTACTATGTTGCTTTCATCAATACTGTCAGTCCAGGAGAAGAAGTCAATGGGCATAGGAAAACATGCTTTTCTGATTAGGTTCAGTTTTTTAAAAAGCATATCTTGAATGAAATAAGAAAAAAAGTAAATTCTTACTGTTTTCTGATAAATTCTGTAAAAAAATTACAAAATAAAAGGAGCATAAACTAAATCAAAGATCTGATAATGACAGTACAAGATAACAGATAGGGCAGGACAACATGCATCACAAACTCAATTTCAGCACTGAAGCTACAACTTTTCCAAAGCATGTAGGAAAATTTTGTAAAAATCCTCGTGCATATTTTCTAATACTGTATTTATTTTGTAAATACATTTTCTTTCAGTAATATATTCAGCTTTGGACCATCTTTTGTTGTGTCATTTGCTTATTATTGTTGTTATGATAATGTTCAAAGACTTGCACCAGAACATTCTGGGAAGGACACACTGAAGGGTAACAATATTTCTTGTTGTATACTGATCTGGAAACAACATATTTAGAAAACTTATTTTTAGTGCATTGGCCAAACAAGTTTCCTTAGCCACACTAAGGCAACTGAATCAGTTGGCAGATAAATATGTTCCAGCATAAAACATTTGTGGCAGATGCTACAGTACTTTTCTGTAATGATATTTAATCAATTCATATACATGTTGCTATGATCAGATAATCTGCAAGGAAAAAGGTGGAATCCAGAAGCATCTGTTCAGGAATCTGAAAATCTCACACAGAAAAATGCCAGTGTTCTGGCCTGACATATAAGCATTGCTCAAGAAATAAGTTCAGATGAGAAGTGTTATCTCAATATGTCCTGGACCAGAAGTTGCATCCAAGAAGTTTGGCTCCTTTCTAAAGGGGACATTATCACATCAATTCCTACCCTGCATCTCATGGACTATTTTTTCAGCAGCTGAATCATAACTCTCACATTTGGAAAATTCTTTCTTTTTTAATTATTTAGATATGAAAATCCATCTTTAGTGCTATCCTTAAATCCAGACTCTGGGATTATGTATGTTTTATGCTAAGAAGCTTCCTAATCTCTGTAAAATTCCCTTTAAATGAACTGCCTTGCAAAGAAAAGTTAAGAAGGAAATACTCCTGATCAGCAAAATGTTATTTGCATTTAAAAGTAAGGATTCAAAGTTGCCACTCAACTTATCTTAATCAACAGGTTCAGTTAAGATTAGAAGACTCTCCCATAGGAAAGGCCTGTCAAGACCTTCTAATTCATGGCTTCTTTCCAGTAAGACACCTTCTTCTCTGTCTTGCTGGTTTTCCCCACTTAACTCTCAGGCCTGCCTCACAACTCTCTGTCTAATTAGCTCCTGATAGATCTACTGCCCTGTTTCCACAAACATTTAATTCTGCCGTCAATCCTATTTACATTAGAGCATGTTGCATTGTCTTTTACCAAGCTAATTTTATTTGAGCGAATGTAAATCTCATTAAACAGGGACTATGTACCTATTAGATTGTGACATATAAACACAAACCCTCTTTATTTACAGAAGTTACCATAAAGCCCATGTTAGAAAAGCTACCTGGACCAATGCAGTTTGAAGGTTAGTGAAAAGTATAGAATTATTTCAATAGCTGTTCAAGTCTATTAAGCCTTCCAAATACTATTGTGTTTCCCCCCAAATAAGACCCGGTCTTATATTTTGGGGGGCTCCCAAAAATATAAGCTCCACGAGGGCTTATTTTCAGGAAAACACAATTTCAAGATGATCTGGGGCTGCACAACATGCACAGCACAGGTGAGTTGATTCCCTGTCCAAGCAGCAGATGGAGGCAGAGGGGCAGTGGGGAGGCAGGCAATCCAGACATGCCACATAGGCGGTGGGAAAGCCAAGAGTTGGTGGGCCAAAGCAGATGGGCAGCTATGGGAGTCTTGTCTTCATGCGGCAGCACTGGCAATAGAAAGAAGCAGAGGCATGGGGTAGAAGGCAGGCAAGTTAAGAGACACAAAGACGAGCCTCCTGCAGTTGCCTGGCTACTCCAACCCACTGACTCTTGGCTTTCCCATGGCCCACACAGTGCATCCAGATCATGTGCCTCCCCCTGCTTCTGCCTCCTGCTTCAACAGGGAATTAACTCACTTGGGATGCAGCTATTGCTGGACACCATTGGCCTGTGCATGCTCGCTGTGCTGGCCATGCCCACCCTCTTCACTAGGGCTTATTTTTGGAGTAGGGCTTATATATTAGGCTATGCTGAAAATTCAGGCTAGGGATTATTTTTTGGGTAAATCTTATTTCTGGGGAAACACGTGGTGTGTATATGTAAGCTGCTGTATACATCTGTGTTAATGCATGGTTCCGGTAAAATAGAGTATCTTGTCCTACTATATTTATAGAAAATAATTTCATATTAATTTATCAGTTTTCCTTAATTTGGTTTAGTAGCTGGTAATATTTTAATTATTATTTCCATTTGGATGGCCACCCACTTGCCATGTAATTCTGGTGACACTTTTTAAATTGGTTTGCCTTTCTGTGGCTTATAAAAAATTTACTGGCCATAATCATGCAATTGGCTTTCATGCCAAGGCAAGCTAGAATTCAGTCTTCATCATTCCTAGTACAGCATCTTAACATCTGGACCTAACTGCCTCTCACAAAAAAATGTTAAAAAATGCAAAAGAAATAATAGAAAATACATTGCACCCAGAATGAAGTCACATTCAGTATATTAAACACTCCCTTATTGACAAAGATTATTACTTTTAAACTATACACTAAGGCAACAGAAATGGCAAACACTATGGAAATTATAAAATGGCAAACACAGGCTCAGGAAAAGATAGGCATTAAATGTTGAAAGAAGATATTTAGACCTTTATCCACATCCAACTTTAAAATTTGAAAGAATTGAATGTGCTCTCATATGTTACATAAAGGAAATTTTTCCAGAACACGTTCAATCAATATGATCCACTTCCAATCTCTGGGGTTTCCTTAACATTAAAAACTTCAGAAGGGGAGAAAGGATTAAAAAGCAGCCTATATAGAAACACAGAAATGCATGTCCAAAAATAAATCAACTTTAGATATTGCACTATTTAACTGAACCAGATTTCAGGTAATAAAAATACTGTGTGTATGTGAGAGAGAGAGAGAGGGGTGGGTGGGTGGGTGGGTGGGAGGGGTAGGCTTTCTTGGGCATTAATCCTTACCAATTCAAGCTTACAACCAAATGCATTTTAAAGAGAAATCCAATTTCACCACCAATTCTTAGCCTAGAACATATCACAGCAAACAATTTGCAAAATGCTCACCTACTTAAATTATAGTTGCCAAGTAAAAATTATAAGTTGAGAAAAATATGAATGCTGTATGTGATCTTGCTTTGTAATAATGATAAAAACCACATCATGTGTCCTCTCAATTCCTAAACACTATGATTTTAAAACTGCCAAGCATAAAACATATGTTTCAAATTTTCTTTTCTATTGATTTGTTAGAAATTAAATCAGAGATCTGGTAAAAGAAAGATAAAATTATAGCCTTGCAGACATGTGAGTAATACAGAACAGCTATTTTATTTTAATTAAACTCATCTTTTGACTACTCTATTTAAGACATGAAAAATGAATTGGCAAATGTAGTTTCTTTTTCCACCTTAGGAGATATATATGCTCTAAAGCAGTGGTGGCAAACCTTTTTTGGCTCCCATTCTGATAATTGCACAGGCGATCACTCCTGTGCGCCATCCATTTGCACATGTGCGTGTGATCCCTCTGCGTGTTGTGCATCTTTGCAGATGCAATGACCCCAGTGGGTGCTGCGCATCTCTGCGCATGCGCACATGTTTCCCGCGCGCCCCTGCCCCCCCACCCATGTGTGCCAGATACCTGACAATCAGCTGTTGGGTGGCGGTGGCACGCACGCATGTGCAGTGGGGCTCTTCCAGGTGAGCTCTCACGTGCCGGGGGAAATGGCTCTGCGTGCCACTTCCAGCACGCATGGCATAGGTTCGCCACCACGGCTCTAAAGTGTTGTAAAATAACATTTATGTGCAACTCTTCATTATTTACTATAATACCTTATAGAGAAAAGGAAATTATTTTGAAAAAGGGAGATTCTATATTAACAGATAATGTCACCACCAAAAACCATTTTATCAATATTGTACTAATTTGTGTAACAGGTGTGATATTCCTTTGGACAAAATAGATGAATAACTTAGAAAACAATTATAAAAGAACAAAGACAAATTATGAATTGACCTATAATGATAAGGGAAATATCAAAAGCAATTTAAAAGAGTGAATAAGAAAAGGTGTCTGGACCAGGTGGACAATCAAGATTGTGTTATAAGTGCTCAGAGGATGAACTTTATAACTTTTAGAAAATACTATGAACTCTATTCTACAGGAAGGATAGAAGCCAGAGGCTTAGAAAGAGGCTAAAATAACATGTATATACTACTAAAACTTGTTTTGTAATTATGGAGTAGGAAAGAGAAAAGGGAAAGAAAGAAAAAGGGACAAAGAAAGAGGGGGGATGGAAGGAAGGGACAGAAAGAAAAAAAAATAAAGAAGGAGTGAGGGAAGGAAGAGAAAGATAATGAGATATCTATTCTAGTCCAATCACCTGCTCCAGCAGGGTTAGGAGTGTGTGTGTTTGTGTTTGTTCTTGTAATTTACCAATACATTTTGGTTTTGCCTTCTTCAGAATATGCACTGTAATACATTGGGGAAAAGTAATTTTTTAGGGTGGAGGTCTAGTCCAATGGATCCTGTTTAAAGCCTCAACAAAATGTGAGAGCTTCCTGATAGTCTTGGCCATGTTTCGTCCACAAAACCTTTAATTAATAGAAGCCAAATATGTTTCAATGTGCTGGCAAAGATGCTGGCAAAGATGTTTCAGTGTAGAAAAGGGCCTCTAAACTAGGCCTCATTTCAATCTGATGCATCAGGTCTCTCTCTCTCTCTCTCACTCTCTCTTCCCCTCCCCCCTCCATACCTCCGTCCCCCCTCTTTCTTTGTCCCTTTTTCTTTCTTTCCCTTTTCTCTTTCTTTTCTTCCTTCTCTCTTTCTTTCTCTCTTTCTCTCTCTCTTTCTTTTCTCTGTCTCTCTTTCCCTCTCTCCGGCTCACCCCATTGATTTGGTGCACCGCTCCGCTTGGACTTGCTTGGGCAGGTCCCTCCAGTGCAGCAGGCTCAATGAGGTGGACCTGCGGGGCCGGCACCGAGAACGCAGCAGTGCCGGCATGTTTGAAAAGTAGAGCAAAGCCACAGGTCAGTAATTTTTGCTGAAAAGAATCACAAAAGCTTCTGGGCTGTGCAAGTCAATGCAATTCAGCAACATAAAATAAAGAAATACAAATAAAACAAATCAACAAGAATCAGCAAAGCATCTCTGATTAGATTTTATTCCCTACTAGAATCTAATCAGAGATGCTTTGGTGATTCTAGTCCAATGGCCTGCTCCAGCAGGGTTGGAATGGAGTGTGTGTATATGTGCGTGCATGGTTGTCAAAACTCCAAAAACAGGTCAAGTAGTTCTAGGGAGGCCAGTCATAAATTAGAACACTTCCTAAGCAACCGGCCATTAAGTGAGGACCACTTGTATTTGGTTTGCCAGTCACCAAACCACGCCCAGCCAGTCACGTGACCAGCAAGCCACACCTACCCAATCAAGTGACCAGCAAACCACACCCTCAAATTAGGCCACACCCACATAAATTTGAATCCTGCCCCTGGGGGGGGCATTGAGGATGAGTTTGTAGCACCAAGGGCGCGGTGGACTGAAAAAGTTTGGGAACCACTGTCCTAGACCCTTCACATTAGCCCACTGGAATATCAGGGGAGGGCTGATAGAGAAATCCTAATTTCACTCCATGTCTGGCTAAACTAAGGGAAGGGTTGTCAAACAAAACTCTGGATGGACAATAGCTCAGTCAAGCTGGGGCAGATGCTAAAAGGACAATTGCAGATTTTTATTTTTTTTAAACAGCTTTTCTAAGGTGTTCCAATACATGTTATCTAGCTGGGTAATAAAACATCTACAAGCAAACAACTAGCTAGTAGAACACCAAAACTTCACTGTTTTTAAAGGGTACCAAAAGTTGATAAATTCCCACATACAATATACTATTAAAAAGGGCTAAAATACAAAATTAAAATCCTAATTCAGTTCAAATTATAGCCATACAACACAATTTCTACACTTGCCTGAGATAACCTTTTCATCCAGGATGTTGGCCAACTTTCCATCTTCCCCAAAATTCCTTCTTATTCTCCCAAACCCATCAACCCCCTATTCCTTTTTTTCCTTTATTGGCTCTCAGGTGCCTGGTAATCCCTCTCAGCATGCAAAGCTGGTGATTTAAAGGGCCAACTGTTCCCCATTACAATGTTTCTTATGTCACCTTCTCTCACATCAGATTTGATCCCTTTCCATTTTGTTTTTAGCACTAGCCTATTGACAGACAGATGGAAAGCAAGAGTGCTTTACATAACCACATTCTTTGATAGTCATTTGCCTCAGATTATCCTTTTCGTGTTTAAGCAGCAGCCATTATCATCAGTGAAAACATACTGGATTTAAAACTTTACTCAGAGACATAATATCACAAGTGATCTTCTGAAGAGTGCTCTACAGATCTCACAATTATGAGAAGTTGCTGTGAACTTTTCCTCCAAAGACTACAATCCTATGTGCTAAAAGAGGTCTTACTATCTGTTTTTTCCCTTCCAACAGCCACAATGGATATCAACAATGAACATATGGTTTGGGAATGGGGTAGTAGCAATAATAAGAATAACAACACACTATGTGTGAGACTATATTGCAATATTTTTTTCCACAAAGGTGCCTAAACAGGCATGTGAAACCCAGATTAAGTATTGCAACGTTTGAAGAAAGTAAAAGCATTGCATATTGTTATCTCTTGTAAAATGGTTATGGTTCCTTCCTCATTTTTACATGCCTGGGGGTTTAGTTGGACCAAACTAACACTACATTTTTTTTCTTTATTATCCAATGAATTGGGTCACCACTGGTGTCAAGTGGATGGTTTGGGAATGCAGCAGGATAGAGGCAGCCATCTGTCCAGGCTAATGTACCATCTGTGGATTGAAGATTCAGCCAGCTTTGTTGGCAGAGCATGAACATGTGTCCCCTAATCAAGCTATAAATCACAAACAGGTCTTCTGGATTGCCAATTAAACTTCTGATACATTAAATGTCCTGTATGCCCACTTGATTTCAAGCCTCTTGAGGGTGAGGTTGGATAGTACGAGGTTATATGACCATCTTAAAGGTTATCTATTAGTATTATAAAGCATCATAGGAGTCATAGTATATGTAAATAAACTCAGAGCATCCATAAAAGCCATTACAAAGGTAGTGGAATTGAAAAACTACCCCACTGGGTAACTGCACTGATAGATAATATGAGAATAATGGAGTTAATTGTACATGCTTTTCATTTTTATTACCAGTTACTCTTTTGAAGAAGAATGTCAGTGCTTTGTGTATTAATTACTAGATTAAAATATGTCTCAATCCTTAATGGCCAAGGGTTTTTTTTTTACACATGGCAGAAGATCCAAGGAAGTTTTCTTATCTTGGGAAGTTCCTTATTTTAACAGGTTGCTTATGCAGGTGAATCTGGGTGCAACTGAGGGATACTGCAACTGGTCATAAATGCGAGTTGGTTGCCAAGTCCACAAAACATAATCATATGATCATAAGAGCAGGGGCAGCAGTTGTAACTTTGAGGAGTGATTGTAAGTAGCTCTTTAAAAATCTGGTGTAAATTCAAGTGGTCATTAAACAAGTACTGGTAAGTTGAAGAATAACCAAATTGTTAAAATGAACTAGATACGTCTGATTTTCCATGCCACATCACTGGCATCAGCCTGAGTTATGAAATGTTTTTTCTGGATCAAGGTGCCTTGACACCAGCTCTGCTGCAATTAAACACTTTCACTTCTCAAAAGCAGCTTGGGGAGTTGACTGGCTTTGGGCTTAGAGCCCTTAGAGCCCTTTTGTTTTTAACATGTTTGTAATCGGCCATGCAATCTGGGAAAAAGCAGGGATGAATTGCCCATAGAGGTTCATGAATTCAAGGAAGCTCTGCAGTTGCTTCTTCATGTGGGAGCCTTCCATACCAGAATTGCACATACTTTTTCTATGCCTTCCTGGGAGATCAGATAACCCAAATAATCCAGTTTAGCTTTGTAAAATTTGTACTTGGACCAATTCGCATGTAGCTGGGCCTTTCGTAGTTTTTTGAGCACTGCTTGCACTAACATCACTTGTTCCTTTATAGTTTCAGTATAGCTCAGGATGTCATCTAATGACACCAACACCCCTTTATAAAGATGCTCATGAAACACTGCATTTATTAACTGCATGAATATTGTGGGGGCTCCTTATTTGCACTCTGTAGTAGGCTTCCTTTAAGTCCGAATTTGTGGGGGGGGGGGGTTGCCAAGGGGCCCAACATGTAGTGGTTACACATTCTGTACACAAATTCCATTGAGCCCCTGGTAATTTACATACAATCTAAGTGAGCCATCCTTTTTCTCTCGGAATAAGACAGGGGCAGCTCTTCGTGACTTGGCTGGTTGAATGAATGAAGCTCTTGGTCAGATTTTTGTCCACAAATTCCCTAAGTTCCTCTAAGCCTCAGGACATCATTGAGTACAGTTTGGGCTTCAGTAGCTTAGTCCCCAAGAAGATTTTGATTACATAATCCACGAGGTGATGGGGCAGAAGTATGTCTGAGTCCTTTTCTCTGAGCACGTCAGTTTAGTCTCTGCATTCTCTGGGGATCACCTACTTCAGCCCCTCCCCCACTTGGGTGGTCCTTGCACCCTCCACTTTCACTTTCCTAATTATAGGCACTTGGTGGCTTTTCACTACTTTTACTACTGCCTCTGGGTTGGAGAGTTTCTTTCACACTTTTAGCTGGTCATGTTTCCAGTCAATAGAGGGTTTCCATTTTTTTCAGCTAAGTGAGACCCAAGACCATATTTTTTGGGTCAGCCCTGGAGTTGTGATGAATTGGTTGTCTTTTACATGGGTCCCTATCTTCAGTTCCATCCCCTGTCAGGAATGTGTCTGGCACTCCATCTGTTATGCACCTGTCCAACTAGAAAAAAGCTATGGGGATCTTCAGTTCTCTTAACATAATCCCTAATTTCCCAACCATGCAGAGACTGATTAGGCATCAGGTGCATCCAGAGTCTAATAGGACCATTAAAAAGCCCTTGTGACTCAAGGATTCCACCATTATTTCAACCATGGCAGTTACAAGGATGATGACATCACTTACCATTGGGTTGTCTTCTCCCTCACTATTGTTCTCGAGGGCAGCCAGTGGTTTATCTGTTGGAGTTCTCTCAATTACTGGAGGATGGGGAGAACTCTATGACCCCTATTCCTTTTCTGCCCCCTTCTTTCACTTCGGTAGAGACTTCCCCTTCTTTCATGCACCAGAGGGTGGCCCCAACTGAGTGTGGGATTGGGAATTCAGCTGGTTGATGTCCTTTGCTGCAGCAGAAACATGCAGTTGCATGTTCTTCCTTGGGGTTTGGAGCTCTTCGGGGAAGATGCACCCTTCTCCTCCCTTTTGGGATTGGGGTGCCCATGGCTGTCTTTCCCTGTGTGTTTGTGGAATTTGTCTAGGTCGATTTCCACCTCACTGGCCAGTAAGTATCATATATGGAGGTTTTGTGGAGTCTCTAGGGACAAACAAGTGTAGTATAATTCTTTGTTCAACTCTCTCAAAAGTGGATTATCAACAGGTGTTGGACTTCTCTCCCAATCAGCAGCCTACCCTGCAGAAGTCCTAGATACACTCTGTCATGAACTGCTTCCCTTGCCAGATATTTCAAAGGTGGGTTTCAGCTCATTGGCTGTGTATGGATCTACAAACTGTCTCCACAGGGACCACATGAAGGCATTGAAATGTCGCAGTTCAGGTGTGTCATCACCAGCCATACTGCCACATCTCCATCTAGTTTTGGGGCCACATACTCAATGCAGGTAACATCATCTGGATATGTGGCCCCATAGCATTCCACGTAATGTCAGAGCTAGGAAATGGGCCAGCTGTTTTGGTTTCACATCAAACTCGAGGCCAAGGGTTGTAGATGGCAATCCCTCAGACCCAGGGGTGGGGCCTGTGCTAGCAGGGCAGCCATTGGTGAGGCAGCTGCAGGGATGGTGCTACTAGAGGGGCTGGCAGAGCCAGTGGAGCCATCAGTGGGGTTGCAGGCACAGTAGGGAGCTAAACACATCAACACTTCCAG
Organism: Notechis scutatus; assembly: GCF_049901735.1. Taxonomy (NCBI): domain Eukaryota; kingdom Metazoa; phylum Chordata; class Lepidosauria; order Squamata; family Elapidae; genus Notechis; species Notechis scutatus. Next base: position 165,404,765 of record NC_142009.1, on the reverse strand, counting down.
TTCCTGGAATCCCTCTCTTAGCTGTCCTTTTGCTGAACTGAAGATAGAACTTGGAGTTCTCCAGTTGGCTGAATCCTCTCCTATCCAATAGGGTGTCAGGCCTTCCAGTGGTCTCTTCTCACCACATTCACCTCTGGGGGAGGATCTTCTACTTCTCCCAGGGATCTAACTCCTCAGGATCATCAACCCTTTGACCCACATGGTGTTTATCCTGGCTGCTCCTCCAGAATGGCTGTGGCATTCCCAGGCCATTCCCCTACAGCCTTTGGATGAGCGCTGGTTATGGCGGCTGCCTGGAGCCCAGATGTCGGTGAAGGAAGGGTCAGCAGGCAGAGATAACAGATAACAGATAATCAGAGTTGAAAGGCCATCTAAGTCTTGTAGGTCACCTAGTCCAACTCCAGCCCAAGCAGGAGACCCTACACCATTTCTGACAGATGGCAGTCCAATCTCTTCTTGAAAGTCTCAAGTGATGGCTCTCCCACAACTTCCAAGGGCAAGTTGTTCCATTGGTTGATTGTTCTCACTGTCAGAAAGTTTCTCCTTATTTCCAGGTTAAAGTTTCCATCCATTATTCCTTGTCTGGCCTACAGGCACTTTAGAAAATAGCTTGACCCCTTCCTCCTTATGGCAGTCTCTCAAATATTGGAAGACTGCTCTCATGTCTCCCCTGGTCCTTCTCTTTACTAGACTAATCATGCCCAGTTCCTGTAACCGCTCTTCATATGTTTTAGTCTCCAGCCCCCTAATCATCCTGGTTGTTCTTCTCTGTACTTTTTCTAGAGTCCCAACATCTTTTTTATAATATGGTGACCAAACTGGATGTGGTACTCTAGGTGTGGTCTTACTAAGGCTTTTATAGAGTGGTATTAGTACCTCACTTGATCTTGATTGTTGGGCTGGGCCATAGGCGCCGCATGACAGGCCACGGTGAAGGCAGGCAAGCAGGCTGGACAGCAGTGGGTGGGAGGCAGATGGGATGGAGGGAAGGGAGGCTCATGAGGCAGAGATCAGCTGGGCTGTGGGGACTGCGTGGTCAAGGCAAGCAAGGGAACCAGAGAGCAGCAGCAGCTATGCCGTGGGCATGACTCTAGGCATGGTGGACGAGGTGAGATAAGGAGTGGCTGGGAGAAGTGGGGCCAGTCAGTGATGGGATGAGCCAATTCTCCGAACTGCACAAAAAGTTAACAATCAGTTCGTGCGAACTGGCTGAATCCCACCTCTGGAACCAAGGTCATCCCAACAGGTGACAGTTGGAGGAGAAGCAGAAGTGATCACCCGCCACCTGCTTTGATTGGACAATGTGACCTGTGACACCTGGGAAGGGAAATTTTTGCTCTTTTAATTACATGGTAACCGTGGGAAACTTTAGAGTTGGTTTTCGCTCACTGTGCTGCTATGATGTGTCCAATAAACAGAGGTTAAAACCCTCACTGGAGGATTTTAAGAAGATACTCCAAGGTCCTTTCCAAGTCTGTTACTCTATGATTATTATAATTCTAATGCAGAGTGAATCTGAATGATAGCATTCACCAGTTACTGAGCATAATAATCCTATTCCCTTGTTTAAATTTTAAAAAGAGTTTGATCCTAGCCTTAATGGCACATGAATCAGACTATTAATCAATACATCAGTTCTAATTTCACTCTGCTGCCTGAATTTGGGAAAGGAGTTAAAAGGGGAGATGTGCTTGAAACTAGAAATTTTGTAGATTTCTGTTTTTTCCATTGTGTAGGCAATATTGCTAGTCCGCATTGTAAAAAAGAATTTAAAAAAAAAAACAAATTTTATTCAATTTTTCACATAAAAACAAAAAGTTCTTTTTAGTGGACAACATATTTCTGGGTCATCACCTTTACATACAAATATGACAGCAATTATACATTCATGTATGCATACTTAATTCTATTATTACCTTTTCCATTCCAAACTTTCAGAAAGGAAAGAAACAAGCAAATTAATCCTAGTCTCTTACATTAATCTCAATCAAACATTTTTTCATTTCAATTCTTTCAAATATAATCCTTTAATATTTATTTTAAAAATAAAGATAACAATATATGTTTGCCTAATTAAAAAAAAAAAGTTACCAATGTCTCTCCTTCCTTTTAATAGTCTGTATTAGCTTATTAATTTAAGTAGTTCTTTAATCTGTCATATTTTCTTTCCATCACACATTCTTTCTATAGATTCTAGATTAATACTAGTTTTAACACAAAAGAAAAAGAAACAAGCATAGGTTCCCCCCTTTTACTGCTTTGAGTGTGACACCTCAGTGGTTAAAATATACCTTTATCCCCTCATCTTAATCCCCAATAAACCGTTATTTTTAAGTAGTTACAATAATAATCATCACATCTTTTCATTTGGATTCCACAACATATTTCCCTGCCTTGATTTTATTTCTAATTTCAAAAAAGTAAAAGGAAAAAAATTGACTATTCAATTTCTGATCACTGATATTGACCTCATTTTTAAACATCTTCACATTCATTTCTCAATTATTAGTTTCTTCAATAAACCTTAACTTTTCTTTTAAGAATAAAAATAAAAATGTATATTGATCTAATAAAAGTTATCAGTATCTATCCCTCCTTTAATAATCTATATTACCCTATTTTCTAAGTATTTTTTTAATTGCAAATATATTCTTGTTACCCCTTGTCACCCTGCAGAATCCCCTTGTAAAAAAGAACTTGAACTATTTCATAGCTCCAACATTCACCATTAATCAAAGTTAGACTTAAATGTTTATTTAAAAAATAGAAATTTAAACAATCACATGAAGTCCAAGTTTCTAAATGATCTGCCAATTAGATCTCTGGTTTTAAGATAAAAAATAAATTCTTCAGATCAATGGTTAAGCTCTCATTCTATCTGTATTATTATTATTCTTGTATAGGGGATGTGTGCATCCACATATGTGCATCTGTAAACAATTTTGTCATTTTCCTTGTTTTATTTTCTTGCATTTTTACATTGTTTTATTGCAAACTTCTTTCTGTTGTTTGCAATAAAGAATTATGTAATTTTTTTTAAAAAAACAATCACCACCAAGAATCAGATGTCATGGAGGATTTTCGGTCTTTATATTTGTGTTTATTATCATGGCTTATTATTCATGTTTATTAATGTTTATTATCATAGTGTTTATTATCATCCATCAAAATATGCATGACATTATCACTGCAATGTTATGATTTATGCAAAAAAGTTTCTTCCAACATATAAATAAAAAGAAAAAAGTCAAGATACAGCAGGTCCACTAAAGAGAGAAGATGGCAAGGAAATAACAATAGCAGAGAGAAAGCAGAACTACATTTTTTTGCATCAGTCTTCATGCAAAAAGAAACCATAGACCAACCTACCAAAACCTAACCATAACAGACAGACTAGAAATAAAAATTAAAATAAGCAAGAAAATGGTTAGAGAACATCTATCTGATCTTGACAAATATAAATCACTGGGACCTGATGGATTACATCTCAGAGTTCTGAAGGAGCTGGCAGAAATTATCTCAGAACCATTGTACCATATCTTTCAAAAACCCTGAAACACCGGGAAACTACTAAAGGATTGGAAAAGAACTGATGCGGTTCCCATCTTCAAAAAAGGGAAAAAAGCAGACCCAGGAAACTACAGACCAATCATCCTAACATTGATATCTGATTAATACTGGAAAAGATAATCAAAAAAGAGATCTGCAAACATTAGAAATAAATAAGTTATAACTAAAAGCCATCATGGATTTGTTAAAAACAGATTATGCCAAACCAATCTTGTTTCATTCTTTGACAAAGTGAATAAATTAGTGAATGATGTGTCCACAATGAAATGCTGTGGACATAGTATACTTAGACTTCCGCAAAGCATTTGACGAAGCAGCAATAGCAATAGCACTTAGACTTATATATCGCTTTATAGTGCTTTACAGCCTACTCTAAGCGGCTTACAGAGTTAGCATATTGCCCCCAACAATTTGGGTCCTCATTTTACTCACCTCAGAAGGAAGAAAGGCTGAATCAACCTTGAGCCTGGTGAGATTGGACCTGCCAAATTGCAGGCAGCCAGCAGTCAGCAGAAGTATCCTACAGTACTGCACTCTAACCATGGCACCACTGAGGCTCTAAGTAGACCTCAATCAGTGGTTTGATTCTACCGGTTCGGGCCAGTTTGGGTGAACCGATAGTAAAAATGCTACCATTCAGCTGAACCGGTAGTAAAAAAACAGCTACCGGTTCGGCTGAACAGATATTTCTGTTTTTCCCCTTCCCCCGATGATCAACTGTTCCAACGATCAGCTGTGCCAGGATCCCCCTTGCTGTCTTACGGCTTCACCCATGAGGCTTCCCCGAGGCCCAGGAAACCAAAAAACGGAGCACGGGGTGAGGTGCTGCACAAAAGAAAAAAAGAAGCCATGTCCACCCAGTCACATGGCCATGCCCACCTAGCCCACAGAACCGGTAGTAAATATTTGCATCCCACCCCTGACCACAACCTACTTCTTGGAAAGCTATAAAATTGTGGGATAGACAGCAACATGGAACATCAAGAACTGTGGTGGCACAATGGTTAGAATGCAGTACTGCAGGCTACTTCTGCTGGTCATCAGGTACCAGCAGTTTGGCAGTTCAGATCACACTGGCTCCAGGTTGACTCAGCCTTCCATCCTTCCAAGGTTGGTAAAATGAGGACCCAGATTGTTAGGGGCAATATGCTGACTCTGTAAACCGCTTAGAGAGGGCTGTAAAGCACTGCGAATTAAGTCTAAGTGCTATTGTTATCATCACCAGATGGATTTGTAACTGGCTGGCAAACTGTATTCAACAAGTAGTCCTTAGATTCTGTCTGGCCCAGTACTCTTCAATATCTTCAGAAATGACTTAGATGAGGAAATAGAAGGGGAACTCATCAGCAGATGACACTAAGCTGGCAGGAATAGCCAACATTCCTAAAGACAAGCTCAGGATCCAAAAAGAACTTGACAGACTTGAACAATGGGTCCTATCCAACAAAATGAAATTTAATGTGGAGAAAAGCAAGATTTTATACTTAGACAGGAAAAAACAAAGACACAAGTACAGGTTAGTCAAAACCTGGCCCAAAAACAGTAACTTGGAGTCGTAATGGACGATCACTTAAACAGCAGTGTGTGGCAGCAGCAACCTGGAATTAGCGAGAAACTTCCTAATAGTGAGGACAATTAATAAGTGGAACTCCATTCCTTCCAAAGTTGTGGGTGTTTCATGACTGGAGGCTTTTAAGAAGGGACTGGATGGATAGGGTCTCTTGCTTGAGCAGGGGGTTGGTCTAGAAGACCTCCAACATCCCTTCCAGCTCTGTTCTGATTAATTGATTGATTGATTGGGTGATGTTATCGTCAGTTAAAATACTTGCTGAGCTGCAGATATAAGGCACCACTATTGCATCCTCAAAAATTAATGCAAACCTCAAAAACAAAATCGGTTCATGTGATGTGGACTTGTTTTAACAGTGGATTCTTTATCAGAAGCAGTTATTTCATATATTAATCTTGTTCTAGAATTTGTATAAATATTTATATACTATTGGTTTAAAAATAAATAACAATTCAATGAAAATGGGAGAGTGTGCATTTTATAATTGCAAGAAAAACCCTAGAAGGCTGACATTAGAAGACCCATTTTCCATCAATTAAATATGGCCTGAAGAAGTTGCCTCATTTTCTAAATTTGAAGAAGCTATTCGGATTACATATACTAGTTATGTGCTGAATTTTAAATTCTTTTTCTATTTTATATAACAATGTTTAGAAAATAGAAAAATAAAATATAAAAATAAAATATATTTTCATTATGTAGAAAATAAAAACAACTGATGTTAACCTGGAGTCTTAACTAAAAAGCATCCAGATGGTCATTGGGGCAGGGGATAGGGATTATGATGGTAAAAGCAAAACAGCCTGTCAGGAAAATGCAGCACCAACTATGATAGTTATTGCAGCCAGTACATAAATATTCCTGGTTATGATTTGCTCCTGTTGTATGTGAACAGCATCTACATCTTACATGGCCCCAGCTTATTCTATGGTACAGAGATAACAGTGACTTGGCAATACTTTCTTTGTATGAATAGAATAGAATAGAATAGAATAGAATAGAATAGAATAGAATAGAATAGAATAGAATAGAATAGAATAGAATAGAATAGAATAGAATAGAATAGAATAGAATAGAATAGCTGGAAGGGACCTTGGAGGTCTTCTGGTTCAGTCTCCTGTTCAAGCAGGACACCCTATAACAGGGGTCTCAAATTTGATTTCATTGAGGGCCGCATCAGGGTTGTGTTTGACCTGGGGGGGCACAGGGACGGTGGAGGACATGGCCAACTCAACATCGCTCATGTTGGGAGCAACTGTGGTGGCCTAGATGGGGCTGGGGAGATCCATTCTCTCCAGCAGAGGAAGGCGAGACCAGGGAGGCCATCAAATCCTTGTCTTCCAGAGGAGCCTTGCCATCTGCTGGTGGCCAAGTGCTAAAGCAGGGCTTCCTTCCTTCCTTCCTTCCTTCCTTCCTTCCTTCCTCCCTCCCTCCCTCCCTTCATTCATTCCTGCCTGCCTGCCTGCCTGCCTCCCTTCTCTTCTTTTTCCTTCCCTCTTCATTCTTTCTTCTTCTTTCCTCTCTTTCCTGTTTTTCTTTGCTTGCTCTAATCCCATCTTTCTTTCTTTTTCTTTTCCCTTTCTCCTTTCCTGTCCCTTCTTGGATGCTAAAATGCAAAAGGGCATCTAAGAAGGAAACATTTTTCCTTTTGTTTTATTTTGCTTTTAGTTTGTTTTGCTAGCCCTCTGCCAACGAAAACCGAGTCCAGGGGGCGCATGTGCACTGCATGCACCCCTTGGGCCCCGTTTTCATCCTGGACGGATGCCTGCAGCCCTTTGCCAGTGAAAATGGAGCCTGGAGGGCTGCGCGCACCTTCCTGGGCCCTGTTTTCAGGCTGGACGGACGCCTGCAGCATGTGCTCCATTTTCTCTGGCAGAGGGCTGCAGTAGGCCGTCCAGGTCAAAAATGGGGCCTAGGAGGGCCGAGCTCCATTTTCACTGGCAGAGGTACCATGGGATGGCATGTCAGGGCTCTACACCCCCATTCAAATCATAAGTCTCTAGCCGCATCTCTCAGAGTAAAAAAAAAAAAAAGATTTATTAGCAGTGAACATGTTGGCGTTACCTGGGTGGGCCGACTCTAAGACACATCATTCATTTCACCCTTGACCCCACCCCCTGGATGTATATTCTCCAATGGTACACATCCATAGCCAAGAGTCATCAATCATGCTCTCCAGTAATAATCTTGTGTGCCAACAGCTTAGGCTGCCTAGCAATTATCTGAAGCATTTCAGGAATGCACTACTTTCCCCAATCCCTTTCTTCTGGCAACTAAAAAAACTAAATAAATATTTTTAGTTGATACCTTCGCTGTTTCCAGGACGGCTCCATGGGCCAGATCTAAGCACCCCTTGGGCTGGAATTGGCCCATGGCTCTTGAGTTTGACACCCCTGCCCTATACCATTTCTGATAGGTGACTGTCCAGTCCCTTCTTTAAAACCTCCAGTGATGAAGCACCTATAACTTCTGAATACAAGCTGTTCCTGGTTAATTGTTCTCACTGTTTGTATGTTTCTCCTTAATTCCAGGTTGCTTCTTTCCTTGATATAATTTGCTATATTTAATTATTAATTAAATTATTCATTAATTAATCATTGCTATAGAGTAATATTAATCATTGCATAGCAATCACAGAATACATGTGACATTACAGGGTCCTTTGAAAAATTTATGTTACCAAAAATGTACTTTGTGCTGAAAAATATAATTTCAACAAGCTTCTGAATAGCAAACTCCAATGCCATTTATAAACACGTACTTGGGAAAGCAGAGTTCTGGGGTGATAAACACACTCATTCTCTACATAGATACACACAGACCTTCAACAGATGATGAAGTGATGGATGGCTGCTTTGCTAGAAGGATGCCTTTTTATTTCATTATTTAATTACACAGCAGCCTGAATACAGGGCAATAAAACTGCATTTTCATCCATAGCTGATTTCCATTTAGAGCCTGTCATGTTAATAGTGAAATAAATTGCTTTAATTGTCAGCAAACTTCATCAAATTCACATTTCTCCTCTTTGTATTCAATATTTATTAAACACCTGTGTCTGGATTAGCAAGTATAGTACAAACATCCCGAAGCTGAATAAAAATATATATTGCAGCAAATGTTACCATATACTTATTAACTTGTCTACAATTTTAAATTTTGTGACATTGAGATCCATTTACCAATTACATTGGCAACTGGGCTGCAGTCACTCTTAAAGCTCACCATAAAATGCCATTTATTAGAAAATGCAAATACCCATCTGGAACCATTCCCACCTATCTCTGCCCCCAATACAATTTTATAGTATTTTCACTTGTATGATTCTGGTCCAAGTTATCCAAAAGAGTGCTTTCAAGGACATCAGCCTTCCAGAAACCAGCAGCCTTTGGGAACAATCCTGTTCTCCGTATCCTAGCCAGTCGGGGATAATGAAGTCAGGTACACTGTGCTAGGAGTCCTGTCCTGGACAATGATTTCTCCTTTGTGGCTCACCAACTCTCAAGCTGCTCTGTTTTTAAACTCCTGTTATTTTGTTTTCAGACTAATTTTAACCAATGCAACTGAACTTGTTCTGTCTCACCTTTCTTCTTTCTCAAAAGATGAAAGAGTACAAACTCACACAAACACAGGCAGGCAAGCTGACTTGGACTTCACAGAGTTGATTCTTTGGAACTGATAATGTCCTTGGCATTCCAACATGCTCTGCCTGCCAAGTCCGAATTGATAACAAGTAAAAAGCTACTCACAGAGAATTACAAGGCAGACCACAAGAATCATTCACAACGAAAAACCTGAAGTAAAATTAAACTTTGTCCCGTACAAAGTTCCAGCCGACAACACACCCACTTTTATCCCCTGTGGGGTGTGGCTCAATGACTCAGCTCACTCTCTGACCCTCCCACGCCTCTTACGTTGCTGCTCACGTTTCTCCCTACGTCGCTGCTTAGGATCAAGCCAACATTCTTCCTCTTGACTCCCTGTCAGGGGCTGCTCCGATATGCCTTCCTCCTGATTAATCTCAGGCTGTTCCTCTCGGTTGTCTGATGAAACCTGAGGCATTATCAGGGAGGAAGGCATTGCCAGAGAGGAAGGTCCTGGGGAGGAAGGCATTCCCAGTTCCTCCTCCTCATATTCCGAGTCCTCTTCCTCTAACAGCACAGGCTCGGGAATTGGAGCCACAACAGAACTACTCTAAATTGATTTTGGGTTTTTGAAATAAGAACTGGAATACAAATATTTTAATTCAATATAAAATCTACAGGGACCTAAAAGATGACATTTATAACATTGTTGTCACTTTGCAGTGCATTCCACTTATGTGAATATTATAGCATGAGACAAGTATGTATGTAATTACAAAAAATATTTCCCAATGCCATCCAATCCTGGCATACTGTGCAGTGGATGGCAGAGAGAAAAAGGAAACAACAGCAAATTAAATAAATCAGCACCAGATATGCTCCTTAACAGACAGGAAGCAAATCTTGAACAGAGCAACCTTGGGACAACATTCTTCTAAAAGCCCATTCCCAATGGAAGCTGAAGGAGACAAAACCAGCACTGTGAATTGTAGAGATACAGTAGACAAGACTCTTCTAGTATGACAAAAATAAACATAAATGGAAGTTTAGGGGAAAGGGGTAACTATCATTTAACAGAAATGGCTGATTATATTTCATTTGATTAAGATTCCATCATTAGTTTATATATAAGTGCATTACAGTATAAATTAGTATTTTGATGCTATTTAATTCCAGTCTGATTAAGCTGAATTACTCATTAAATATGTTTGCATATAGGAAATGTAATACTCCTGGAATACACCATTATAATTTGTAGTGATAATGTCAACAGAAAATTATGAAATTAATAACTATCTTTTGATATACTTTCATTTTCAGACACACTGATTCATGATAAATTGCATGAGGGTTTATTTATCTTTTTTGTGAGTAGCACAACATACTATGAGATATACCGAATGGCAGACAAGGTAGTTTGTGGTTCAGTATATTGTGCAAATATAGGTATGCTACTAATCCGACTAATTAGAATAGCCTGGATGTTTTTTCTCTGCTATCCACTAATTTCTGCTGACTCTTTAAGGACAATTCTTTGTCATATTGCTAACCATCCAACAAGGGGGAAAACTATAATGCTTAAATTTTATTCTAATAAATTAGTTTTTTTTAATGGTATTTTTTCTAGTTCAACAACTTTATATTATAGATATTCCTCAACATATGACCACAACTGAGCCCAAAATTTCTGTTGCTAAGGAAAAAAGATGTTAAGTAAGTTCTGCCCTATTTATGACCTTTCTTGACACAGTTGTTAAGTGAATAACTGCAGTTGTTAAGTTATTAGTATGGCTGTTAAATAAATCTGACTTCCCTGCTGACTTTCCTTGTCAGAAGGTTGCAAAAGCAGACTTGCAGGATCCCAGGACACTGTAACTGTCATACATACATGCCAGTTGTCAAGTGTCTGAACTTCGATCATGTGGCCATGGCGACGTTGCAATGATCATAAGTTTGTGAAAAATGATCATAAGTCACTTTTTAAGTGACATTTTAACCTCAAACAGTCACTAAATGAATAGTTGTAAGTCAAGGACTTCCTGTAATAGATTTCATTTTGAAAAACAATAGCATTTTTTTAAATATGTAGACTACTATAAAGTTACATTTTCAAGAATCTGAAACAAATTAGCTAAAGAAAAGGCATGTCAGTAAAACATGTTATCTAATTATATAATGTAATGGCATGGGGAGGGGAAACGAACATATATCAAAGAAACTGTATATTTAAAAACATTAGTTAAGATGGTAAATGATAACCTGGCTGCACAGGTTATCAGTTTGCTTTCTGTTTACTAAAACATCTGTAGCAAGTGGGGAATATTTATCATTTATGTAAGTAGCAAAGATACTAAAATGGCTTATAAATTGAATTGAATTTGGTCATTCCACATTAACAAATGTGAGATTGATTAGCAATAACAACAGCAATATTATACTAATTTGTGTAATATTGATAATATAGCTTTCCTCATGTTCATGTTATCTTGTCTAATAAATTCTCTTCTACAGAGAGGTATACTTGTGGCAATCAATCATATTGTTCAACCTCACTTTTGAAACTCCAGACATTATTCTATAGTCTGAATTTAATTAGGAAATTGTCCAATATGATTGAATTCTTAAATAATTTCTCTATTTTGCCTGATTTCCATAATCTGGAACACCTCATTTCCTGAAACAATAATGTGATAACAGACGCAGGTATACGTGATCAAATCCAGAGTTTTTATACCGGGCGTGGTCAACTTTTTATAAACCTTGAGGAGATGTTTTCAGGCTGTATAAATCAGAACAAGGGGGGACAATGATATATAGGGAAGATTTTTCCACATTTTATCATTATCATTTTATTATAATTTTTTTTATCATTTTAACATTCCATTTACTATGGAAGTAAAGTGCATTTACTATAGAAGTAAGTGCAGACACAAAGACACACACAAATGCACATAATATATTTCAAATGCAATTTATTAAGAATTTGAATTCGCAGCAAAATATTAATTTAAGCATATATCAAGGTTATTTTTTATTGCTGATGATTACTTTTGCCAGCATCACATTGTTCAAAGACTTTAATAAGCCAACATATACTACCTTTCTAAAATAATCATACTTGCAACCAAAATTAGATTACTGACTTATTAAGAGGCTCAGACAGTTCTCTCATCATCTCTAATCACCTCTGCATTCACTTTGGATCAAAGAATACCTGTAAGTCAAAATTAATCATGTGAGTTAGGTCCATTGATAGGTATAAGTCAGACTGAACTTAAGAACATATGTTTATAGACAAGGTTAATTTTAAAGGCAATGATTTCTGAATGA